>NC_056630.2:67556366-67883509 GCF_002870075.4 Lactuca sativa
CTCAATTTGGATGTGGTCTGGTGGGATATCGGGTACTCTTCCGAAGGTCGTTTAAATATTAGTTATATATCATGTGTACATATATAGTCATAAATGTTCCATCAGTTAATTCAGTTCCGATACTCTTGGGTAGCAAGGGTGTATAAACCTACTTGGACACTCATCAATTACATTCTAGTAAACTATTATAGGAATAGTTTAGGGTATACAAAACATTATCCCTATTACAAGAAATTACACCAGAGTCAGTTCATTCATGAGTCTAGACTACATGCTATATGAAGGGATACTCTTACAGAGATTCCGCTTACATGAATACGTTTACATAAATGTACTTAGATGAGTACATTTACATAGATCATATATGATGAGTTACTACTACATATGATATGTGTAGATACTGTTATATAGATCACCTTCTTATCTTTACCTTGTGATACAATCACATAATCGACGAGATGAATTGGACTTTATATCCTAGTACCAAAGGATACTTTGAGGGACTAACCATTCCTATAGCCACTGTTAGCTATAGAGGATAAATGACACATCTAC
This sequence comes from Lactuca sativa, assembly GCF_002870075.4. NCBI lineage: Eukaryota > Viridiplantae > Streptophyta > Magnoliopsida > Asterales > Asteraceae > Lactuca > Lactuca sativa. Next base: position 67,556,922 of record NC_056630.2, read on the forward strand.
GGATGTCTACGGTTGATACCATTACAGGTATACTTAAGGGACTAACTATTCGTAAACCAACTGTTAGCAACAGAGGTAAATGGACATCTACGGATGTCTACGGTTGATCCGTTTACGGCGAGTTTCCACGCCGTGTGTATCATTACTTAAGGGACTAACTATTCCTAAACCCAGATGTTAGCAACAGAGGTAAATGCACATCTACGAATGTCTACGGTTGATCTGTTTACAGCGAGTTTCCACGCCTTGTGTATCTTAGTACCAAAGGATACAACATAAGCTATTATATTATTACTTTTATAGTTTTATAAAAATAGTTAAACAGGGAAAAACCGTCACATTTTCAAGTGATGCGTACTTTCAAAACAGTCAGGTCTTAGTAAAAGACTACTTTCAAAACATTCGGGTCTTGGTAGAAGACTACTTTTATACTGGTAGGAAATATGGGATTTTCTAGAGTTTTCATACTTATACTAAATGTTTCATCAATCATTCACCATTCTTTCATAACAACTAATCAAAGCAATGACATTAAATACTTATGAACTCACCAGCTTAAATGCTGACCTACACTTTCAAAATAACTTGTATTCTCAGGTTACAAATAGACAGGTGCCGATGCAAGGTTTAGAGAAGATGGAGCAGTCAAGACTCGTCTTTTATTTTGATCCGTTATCATGTTGTCTTGTACGATGAAAGAAAACACTTGTAACTAAAATTATACTATTAATGAAATGGATGATGTTGTTGCTTGTTTACTACTTTACATTTGTTGTGATGCATACATGACGTCCTCCGCCCCAGAACGTTTCCGCCGTTCTTGGTTTTGGGGTGTGACATGAAGGAGGGCCAAATCTGTTGGATTAGTGTCTAAGTCCATAACTATGATTGGTATGTACTTGACCCGATTTGGCATGGTCCATTTGGGTTGCACTTCACCGGAACAATTTATATGGATAGTCTTTTGAGAATACTACGTTTATGATTTATATTAATATATTATAAGTTCGAATATATTAATATGAAATCATATTATTTAATTAGTATTGATCAAGAATTAATTTAGTGATCAAAAGGAACTAATTAAATATGGACTCTTATATATAGTGTGGGACAAGTTCATTTAGGTTGGGCTAAGCTTGCATGGATAGTCCATGGAGTTTTTAACCCATGGATCCTATGGAAATGAAATGTCATCGGTATTAGGGTTTACATGGATAAAACCCTAATCCTCTATACTATATAAAGAGGTCCTTGGCACATGAAATGACACTAGTGTGTGTGTGTGTGTAAACAAGAGTGGGCCAATTTCTAGTGTGCTTACTATCTCTCAAGTTTTCCAAGGTGTTTTTGGTGATTTATGATTCCACTTGAGGCTTCCACACTATTGGGGCTTAGCTCTTAAAGTTTAAGACTTCAAGCTTCATCAAAAGGTATGTTATCTAACTAGACTTTTGTAGTATAGTTGCTTCATATTATGCTAGTTAGGATGAAACCTTGGAATATTGAATATTTGCATGTATAATAGAGAAAACATAGATCCAAGGTTTATAGGGTTGCATGTACACCATAAGAATGTTAGAATGCTCAAAACCCATCAAAAGCTTCATAAAGCTTGAGGCTTTATGTCCATAAGGGCCTAGAGGAGTCCAGATCTGAAACTATGCCCTTGTGACAAGCTCAAATCCGAAAGTGACTCCATTTTTGAATCAAAATGCCCATATTCTCATTTAAGAAGAGATCTAAAAAATGGAAGGCCACGGTAAAGGCTTTTTGTTGGGTTTTTGAGCATTCTAACACTCCTATGGTGTACATGAAATCCTATAAACCTTGGATCTATGTTTTCTCTATCATACATGCAAATAAGAACTTTCCAAGGCTTTAATCCTAACTAGCATATTATGAAGTACCTATACTACAAAGTTATAGATAGATGACATACCTTTTGATGTAGCTTGATGTCTTCAAACTTTAAGAGCTTAGACCCAATAATGTGGAAGCCTCAAGTGGAATCACATATCACCAAAACACCTTGGAAGACTTTAGAGAATATGGATACTTGGCTCACACTTATGAAATCGGTTATTGCCTTCTTTAGTGTATCCACACTAGCCACTAGCCTAATTTCATGAACCATAAGACCCTTTATATAGTGTGGAGGATTAGGGTTAAACCCTAATACCCATGACCTTTCATTTCCTAGGACCCATGGGTTAAAGCTCCATGGACTATCCATGAAGACTTAGCCCAACATAAATGAACTTGGCCCACTACACACATATATCTAAGAGTCCATATTTAATTAGTTCCTTTTGATCACTTAATTAATTATAAATTAATTCTTGATCAATACTAATTAAATAATATGATTATATATTAATATATTAGAACTTATAATATATTAATATAAATCATAAATATACTATTCTCAAAAGACTATCCATATAAATTGTGTCGGTGAAGTGCAACCCAAATGGACCATGCCGGGTCGGGTCAAGTACATACAAAATATAGTTATGGACTTAGACATCAATCCAACACTTTTTACCTTCAAATTCAAGCCAAGAAAATGTAGATACTGGATCTACCGTCTTCTTCTTGTTCCAAGCTTCTAAAACTCCAAGCTTCTTCAACAAATGCATCAAAACACACTTTAGCCTCTCACACACTCAAGAATAGGGTTTAGACTGATTAGGGTTTCTTCTGGTCGTCAAAAGGTGGTAAGGGGCTGGAGGAAAGGACTTAAGATCCTTTAAATAGATGGTTTGAATAACTTAGTCATTCCGGAAGAATAACGTAGTTATTATGGAAGTCAAAACATGCAAAGTGAAACACAAGAATAAATGAATCAAATATGGTATCAAACCCTATGAATATAAATAGACCACTTTTATTTATCACCATACTGATTACTCATTATTCATTGTTTCAGTTTTATCAACTTTATACCTAAATTAAAAACACTAGTTGTCCCATGCTCCAGGCATGTACACTATGTTTTTCTAAACAATAGCTTTGTCGTACACCAAGTATGCACTCTATGTTTGTCTATGATCCTTTTCTTTGTGAACTAGATCAATTGAACATAATTTCAATGATTCTCTTTTCACACTCCCAAATCCTTGTCTTAAATGTAAGAATTCCGAATTCCTATCATTTATCGAAATTTGTTTAGATTTTAAACTTATATGCACTATTCCTCTTGTAATGATTATGCACAAAGCCACAAAGACTTGGAAACAATCATTACAGAGTATTCCAATAGAGAGTAATTCCATGGAAACGATGTCTCAAATTCAAAGCGCATTGCTTTGAACATGCTTCTTGCGTTAAGTTTCTTTAACGTTACACAGATTGCTTCCACCTATGAAGACAACTCTATATTCCCATTTTGACTACCACTTCTGAACAAGAGTTGCCTCTTTTCAGACTATGTCAATATGGTCCTTCCAATATTAACAATATACTTCCAACTGTCCTTGAGCAACCAATCTTTGGTAAACCTTAGATTGTCCTCGACAATTGTTTAATCACTTTAGTCATATCCAATTCTAGACATTTTCCTCCTTAATGCCCCAAGGCATTTGGAAAATTCAGAAAGAATAAACATTATAGCACATGAAATCGATCTTGTACCCAAAGTAAATGGGACACGATTCATGATGTTTCACATAAAGACATGGTTCTAGACCAGTCTTTTGCCATAATAATTTTTTGTTTGCCATATTCTCAAAATTTGACTATGAAAAAAGATGCCGTAATCATAATGAAATTTTAAGAACGCAATATATAGAATTTTCTTAAGTTGAACCAATCCAACATGAAATTCATATATATATATATATATATATATATATATATATATATATATATATATATATATTCTAGACTAAAGGTGATTAAAATCTCAATATAAGCTCTTTAGAATGATTATAAACTCAATCTAACCTTTTGAGAATTGAAATGAAGTATAATTTCCTCTCCCTTAATTATAGCAAAACAACTTTTTTAACCCATGCAACCTCACGAATTGAAACTTTTGTTTTCTATAATTAACATTGCTAACTTACAATACTTATCATAATTATCATGCTCCCACTAACATGATGATTATTAGCATAACACTTATGCTCCCACTAGCTTTGACATGTATCCAGAAAACAGCTGGACCTCTAGAAGTCAATACTTTATTGACATTCTTACCAAAGTTCAGATTTCTGATACTAGACTGCTTTGATAAGACTTTATCAAAATCATACACCTTATCTTAGATAGATCACAGGTGTGTCTAAACAATTTCAAAACTATGAAAAGGGATGTTGTAATCATAGTCTCAATTTTTTAGACCTTTTTCCATTTCTCATAAGTCAATGTTAGTGTGCTGGTTAACCACGCATGCTCCACTAACGACTTTGAGAACTGCAAATATCACAATTGCTATCTACTTAAAATCTACTTAGTGAAAGAATTTCCTCACCATAATTTTCATGAATCGGGGAGAAACCTTATGACACTTATTTTATGGTGTATGTGTTCTTATCCATGTGAATTTGTCAAACCATAATCATAAGACTAGGTTAGTGGCAAATCCTAACTCATATGGATTGAACTTGTGCAATCTTAACTTCTTGCCACCCGGCAGCTCAAGGGCCTGCCATTGCTTCCAAGTAGCTATGCAAACAATTGAGAACATGTAGAACTCAAATGTATAGCCAACTTAACTGGAATGGGAACAGAAATGTCAACACGATAGGTTATAAACCTCTAGTTGTGTGCTAGTGATGAAATACAAGTTTTATTCTTGATTACTTCTTGAAACCCTTTCAGGATCTTTTAGACTCCCACTGTCTCCTTGACCTATAAGACTTTCTTGCCAAATATTCAAGAGATAGTGTGGATTCTAATCAAGACAAACACTTAACACAATTGGCCTAAGTTGGTCTCTGTTTTATCCAAAACATCACAACTTACCAAATTCAAATGTACAAGAGTAGAAAACCTTTTACTCTTACATTTCACTAGTGTTAATAAACCTTCTTTAAGATATGTCACTCAAGTTACATTTGTGGTGGGCTTGATCAGTGCACAAGAATGTGTACTCGATCCCTTAGTCTTTTACTTGACTCACGCATCCATGTGAACAAGTAATTAGTCTTAATTTTTCAATTCTTGAAAGTTCTCATTCATCATACTATACAACTTGCATGATTCCAAGTTTCTATCCAACTGAAACTTGGGTGATGAGAATCTTTCCTTATTTGGAAAATTTAGACACTACCGCAAATGAAAGAATCAAATTCATATTTCCACTCTTGCTATTAATGGAATCATATAAGCAACATTTTTTTTCCTTTTCACAAATGCCATTGTAAGGATATTTTAAAATAAATAAAATCAAATATTTTTCCTTTTATTTTAAAAAAATTGCAGAAAAATTATCCTTACAGTGCAAAAGCACATGAAAAACTTTGTTGTTATCTATTCCTAAGCAATATATCATAACTCCTAAGCAACAGCTCAAAATTCTGATCACATAACCATGCGATCGAGATCCATCTTCGCGATCAGAATCAACATATACTTCCTTTAAGTTTCTTCACTTTTCTTTGATTCTTAGAACATCAACATGTGACCCAGTCACATAATGTAACAAAAATCTCAGAATAGAAACTTAACATAGTTAGATAGTGGACTTTACCTGAAGTAGAGTCAATCTTCTTGACTTGATCAACCTTGTGATCTTTCAGGTAAATAGGCCGCTTCGCAATCAATGCCCCTTCCTTTGGCAAGAGAAACATAGGGACTCTTTGGGAATGGTACATGGGACTATCGCAGACTTAGCCTTTCTCTTTACTATTTGGTCAACCTAGTTGACTATGGTCAATCCCTTTACTTGGGAAGAGAAGGCTTTTCTTGATATTCGTTACCATTGTCAATGTCCATGGTAGTTTGGGAAGTTGATCTACTAATCAAATTTGCTCTCCCAGTGCTCCAAATTAATTCTGATTCAGCAGCACCAAGCAAATAGATAAAATCATTAAGGGTCATGTCATAGTCTGTTTCATAGTTATCCCAAAGGAATTCACTATGTGACTTAGAAAGTGATTGAACCACCAACTTTCTCAAGAGTTTGACACCCAACTCTCCCGGCTTGTGAATATGTGACTTCATCTCCAAGATGCGATCACACATAGACCTTGCATGCCAATAGGGCTTGAGTGACCTTGAACTTGTGGGTTAGGGAGAATAGTTGGAGGAGGTGGAGGAAGTGAAGTTCCAAGAGATTTGGGAGGATCATAGATGTATGAACCATACATCTTTTTGGGAGATATTCAAGATAGTTGATCTAAAGTCCTTAATATAACACCCAATATGAAATATTAAGGCTAGGACCCAACAAACTATTTTATAACTTGGAAGAGGGATGTTGTAATCCAAGCTATAAAATATTTGAAGGTAGGTGAATGATGATTCACTAATTTCCACCAAGATAAACGAAATGTATTATTAGGTTTTAATTGGTTTTGAAACTCCTAGATTCTTTTGAGATTCATTGAACTTTTCAAAGGCATGTTTCAATCTCGAGTGTGCTCTTCAGGTGTTGTGACTGGGATGCTGAGGATCACAAAACAAGGTGTGAATAACCATGCAAATATACTTGGTACCTTAATATTTATCTCTCAATTGATGTGTCGGTTAACAACACACGCTCCACCGATACTATGATAAACATTAAGTTACCCTTTTCCTACCTTGTTAAATCAAGCTAGTGTGCCGGTTAACCACACATGCTCTGCTAACTGACTTAAGCAAAGTGCAAAGTGTAATTTCATGGGTTAGCACCAAATTCACATTTTCCTAAGTAACTAAGATTGGGTATTATTAAGAGTTTAGTTACTTAGTATTTATCATTAATACTTTTAATGAAGGGAGAATTATAGTCCATGTCCTACCCGTTCGGCTAACGACCCTCCACCGGTCAAGGAAGCGGTGGGTGAGAGTGGACACCCATTAAACTGCCATTTTATAGGCAGTAACCTTATACCCCCTTATAGACCGGCTTCGTGAATGAGGCCTACTAATGGTAAGATGACTTTACTCTTATACATACATACATATATATCTATATATATATATATATATATATATATATATATATATTATTAACTTATAATATTATAAAGTATAAGGGTTGAATTTTAACTTTTAAAATTTTAAGGGCTTAACTTGGAATTAAAGTATTCATAAGTGAAAATTTTACAAATTCCAAAACTTGAGGGCAAGTTTTTGAAACTATTCAAAACTTTTCATTTCATAACTTATGAGTTTAATGGTTCATTAAAATGAAGACTCTTCATTTTTTATGTAACTCTTATTCTTTAATAACATTTTTAAAGAAGTGACTTTTAAACATCCATAACTTGAGGACGTGTTATGGAGTCATAATACTATTTAATGAAAAAGACTCTTCATTTTTTTATGTAACCTATGACACTTTTATGAGTTTTAAGATTCATAAATGTGACCTTTTATGTAACTTGAGGACAAGTTACAAAAACACATTTTATGAACTACCTCTAAATTAATTAGGATTGAAAACAACTAAAACACAATTTTTTTTCCATTAATCTAAACTAACTCATAAATCAAGGAAACATAAAACTTTTGGTAAATCATAACTTATGGAGTTAAATGCTTGTTTTATGATGAAACTTTTCATGTTCCATAACTTAAGAATAAGTTATGGAATTCTTTAAAACATTAACACCAAATTTTGTAACTCCATAAAAACTTTGAATCAATTTTTTTTAAAACCTTTTCATATCCATAACTTATGGAGGTTTCAAAACACTTAAGATCACAACTTTAAAAAAAAAAAACTTTTGAGCTCCAAAATTTTATGACAAAATTTGTAACTCCTTAAAACATTTAGATCAAACTTTTAAAACTAATAAAATAATCATATCATTTTATATTTTACTAAATTTGACCTAATTCAACTCATATAGCAAATGATTTAAATTTTACAAATAATTAGTTTTTCACAAAACAAGTAATTATCTTAAAATTTGACAAACTTCATGTTTTTTTTTGTTTTTTTTTTCAACTTTGAAAATCAAACATTTGCGTGAATATAAAAGAAAACAACCCATGGCTCTGATACCACTGTTGGGTTTTTGAGCATTCTAACACTCCTATGGTGTACATGCAATCCTATAAACCTTGGATCTATGTTTTCTCTATCATACATGCCAATAAAAACTTTCCAAGGCTCTAATCCTAACTAGCATATTATGAAGCACCTATACTACAAAGTTCTAGATAGATGACATACCTTTTGATGTAGCTTGATATCTTCAAACTTTAAGAGCTTATCCCCAATAGTGTGGAAGCCTCAAGTGGAATCACAAATCACCAAAACACATTGGAAGACTTTAGAGAATATGGATACTTGGCTCACACTTATTAAATCGGTTATTGCCCTCTTTAGTGTATCCACACTAGCCACTAGCCTAATTTCATGAACCATAAGACCCTTTATATAGTGTGGAGGATTAGGGTTAAACCCTAATACCCACGACCTTTCATTTCCTCGGATCCATGGGTTAAAGCTCCATGGACTATCCATGAAGACTTAGCCCAACATAAATGAACTTGGCCCACTACACACATATATCTAAGAGTCCATATTTAATTAGTTCCTTTTGATCACTTAATTAGTTATAAATTAATTCTTGATCAATACTAATTAAATAATATGATTATATATTAATATATTAGAACTTATAATATATTAATATAAATCATAAATATACTATTCTCAAAAGACTATCCATATAAATTGTGTCGGTGAAGTGCAACCCAAATGGACCATGCCGGGTCGGGTAAAGTACATATAAAATATAGTTATGGACTTAGACATCAATCCAACACTTTTTACCTTCAAATGCAAGCCAAGAAAATTTAGATACTGGATCTACCGTCTTCTTCTTGTTCCAAGCTTCTAAAACTCCAAGCTTCTTCAACAAATGCATCAAAACACACTTTAGCCTCACACACACACACACTCAAGAATAGGGTTTAGACTGATTAGGGTTTCTTCTGGTCGTCAAAAGGTGGTAAGGGGCTGGAGGAAAGGAATTAGGATCCTTGAAATAGGGTGCTAACCCTAAAAAATAGGGTTGCATATTCCAGCTCCAACTCGTCGAGTTGGGTCCTCCATTTCGTCAAGTAGATCCCTTAAGTCATGCAACCATATCCGTTTCTATACGACGAGTTGGGGCATCCAACTCGTTGAGTAGGCCTTTAAAACTGAATATAAAGCTGTAAAATTTATACATGGGAGTCGGGGTGTTAATGTTGTGGGCCGGAGAATTCCAACCGAGAGGTTGCAGGCTGGGGGTAATCCAACCGAGAGGTTGTGGACCTGATACCTGTTGCTTATATGTTGTGTGTTGGTACTTTGGGGGAGCTCACTAAGCTTTTCCTTACAGTTTCAGTTTATTGTTTCAGGTACTTCGTATGAACATGGCAAGGTAAAGGCGTGACCGTGCACATCCTTCGGTTTCATGTTATTGGATTTTGGGATACTCTGATTGTAGAAATACACTTTTGAAACAATGATTTTGTAAACAGTTATGGTTTTGGGTTATTTTTGAAAAGTTAAAATTTGTTGTGAATTTTGAATGTTACAAGTTGGTATCAGAGCCTTGTTTTGAGAGAATTGGAGGAGCATTCGTGTGAATCCAAACTCAAACTAAGGAACTACTAAAGTGTTAAAACGTTTTCAAAAATTGTTTCAAAAGTGACCAAGGAAGGATGTGATGTGTACGATTAGTCGGAGCCAGAAAGTATACCCGAAATACCACACTGTTATTTGATATGATGTGTGACAACCCGAAAATTTCTATCCAGTAAAGCCAATCAATCCAATCAAATGTCAGACTTGTTTCTGCTATCTTTTAACATTTTTAAGGGTCTGTTTGAGTGTTCTAAGCCTAGTACACTTAAGGATTGTGTGTACGGGTGTGTCAGCTTAAGTTCATGAGGTTGCAAAAGAGTCGGAAACTCCATCACAAGGAGTTTACGGCCACAAACTAGAGTTTACGGCCGTAAACTCTTGGTGGCCATGAACTCCCGTGATAAGTATAGATTTCCTTCATTTATTCTTCATTTCTCACCTCTTTCAACCAAGAACAATCAAACTCTCTCAAGTATCATCAAGGGAATCCATAATTTCTCTTAAAAAACGTAAGTAATTCCTCCATTTTGCTAGTTAATCTTCTTGATCATATGAATCCTATGAATCACATCCTTGAATTCATCACTTTTCCTTCAAGATCTTCAAGTCTTCATCTTTTCACCAAGAACACCCACTTGTTCTTGGGCCGTAAACACCCTAAAGTCATCCAAAGTGTGAGTATCTCTTCTATCATCATGTTATCCATTAGAAACTCTTGTATCCTCATGATACAAACACCATATAAGCATGAATCAAGATCCAAAATGCATCATCTTCAAGTGTTGACGGCTGTAAACACTTCTTGAGGCCGTAAACTCAAGTGTGTGGTCGTAAACACACTTAAAGTGGCCATAAACTCCCTTTCATACAATCACATGTGATTGTAACACTTCATTTCGAGTGTTTCCTAGTCCCTAAGGTTGTTTCCTTGCATGTTAGTTGTTTTAAACACTAATTGCATGCCTATATATGCCAATTTATTTCATTTAGGACTCATTTGTGTCTCAGTAATTCATTCGTGGAACTTCTCATCCTTATACGAACCTTTAATTGAATCACCCACATAAGGTGAGTTCATACCCCTATAATCAATCTTTTAAATGTTTTAAATGCTTTTAGGGGGGGGGGGGGGGAATACAAGTTGAACACATTGATATTGTGTTCATGTATATCTGTGATAACCATCATTTCAAAGGATTTCTTATGCTTTATAAGTGATCAAATCATTTCAAAAACTCTTTTAAAGTTATGTTACTCTGTTGTTTATAGAACTCTATTTTTAAAGTACAATCATAACTCAATAGATAATCGAGTCTTTTCTACAAATCAGAAATAGTTCAAAACAAACATACTAGTAAACTATAATATGTATAGTTTAGGGGTTCAAAACATACAATAACAAGAACAGAAAAGAACATACGATAACAAGAACAGAAAGGAACACAAGATAACAAGAACAAGATAACATTTATGTGAGACTACTTCATGTCTTAGCAATATACTTGTTAGGTCGAATTTTGTAACCAGAGTCTCCTAGAGGGAGAATGGACATTGTGTGTATAGATCTATATGAGACTGACAAGCCCGCATCCCGACTGTCCGCTACAGTTTGGCCAGCAGGCCAAGGGGTGACAAATGTCACATCAGTTTTGACGCCAACAGGTCGTCGTGTTAAACACTTGTCGATCAGTATGGCTATAACCTCATCACATTTTAACCTTAATTAACAAACTGGTTTGAAGGTAGTTAGTGGTCAGTAGTTACTTTGTACAACACTACTATACACTTTCATTTTCCTATTACATTCATATAGTGATCTTCTCACATAAAAAGTAACGCAAACTATTTTCTAGTAAAGATAGTCTTAAACTTGGGAAAACTTACATTATTAAAAAAGACAAACAAAACAGTCTAGTCTTAGTACATTCAGTTAGAAGGGGGGCTATAATGTTAACTATATGATTCCTCGGTAGATACATCAGGGATATATATTAATCGGGTCCGGTAGACAGTAGAATGTGTGTTTTCTGCTTCATTTATTGTTCCTTCTTTTGGGTGTGGGCTTAGAGCAAATTCACCCAGTCTACTATCTATTCAATCTTAGCTATATATATATATATATATATATATATATATATATATATATATATATATATATATATATATATTCCTTATACACCAAGTAATCATAAGGAGCACCAGGTATGGGTCAAGTCATAACATAAAGATTTATTACACCGTTTTCTAGTACAAAAACATAATTTTCAGATAGAACATTTAGTAGGCTAAACTAGAAACTTAACAGTAAAAGGGTTTAATTCGTTTTTTTAAACCAGTATAACTTAAAGGACCTTTAGTGGTTAATTCTATAATACCTTAGTTTATATATCAGGGTCATATATAATTAATATCCGATAGGCAGTTGGATGTGTGCTTTCCGCCTTACTTCGTGTTCCTTGTTTGGTTGTGGGTTTAGGGCAGATTCACCCATTTAACTGTCTGTTTGATATTAGATTATATATAGCTTGTATAAACTAAGTGGTTATAGAAGGAACTATTGTGGTTACTATTTTTACTAAAGGAAATATATGATTTTCTTAAAGAATGCTTTCATCAATTACAAAGAACTATTACAGTTAACTCTGTAAGTACCAAATGAATACACCATGGTTTTATACAGTGAAGATCTAGCAAACTGTGTGACTTCTTCCTCATTCCTTGTTCCTTGTTTGGTTGTGGGCTTAAGGCAGGTTTACACAACCAATTGTCTGTTTACTCTAAATTGTATATAACTTGTATCCATTTAATACTCATAGAAGGAATTGTAGAGTCATTTTTACTTTCAATCATCATACCAAAAAATATAAGATTTTCTGGAGGAACAGGCGAACTTTTCTAAAAGAATTTACAACTTACTTTTGATCACTTAAATACTTATGAACTCACCAACTTAAATGCTGATCTACTTCAAAATAACTTGTATTCTCAGGAAACTAGTAGACAGGTACGCGCACTGGGATTCAGAAGATGGAGTATAGTAGCTTCATGTCTTGTTTTGTTATTTACTTTTGGAGTCTAACTTTTGTGAATCACATACTTTTTAAACACTTCATATTGATGCAATGGTTGTTTATTACTTTGATTACTATGATGCTTGTGTTGTGATACTAAACATGACGTCCTCCGCCCCCAAACGTTTCTGTCGTTCTAGGTTGGGGGTGTGACATGATGTTATGATAGAACAACATGCTAGTGATAGGCTAGGGATCTTTAGGAATTACATGATAGAATTGCCAGATATATGATGCCTGATAGCCTAGGGGTACTTCTTGTATGGAATTGACATCATTATTGCAGTTTCTTAGTGTATGCATCAAAATTGTACATAACTAAGATTTTATAGCATGTGAATTTTTGGTTTGGCCTTATTTCCTGTTCCATGTCTGGTTGTGGGCTTAGGGTAGAATCAAGTATTCGACTATCTATAGGATCAAATGTTATGTATGATTAGCATACACAAGGGATGCTGGGTTGGTGGAATTTTCATGGTATATGTGTGAGTAGTTGGTCAAATGAGAAATGTTTAGCCACCCTCATGAGAGTGAGGATAGGATGTATGTGTCTTTTGGTTGTTGTATTGTGTTGGGCAGTTGTGATGATCCATTGGGACAAATATGGGTATGTGTGGAAGGTAGTATGAGCCCGTACTACTGAAAGCACAAGACCCGTACGTGTCGCAAGGAAGTCACAAACACCGAGAGTTCGTTTGTCTGAGATAGTTGTGATATTATCAATTATGAAATTTCTTGTATATTCTGGTTTATTTTCAGTATGGTGTTCACGAGGGGATTAGGTTATGGATCAGGAGCAAGCAGCCAGGATAGGCCAGGGATGACTGATGACCAGATTCGGGAGCTCATCGCTACTAAGGTGGATGTTGTTGTCTGGAGATCTATGTTTGAGATGTTTGGGCCTATCATGACCGCTATGATTGATCTCTTTGATGATCGATACGCTGCTCTTTCTAAGGTTTTTTCTGCTTCCGCTACCACAATTATCTCTGCTGCGAGGATTAGTGGGGGGAGGGGGACTTCGACAATACGAATCCCCTAGAGTTGGATGGAGTTCAGGACCCGATTGTGGCGATGAGGTCGTTATTTGACGTGGAGGGTTGTTTCTTCACATACTCTTGCCTTGTTGACCAGAAGGTCAAGTTAGCCCTGAACCTTCTCCAATCAGGCGCAAAGGATTGTTGGAGGTTGGTGACTAGTGCCTACACTTATTAGCAGAGATCTATTGTTACTTGGGAGTAGTTTTCTGAGATGTTCCACATGAACTATGTCCCTTTGGGGGAGAGGGATAGGCTGGCTCAGGAGTATCTGGATCCGAGGAAGGGGAAGGAGACGGTGACTGGGCTCACCAAGACGTTTATTGAGTGGGATCTTTTATGCCCTGAGTTTTCTACTTCTGAGTAGGCTCAAATGACTAGGTACTTGAGTATGATCAAGATGGATATCTACCAGTTTATGTCCACCCAACTCTATGGTACACTCATTGAGTTGTAAGAGGCCAAGAGGACGAGGGAGATTAAGATAGAGCTCCAAGTGAGGGATCTGGGGCAGACCCCTATATAGTCACAGCCTGAGGCAAATCAATTCAAGCCTAGTGATTCGAGGTCTGGAGGACATAGGGGCCGCACTTGTGGAAAGTACGGCAAGGTTCATGATGGTGTTTGTCGATCTTCATCTGGTTGCCACAAATGTGGCAAGGAAGGGCAGTAGGCTAAGGATTGTCGTCGGCAGGCCCCGGTACCAAGTGCCAGGATCTACTATCATTATGATTAGGTGGGCCATATGAAGGCCTAGTGCCCTTTTTTTGTAGCTAGGCCGACGCAGGCTCCAAGGACAGCCACTCTGAGGATTACCAATGGACGACAGGGTAGGGAGGAGCCCCCGAGGGCTCGAGGTCGTGCTTTCCAGCTCACTTCAAAGGAGCTTAGGGCGACACCAAATGTCTTTACTATTATGTTTCTATTTATATTCTGTCGAGTATTTTATGTTATGATTATGTTTATGATTCTATTAGGTACCTTCTTAGTGAACTCTTTGCTTGATTTTGTGCTTTTTGAATCTGGTGCGAGTCGGTCTTTTGTATCTTAGACTTTTAGTAGGGGATTTGATATGCCTCTTAGGGAGTTAGAGTGTCCATTGTGGGTTTCTATCGCTAAGGAGCACGGGATTTTTGCATCCAAGATTTATCAAGGTTGTGTTCTAGAGATTTTTGGGGTGCTTTATCCGATTGATTTGATTCCTATCCCCATGGGGGATGTGTGTGTGATAGTGGGGATAGATTGGCTGAGCAGGCTTGGTGCTATGATATACTACGAGGGCCAGCAGGTGGTGGTTCGAACCCATAGTGAGGGAGAATTGGTTATGCATGGAGAGGGTACCAGGATTGGGTCAGCCTTTTGTTCTGCTGCCAGGGTTCAACAGTATATTCAACATGTTTGTATGGGTTATCTTGCCTATGTGGTTAATACTCGGGTTGGGAAGCAGGATTCTGTTTCAGATGTGTTAGTTTTTAGAGATTTTGTTGATGTGTTTCCATACGAGTTACTCGGTTTTCCTCCCAAGAGGTGGGTTGAGTTTTGGATTGAATTAGTTCCAGGTGCGGCTCCGATTGCCAAAGCACCATACCGATTGGCACTGCCTGAGATACATGAGTTGTCCTCTCATCTTCAGGAGTTTTTGGGAAAGCAGTTCATCAGATCGAGTGTGGATCACCGATTTTGTTCGTCAAGATAACAGATGGATCGCACCGGATGTGCATTGATTATCGGAAGTTGAACAAGTTGATGATGAAGAACCGTTATCCCCTTCTGCGAATTTATGACCTCTTTGATCAGTTGTAGGATGCATCTTGGTTTCCCAAGATCGATTTGAGGTCAGGGTATCATCAAGTGAGGGTTAGAGAGGAGGACATGGAGAAGAACGTGTTTTAGACTCATTATGGTCATTACGAGTTCGTAGTGATGCTGTTTGGGCTTACCAATGCCCCTGTGTAATTTATGGACTTGATGAATCGGGTGTGCAGTCCGATGCTCGATCAATTAGTTATTGTTTTCATTGATGATTGATGTGAATATTTAATGCACTAGTTTTTTATTTATAATTCCTAATTTATCGCATATAAACCACACCTTACAGGCAGTGAACCCGATCGAGTATAGTATAACTTTGATAAACAAGGGTGTCCAACACAAGGGCAATGGTAGTGAATTATTTTAAAATATTTGATTATAGGTTACAAAACACACGAAAGGAATAAAGAAATGTTTTATTAAATCACAAACGAATAACTAAATAGCAAATCTCGATAAATTGACAGGAAGACAAATCTCTTTAGGTACTTTGGTTTAGACAAATTACACCTTAAAATCATAGATACTTGCACACTTAGATTTATTTATTCATGTTCACCGATTTCTAAAATGATTAGGCTCATGTTCACTATTACGAATCCTTTAGCAAACAAGTCAATTCAAGCAGTGATCAATTGATTAAACTAATATGTTTCCTAGTGTTCAGATCGTATCAAGCAAGACTTGTAGTAATAGTTAATGAAATTTGTCAATTCAATCAACTTATATGTGATTGGTCGTCACATATACTTACACATTAATTTACTTATTTTCTATTTAACCCTAGTTTCATGTTCACTATTCCTAGGCATATAATCTTGATGGTCATCAAAATCATAAGAGGCAAGCAATCAAGCAGATGTTCATACAACTCGATATACTTAATAATTAACAAAAAATAATTGTCATTAACACATGAGGATCTTTTAACAATCTTAACAAGATAAGTTAAACATGAATAAAACAATCAAATATAGCAATTAATCTAATAATCAAGGTTTCATCTAATCATAAACACAAAGCAAATGGTTTTAATACCAAAATTAGAAAGTAAACACATAATGGAATCACAATGGAATGCTAAACATGGTCACGATAACAAACCACATGATTACCGACATGAATCCGCTATCCAATCCCTTGAATCTTTGCTCCATATAAGTTTAACAGCCCTGTGGCCGCCTTTTAGACCCTCAAAACGGCAACTATGAAGTTTTCTTGTCGCACAAATCAAAGTGGAATATCATTGATGATGAAAATGGTGGGATGATATGGGGTATTTATAGTTGAAGGGAGATGGAATTAATATGGAATATTAGAGTTGGATTAGAATAAGGAAACTAATGGTGGCTTAGGGATTAAGCAAATAAAAATAAGGTAAGTGATGTTTGGGGAATAAGTACCTTGGAGGGAATTTCCGTCCAGCTTTTATGCTTCATCTTCAAGGCCGATTTTGGATAAGATAAATGCGGAATGAGCAAAAAGGCCCTGTCACATAAGTCGTAGGAAATTTCGTCTAGCTTTCAGAACATTTTGAATCTCTCCAAATGGACTTATGAATCATTAGATATACCCGAAGTACTGAAGATGGGTCAATCTGCCAACAATATCCTTTTTGTATCTTTTCAACTCCATTCTCTTCCTTTTGCATTCCAGCTCCCATTTTTACTGTAATTGAATATTTCAAAGCATATTAAGTATCTTTTAATTCTAAATAACATAAAAACATAGTATAAAATAATAAGAAAACATCATAAATATATGCATAAAATAGATGTTATCAAACTACCCCACACTAGCCTTTTGCTTACCCTCAAGCAAATATGATTTTATTATCTCATCAATACTGCATAGAATAATCCTTTTCAAACCCAACCACTATCCCAAGACTGCAATGCATGTATTTGTGATGTTTATAAATCCTAAGAAACTTCCCACTCCTAAATACTCACAATCCTTATGAACCTTCACCCTTAGTTTATATGACAGTCATTTTTGCAATCCTCCGAATCAATCCTCAAAAATCTCTCTTGACCTCGAGGTATTTTTGGCTAAACAACCAAGCATACATAAATTCTAGAAACTACAACTTTGATACCATAATGGAGCTCTTTGAATTCGTCACTTCTTTGAATATTTTATATTTGCTTTCTTTGAATTCACCACCTTTTTGTTTGATTTTTGGTATCTTCAACTTTTTTGTTTTCTTTAGAATTTTGATCTTTAGATTTCATACTTAACTGCTCTAAAATTCTTTCATGTTTTTGGTAATTTTTTTATATCTCACTTTTTTCGCTCATATCCTACATGCTTAAGCAAGGAGCTTAACTTCAACCCTTATTGGTTAAGGTATTAGTCTAAGTGCAATGACTACATAAGCTCTCCTGGATAGATTTTAGGTTTAGGCTGCAAAACGTATTATGCCATATAAACCACCAGATTACCTTTCATATCTCATGAATTTTCACTAGGAAATGGGAAGCCACAAATACACTATATCATGTGTAGGCTCAGGTAAACATTTGGGTTCTCATTGGATCATCCCATACAATATTAGCAAAATTTTTAATTATTACTAGATTTTCCTAAGTTAAACTATTATTTCATGTTTATAAAATTTTAAATTTTCCTAATCTAGCAATTTTTAATTTTCCAATTAAAATTCCTTTTTCGACCCCCTACCCCACACTTATTTCATATAATGCCCTCATTGTATGCTAAAACTAATTAAGCTAATACAAGCAGTAAAAAGGGAGAAAAATGAACAAACTTCCCTGGGGTAGTAGTGGCGAGATCGAATGGGGCTGCCAAAAGTTGCTCTGAAAATTGCTGGAAGACTGGAAACTAGATTATTGCTTCTAAATGTGACGGAAAATAAAATCAAGAACGTCGACTTCTAAAATGTGGTGTAAAAGATTGCAAATTAATGCGATGTATAGTGACCACGGCGTGGGAAGTGTCAAACACAATCTAAACAAGAAATGAAGGTCTCTTTAATAGGATTCCAAAAATATAAAAACCATTGAAAACGGATGCCGGATGTCAGAGATATGCATTTTATACGGGCTTTAATAGGCTAAGCCTGTATAAAGAAAATGAATTCAAAACTAGCCGACGAGTTCTAAAGGAAAGTTGTAGATCTCGTCGAGAGCTTTCGGTGGATATAAATAATGGCAAAAATGGATTTTGTATAAAGGAGATACACAAATTCTAATTTCTGAAAATCGACACACACAACACGACACGTGTAGCTTGTGCGCGAAGTCAGCCACACGACTCCAGCCGACAAGTGACATGTGTCAGCTAACCGATGGATCGACATGTTTGAAGTGCCTGACGTGCACCCTTTATGGTCGGCATGCATATGCGTTTTTGGCCCTATAAATAGCCAACCGTCCCGCATTCATTCCACACACTCTTACAACCACTCTCTCTCGATTATCCCTCACGTAAACCCATTTTTTCTTCGTTCTATCCTGCGGCGAAGCCTTGTGACACTCTTTTGTGTTTAGCTTGCTGTAGTCTTCAAGTAGGAAGGCCCTAAGTTAGTATTCTGCCCGTTTAGATCCCGAATCTCGTCTATAATACTCTATAAGTGAGCTACACTTACTCCTCTCTCTAGTAATTTATATTTGTAGTCATAGTCGTTGTTATCAACCTATAATTAAGATTTACCAGTGATTCCAAGTCATATACTGAATTATCTACTTATGGGAGAGGTGTCTAGAATGGTCACATTGGCTTGGTTGTTGGATTTCTGAAAAACCTATATTCCGAAATGATCCTGCCTCCTAACTATCTGACCTGGTTGATCTTTGCTTGTTATATCTTGATGTAGAAATTGGGATTAGAGAGGATCTAAAATATACTTAAATCACCGGGATCATTAGACTAAAACTCTGTACTGATCATACTCATGTTACGTCAAGGGAATATCTAGTGTGTTTAAACGAAGTATTATCTTAACTTTGAGTCACCTACCTCTGTCAAGTGAGTGCATAGTTACTTTTAGCTTACACATAGATATCAAGTATTTAATTTGCCTAAATGCTATATGTGCTTATTATCAGAGTTCCTGATATCTGTGTTATATGAGATAATGATTTTTCCTAAAATATCATATATATGTATTTTTACCTTACTCACAATGAATTGGGTAAGACGGGTGGAAAGAGATAAGAAAAATGAAATATTAGTTAGGGCCTACAAGAGGAGAGATATTGGTGAGAGACCGTGAGATAAAAGAGATAATGGCGAGAAACCATACCGGAGATAAAATATTGGTGAGTGATCATGCCAGAGTCAGGGCAAAGAGATCATGCCCGAAAGAGATCAATCATCAAAGCAGAGTATTGATGACGACCACAAGCTATTCTTGACAGTCCAGTGGAACACTGACAGAATTACAATATGCAGGTGTTAACGAAATCACACAACCCGAGAGTATGGATTGTGGAATTCATTTGAGTAATCTATTCTTCCATTTTGACATATAATGCTAATTCCTTAATCAAAATTGTCAGTAATCCTTAGGGTAGAACACCTGAGATAAATCCTATAGGATATATATATATATATATATATATATATATATATATATATATATATATATATCCTATAGAGAGAGAGAGAAAGAGAGAGAGATAGAGTAACGAGAGTGGTTAATTGGGTTAATTGTTGGTGTGAATGTAAAAGAGATAAATTATATTATTGTGGGCTAAAAACTCGATGTACTCACCAGATTTTCCAATGATTGTATCACTAGCAATTGTGTGTATATATATATATATATATATATGTGTGTGTGTGTGTGTGTGTATGATATATGTATCCGATAAGAGATTTAAAGAGATATAGAGCATTAGTATAGAGAGATGTTGTAAGTCTTCGTTTATGCTTATGTTATTGTATCAACGATGACATGCGGGAGTTTTTAATAAATCAATTAAAAACATTGCTTCGGTAGTATTTTATGGGACAACTTCCGCATTTGTAAATTAAAACTTTGATTTTAAAATAAGCATAAACTGGTGTTTTCTGGCCGTAAAATTGGGGTTGTCAGAGTTGGTATTAGAGCATTAGTTTAAGCGAACTAGGAGTAAGGATTTATTTCTAGACTTAAACTTAGAATGCTATGCAATGATCGTGAGAAGAGTGTCTAGTATATTTTAGGTAGTACACCTGAATAGACACGAGCACTAGCTTACTTTAGGACAGATGCCTAATTTGCTTTTATGTGCTAAATGATTTATACATGCTATAGCTATAATATGCCTTAGGAATCTATAGGATGCCTTTAGATGCTTTAGGATGTTTGGATCTATGGTCTATTGCCGACCGGATCTGGAAATTTTATGTGTTCAGATTTCGAAACATTTAATTATGGTATTAGAACTGACATATAACTTTTCGAAATAATAAGGAGGTTTATGTTTGATTAGGTGTCTAAGCCCATAACTATGATTGATATGTACTTGAATTGATATGGTCCTTTTGGGTTGCATTCACACTAGCAACTTGACATGATGATTAATTGAGGAAGAGGAAGAATTTATTATTTGGAATAGTAAATTGATATAAATGATATATTAATATGTTATAGAAATAATATATTAATTAGAAATCATATTATTAATTAATATTTAAACAGAAATTAATTTTGGGATTAAAGGAATTAATTAAATGTGCAGGGGTTGTTTTGCAATTTATTGATAGTTGTGGATTTTGGCTCTTGGACTATCCTAGGAGGGATGGACGTAATTCTCTAGGTAAGGCCCTAGAAATTTCGTTCATGGCCTTAAGGATGAGGATCCATGAGCTGCTTAGGCCTTAAGCAAAGGGATTAGGGTTTCTTTATCTTAACCCTACCTTTTGCTCTAAGCAACAAACAATTATATAAAGGGAATAAATCCTTGTGGATTTTGGCTATGCTAAGGTTCCTAAACCGTAAGAAAACCGAAAATTGTCTCCTCTCTCCTCCTCTCATAATCATCCTCTTGCTAAGTGTGTTTAAAAGCCATTAGAGGTATGACGCTTGTGACACTAAGTTCTCAAATTTCAAGATCTACAAGGTTTTAGATTGTTATTACAATATAACAATCAAGATACATATTTTGATCCCTATGATGTGAATTTCGATTATAATACATAGATCCTAGGGTTTCTTGTATTGTGTTCATTGTTTGCATGTTCAATAGAGAAAACTTAGATCTAATCAATGTAGGGTTGCATGCACACATAAGAATGTATGTGTTGCTCAAAATCGATCAGTGGTATCAGAGCCTTGGATTAATTTTCTATTGAATAGTTGCAATTGTGATCTTGTTCAAAGGAGAAGGGAACAGAATCGACATTCAGTTCAATGAACTCGTTGAGTTGTTTGTGGAACTGGTCGAGTTGCATGAAATCGTTGAGTTTGGTCCTCCAACTCGTCGATTTGGTGCATCATATCTGATTTTGGTTTTTTTTGCCTAACTTGATTTACTAGGTTTATATTTTGGTAATTATCTTTTTATAATTCTGCCATAATCTGTTTTTTGGTAATATAAGATAATTCAATTAAAACCTAAATGTTAGGAGATAATTATAGATTAGATAATGATGATTTATTTGATTGGAATTATCCTTATGGATATGGTTAATGATTTAATTAATTGATTAATTAAAGGATAATTAATATATCCATAATTGGTTACTAGATAATTATTAATTGGATCTAGTAATTAATATTTTTGTGTTGTTTGAAATTTAAAATTAAAAGTTTTAGTTTTGGAAATTTGAAATGGAAAACCCTAAAATATATCCTCATGGATTTTGTTAATGGTAATTAATAAATCCATATGTGATTCAAATTTAATTAAATTAAATGTTTAATTTATTAAAGGATTAACCCCTTAGTATTTTAATATGTTTAAAATACACCCTATACTATATGTAAGATTAAGAGTTTAATTTTATATATATATATATATATATATATATATATATATATATATATATATATATATATATATATATAGATAAGAAAAGTCGGTCTTACCGTTAGTAGACCTCATTCTTGAACCCGGTCTTTAAGGGGAGTTTAAGGAAACGACCTATAAAATGACCGCCATTAGGTATCCACTCTTTCCCACCACTCTCTTGACTAGTGGAGGGTCGTTAGCCGAATAAGTTTGATAGGAAATTAACACTCATTAAAAGTATAATGGATTATAAAATAACTTAACCATTTTCTAAAATCTCATTTTTAGTTACTTTAGGAAATATGTGAATTTAATGCTAACCCATGAAATTGCACATTGCACCTTATTTTGTCGTTAGTGGAGCGTGTTTGGTTAACCAACACACTAATATGGGACTAATATTGTTGGCAATGGGTGTCTCGTAAATTATCATTGAGTTAATGGAGCGCGTGTGGTTAACCGACACGTTAGTTTCAGATGAAAAATGACATCGAGAGTACCAAGCTAATTTGCATGGTTATTCATATCTCATTTGAGATCCTCGGCATCCCAATCACAAAGTGAGAGAATAATCGAGATTTAACATGCCATTGAATAGTTCAATGAATCTCAAAAGATCTAGGAGTTTCATTAGATTGAAACTGGCAAATGCTTACCTACCAAAAACAGATTTGAATTTGATTACGACATCCCTCTTCAGAATTCGAATTGAAAATATAGATCCTAGCCTTAATTTAAATTTTGGGTTAATAATTAAGGATTAAATAAATCAAATAACTTGAATACTTTTCTCGCTTTATAGATGTTGAGTTCAGACAACAATGGTACTCCTCGTCCATCTGGAAATGGTTTTCCTTCTGAAGACGATCTTCCACAAGTTGATCAAGGTGAAAGAATGTTCCCTTCTTCAAATGGTGGAACTGGAAATCATGCTTCCCCGACTCTTCCTCCACCTCCTTCAGTGATTCTCCTCGACCCATGATTTCTTCAACTTTAACAGCTCAAAGTTACTCAAGCCCTTTTGGCATGTAAACATCAAGATGGAGAGTATGTGTGTGCTCATATTCTGAAAATGAAATCGCACATTGACATATTGGGGATGTTGGGTGTCGTTTTCCCAAATGAGCTGGCTGTTGACTTGGTTCTTCACTCGCTTCCTGAGTCATATAGTCAGTTCATTAAGTACTACTGTATGAATGACCACTACGTGACCCTAATTGATCTGACATATTTGCTAATTGCCGCTGAATCAGAAATGCTCAAGTGCACTTGTCAAGAAAATATGTTTGAAGGATCTATCTCCCAAACTTCCATGGACAATGACAATGGCAACATTGGTAGTCCAAAAAAGGTTTCTCTTCGTAATGGAAAGGGATCGGCTAAAGTCAAACCGTTTGACCATATGGTAAAGAGAAAGGCCAATTCTGAGATAGTCCCATGTGCTATTCCTGAGAAGTCCATATGTTTATATTGCCAGTTGAAGGGACATTCCATACGAAGCTACCCAGAATACCTGAAAGACCTTAGAGATGGTAACGTCAAGTCTTATGACTCTACTAAAGTTACATCCACTATCTAACTCTACTTTATTAAGTTCCTATTCATAGATTATTAATACATAATAAGATAGTCACATTTTGATGTTTTTGCAAAATCTAATTGAAAGAAGGAAGCTTAATAAGAGTAAGATGAATATGATAGTGAGAGATGGATTTCGGTCGCATAGTTCGATGATCAATAAAAACATAGCTTTGGAAATATCTAGAAACATAGCTTTCATATATTTACTTTGTAAGGACAATTTTTTCCCATATTATCAATAAAAATGAATTTTTTGATTTATTTATTTTGTATTTCCTTGTAATGACATTTATGAAAATTGGTGGTTATATTTCTATCATCAACAATGTTTTATATGGATTTGATTCTTAATTATGTTGTTTGTGGAAATGTCTTAATCAACCAAGTGAAAAGGAATTCTCATCACCCAAGTTTCAACTGTATAGAAACTTAGAGTCAGTCAATTCAAATTGTGTGATGTATGAGAATCTTGATCTTTGTAAAATTAAGACTAATTCGTGGATCACATGTTTCTGTGAGTGAAAGTAAAGGTCTAATGGATCTAGTAGACATTGATGTGGACTATTAAGATCCACCACAAAGGACGATAAGTCTATTCATCATGATTTACTGATGGTTCAGTAAATATGATTATGCTTATAAGATTAAGTGTAATTCTGGTTCTTTGAAAAGCTTCAAAGAGTGGCAGAACGAATATGAAGAATCTGTTAGGCAGAAAGATAAATGTTTCTTCAATCTGAAAGGAAAGGAGATTACTTTAGTATCATGTTTTATGATTATCTTGATGATTATGGAACTATATCACAACTGATCCTCTAAGGACATCTTAGTGCATTTGTATGACTAAGAAGAGGAATCGGATATTAGTGAAATGGTTTAATTAAGAGATGAGACATACTTTATTTTCCAATCTAGTTTTAGAGTCACACTCTAGTAACTACAAATCGTATCTTGAAGCTTATTTCAAACTAAGTAGGTTTATAGAACCTCATGAAATGTAGAGTAGAAATTTTTTCTTACTCTAGCACATTTGAAATTGGTAGTTGTGATGTTATGGTTAAAATAAAGGATAAACTAAGACCAATTAAATGAAGTGTTCTCTTGTCAAGAATCCTTACTAACTTTTGAATATTTGTTTTTGCTTGTTAAGGAATGTTCCTTAAAAGAAAAGCTTATATGTCAAGAAGTCAGTGGGAGTTTTATTGATCTTGAAAATTTTTAGGAGTTAATCAAGAATAAACCTTTTAGTTATCAGTAGTACACCTATCGTGTTAAGTTGACAAATTCTTGTTTTTGTGCACCTTCCAGTTGAGTTAGCAATTCTTATGAGTTCTATGGTTCTCATTTGACCGCAAAAGGTAGAGCACGTTGATCAGTGATGGTACATTGGTCAATAGAAGTGAGCTGCTTAACAACATGGAAGCATTGGTAGGCCCTTGCGCTACCAGAAGGTGAGAAAATAAGAATAAGCAATGTTCAGTACATGAAAGATAAATTTGAATTTATCATAAACCTTGGCTTATGATTGTAGGTTGGATTTGATAAATTTACATGGATAGGAACACATACACCATAAAAACTAGGTAGCAAAAGGTTTTGCTATAATTCATGAAAATGATTATGAGGAAATACTTTCGCTGGTAGATTTTAAAGATATCATTTTAGTTAGCAGTTATGATAATTGCATTCTCAAATTCATATATGATTATGACATCCCTTTTCATTTTTCGAATTGGAGAAATGGCAAGAGACAGTTTGAACGTTCAGGACTTATAGTTATAAGTTTTGAAAGGGTTTAAACACACACACACACATATTCTATCTAATGAAGTTGTATGAGCTCGAGAAGTCTAGATGAAGACCTATCAAAGCACCACGTATAAGAAATTTGAACTATAAAAAGAAAGTCAATAGTATTGATTTCTAGGAGTCCAATTGATTTATGGGTACATGTCAAAGCTAGTGGGAGCAAAAATGTTATGTGAGTGGGAGCATAATTGTTATGCTAAGTGTTGCAGGTTAGCAATACTATTTGTAGGAAACAATGGTTACAAATTTGCAAGTTGCAAAGTTTGAAAATTGTTTCGCTATAGAAATTTATAGGGGAGAGAGCACTTATACTTCATTTAAAATCTAAAAGTTTAGATTGAAGGATTTAATGAAACTTAGTCTTGGACATATATGAATATCGTGTTGAAATGATTCAACATAGGAAATTCGATATATGGAAATATTATAGCGAGAGACTATCAGATCTTTATGTAAGACATTGTGTATCGAATCCCATATGCTTCAGATATAGGATTGATTACATATGCTATAATACTCACTTGTTCATAATTTTCCAAATGCCTAGGGCATTAAGAGGGAAAAGGACTTGAACCGGACATGACTAGAGTTGTTAAACAACTGTCAAGAACAATCTGAGATTCACCGAAGATTGGCTGCTTGTGGACAGTTGGAAGTATAGTAATATTTGGATGGACCGTATTGACATAATTCTGAGTAGAGATGATTCTTGTTTAGATTTGATGGTCATATGGGAATATGGAAATGTTTCCATAATGAGAGTTGAGTATTTAAATATGAGTTAGAAACCTTAATTCAAGGAAGGTGTTCAGGAATTGTATCTTGAATTTGAGACTTCGCTACCTTGAAATTGTTTTGAGTAACAAAGTTTCAATGGAACATTTTGTGACATCGTTTGCTAAGTCTCGGTGACTTTGACGCCACATCATCACAAAAGGATATTGCATGCAAGGTTAGACTCAAATATATTTAATGGTGATAAGAATTTGGAATTCTTACACTTTTGATGAGGATTTGGAATTATGAAATGAGCATCATTGGAATAATGTCCAATCGATCTATTCACAAAGGAAGGACCATAAAGAGACATAGTATGCATGTTTAGAACATTCCTTGACTGATGTTTAATTCAAGCGTTAGTTGATTAATTGAAACATTATACAATTAATAGTCTAATTAATATGGTGATTAAATAATAAGTGTTTTATTTATATTCAATAGTTTTGAGACCATAGTTAATTAGGTTATTATTGTGTTTTACTTCCTGAATAATTGGATTATTCAGAACATCCACATAAGATCATACTTTGAAAGTAAGTAGTGAATTAAGACTGTCGTGAATTGGATTGCAGATTGTCTAAGGGGTTTAGACATAGCGATAGTTTGCTGCAACATTCACGAGTACTTTTGAAATGGTGATTTAAGTATTAGATTAACCCACGCTCAGAGAATTACTTCATGGATTTTACCACGGGTAATTTTGAGACGATAATGTCTTATATTCTTGAAACGAACACATATGAGTTGTTGTTTACGAGTCAGTTGTGCATTGATAATATGTAAACGCATCAGTAACCTGATGTTATACAACATATTGTTGTGTGTGATTTGATGAGTGAATAGTGCAAGCATATAAGTCGAAGTTTATTTGCTCCTTTTGCCCTAACGGAAAAGTGATATTTGTGGGCCCCTCGATTATTTGATGATGACATCTAAAGCGCTTGTCCAAGCCTGGACTAAATTGATGTGTTCAATTAGTAGTCTGATATTAGTCGTCATAAATTAGAAATCGATAAATAAACCTTGGGCAGAGAAAATGATTATAATCCATGTCTTATGTCCATACGATATCTTGTAGAATGGAGGAATATTTGATCACTTATCTAAGGAAACATATCTGATTAGGTCAGAGTTCAACAACGGTTTTGAGAGCTATGAGTGCTTATCAATTTTTGAAGTCGTACTTGAAACTATAGTTATTAGACTTATCCAAGTGGGAGATTGTTGGATTAGGTGTTTAAGCCCATAACTATAATTGGTATGTACTTGAATTGATATGGTCCTTTTGGGTTGCCTTCACACTAGCAACTTGACAGGATAATTAATTAAGAAGAGGAAGAATTTATTATTTGGAATAATAAATTGATATAAATGATTTATTAATATGTTATAGAAAAAATATATTAATTAGAAATAATATTATTAATTAATATTTAATCAGAAATTAATTTTGGGATTAAAGGAATTAATTAAATGTTAAGGGGTTGTTTTGCAACTAATTGATAGTTGTGGATTTTGGCTCTTGGACCATCCTAGGAGGGATGGATGAAATTCTCTAGGGAACTCCCTAGAAATTTAGTTCATGTCCTAAAGGATGAGGATCCATGAGTTTCTTAGGTCTTAAGGAAAGGGATTAGGGTTTCCTTATCTTAACCCTATCTTTGGCTCTAAGCAACAAACAATTATATAAATGGCATAAACCCTTGTGGATTTCGGCTATGCTAAGGTTCCTAAACCCTAAGAAAATCAAAAATTGTCTCCTCTCTCCTCCTCTCATAATCATGCTCTTGCTAAGTGTGTTTGTGAGTCATTAGAGGTGTGACGTTTGTGACACTAATTTCTCAAAGTTCAAGATCTACAAGGTTTTAGATTGTTATTACAATATAACAATCAAATTATGTATTTTAATCCATATGATGTGAATTTCGTTTATAATACATAGATCCTAGGGTTTCTTGTATTGTGTTCATTGTTTGCATGTTCAATAGAGAAAACTTAGATCCAATAAATTTAGGGTTGCATGCACACATATGAATGTATGTTTTTCTCAAAACCCATCAATTTATACGTTTATCTTCCCTATCTATATTATTTTCACTATGCTTTGAATGCCTGCTTCGGTGTATAGAACGTCATGGTGAGGACACATAGTCGACTAGGAAATAATAAAGAGGGTTATCAGCCTAAACCCAGAGCAGTTGAGCATGCGCCTGAAGTAGAGCCAATAGCTGAACCTGTAACAATGGAAATGCTTAGGGATCTTTTAGCTGAGAAAAGAGAGGAGATAAGGCAACTGATCAGGGAGAATGGGAGAGAGCCTACTACACTAGTGGTACATCGTGAGCTTGAAGAGGATCAATCGGAAGAAGGAATCTATAGTAGAACTGTTAGACGAGTTGAACCCCAGGTAGTAGGGAGAAACCACCCTAATGGAGGAGGTGGAAAGGACGGTTTTAAATATAAGGAATTCATGAGTGGTAAACCACCGAGTCTTTTAGGAAGCCCAACACCATTAGAGGTTATGGATTGGATCTATGGGATGAAGATGGTGTTTGATAGTTGCGACTTCAATGATAGACAGAAGGCAATTTTTGTTGTCAGGCAACTAAAGATTGGGGTGTTAAGTCGGTGGAAGCTATTGGCTGATACGATTCCCAAAGGAGAGGCTATCAAATATTTTGTAGGAGAAATTTTTGGAGCAGTTGAAGAGGCAGTACTGCTCAGAAATAGACCTATTGGAGATTAACAACGAGTTACACAACTTGAAAAAGGGGAAATTCAGCATCACCAAGTATGCCATTGCATTCACAGAGAAGATGAAGCTATTTCCCTACTTAGTGACCACTGAACTCTCTAAGATTGAGAGATCTGCTAACGGATTACCAGCGGACTTTGGTCTAATGGTAAAGATGGAAATCACTCTGAGGGAAGATGTCAGAGCAGCTAAGAACGTAGAGACCCAGATTAGAGAGAAGGGCTTAGAGAAGGTGGAGGTTGGAGAGAAGAGGAAGTTGGAAGGATCCTCAAGACCCAATAAGAAGGGTAAGTCCTCAAAGTCTAAAGAGTAGAAGCCTGGAAGTGACACGGCAAGGTAATGCGACAAGTGCAAAAAGAAGCACTTTGGAGAATGCATTGAAGGAGTGATTTGTTATAAGTGTGGGAAAACCATTCACTATGCTAATGAATGCACGACCAAAAAGGAAGTCTGCAATAAGTGTGGTGAATAAGGACACTTCAAGCAAGACTGACCGAAGAAGGAGGGAACTGCAAGGTCGAATGCCCCGCCAAAGGCAAGAAGGAGGGCATATGTTATGGGGCTTAATGAAGCAACAAGAGGGCGAGAGTTTTGAGTTGCTTGTTTAGAGTACATGAGGGAGGGAGATAAATGATTAGGATTATCCTATATAGCCTAATGAGTATGGAAAAATCAAATAAATGTTGTAATCGTTTTCAAGAAATAATATAATTTCCTAAATTATGTTATGTGTTTTTTTGTGCAAATTTGGTTTTCCCATAACTTAGTGGACTGTGAGACAATACTTGAGACAATTATGAGTATGTGTGAAAGTAGTAGAGGCCTATACTACCAGAAGCACGAGACTCATACTTGAATCAAGGAAGTCACAAGGTTGCTAAAATTTGGTAGTTCAGGTGTTTTGTTCATTTCCATCATTACCTTTGTTTCGGTGATGATTCATGTTCCGAACATAGTGGTCATATCAAATCAATCCCGACTAATCTACAAGGAACGTTAGACATAGTATTCGACTTTATTCAACGATTAAAGTAGTAAAGGATCGATGCGATCGATAGAGAGATCGCAGTTGCCAAGATAAAGTAGCCGGAAGTTAGGAAAGCTACCCACAAAGATGTGCTAGTACCACATTAGAACATGAAGGAAGGTACATTTAGGAGTAGGCATTGGACTCTTAGAGACAAGAGTCTAGAAATCGGAGGACATGGGAGTTATAATTACCACCTAGGATGGAAAGGTAACATGCAAAGTATGTATACAAGCCCTGTTTTGTTGATGATTCTGGGACATAATCATCCTAAGGGGGAGAAAATTGTAACACCCGTAAATTTGGGCTAGGAAATGAAGTTGTTATAAGCCATAATAAAGACTTTTAAATAAGAGATTGTTTAGGATAAATAATCTTAACCGAGTTATAATATATGTTGTAAATAGTGAGTAGGAGATAGGTTACTTATTAACCCTAGTGAACTAAACGAAAGTCGTAGTATTAGGAAAATCGAATTTGTGCATACAGGGAACGTCCAAATCTGACTTCAATAGAGGAAGTTATGATTTTTCTAAGATTTCAGCGTAGTAGTGTGCACACAGAAATTGAGTTTTAGATCGGTTGATTTTTGGCTAAAACAATCTATACGAGAATTTCAGGTCTCATTAATAGGATTCAAAAAATATATAAACCATCGAAATGGACGTCGGATGTGAGAGATATGCAATTTATACGAGCTTTAATAGGCTAAGCCTGTGTAAATAAAATGAAATCAAAACTAGCCGACGGAGTCTAAAGGAAAGTCTTAGATCTTGTTGAGAGCTTTCTGTGGATATAAAGAACGTCAAAAATGGAGCTTGTATGAAGGAGATACACAATTTGTAAATTCTGAAAATTTGCACGTGCAACACGACGCGCGTAGCTTGCGCACAAAGTTGGCCACGCTGCTCCAGCCAATGAGTGACACGTGTCAGCTAACCGATGGATTGACGTGTTTAAAGTGCGAGGCGTGCACCACTTAGGTTTGGCACACATATGCGTTTTTGGCCCTATAAATAGCCAATAATGCCTCATTCATTACACACTCTTACAGCTACTTTCTCTTATCCCTCTTATAAACCCATTTTTCCTTCGTTCTAGCCTGAGGCAAAGCCCTGCGACACTCTTGTGTGTTCAACTTGTTGTAATCTTCAAGTACGAAGGCCCTGAGTCAGTATTCTACCCGTTTAGATCATGATTCTTATCTATAGTACTCTGTAAGTGAGCTACACTTACTCCGCTCTCTCGTAATTTATAAATATAGTCATAGTCGTTGTTATGAACCTATAAATAAGATTTATCAGTGATTACACGTCATTTACTGATTGATGTACTTACCAAAGAGGTGTCTAGAATGATCATGTTGGCTTGGTTGTTGGATTTCAGAAAAGCTATATGGTGAAATGATCCTGCCTCCCAACTGTCCTGCCTGGCTGATCCTTGCTTGTTTGATCTTGATGTAGACAGTGGGATTAGTGAGGATCTAGAGTATAGTTAAGTCACCAGGATCATTAGACTAAAACTATGTATTGATCATACTTAATTTATGTCAAGGAAATATTTAGGGTGTTAAAGTGAAGCGCTATCTTAACTTTGAGTCATTTACCTCTGTTAAGTGAGTGCATAGTTACTTTAAGCTTACACATAGATATCAAGCATTTAATTTGCCTTAATGCTATACATGCTTACTATCTGAGCTCCTGATATCTCTATTATGTGAGATAATGTTTTTTTCCTGAAATATCATATATGCATTTTTACCTTACTCATAATGTATTGGGTAGGACGGGTAGAAAGAGATAAGAGAAATTAGATATTAGTTAGGGCCCATAAGAGGAGGTATATTGGTGAGATACCATGAAAGAGAAGAAATAATGGTGAGAAACCATACCAGAGATAGAATAGTGGTGAGAGATCAAGCCAAAGTTAGGGAAAAGAGATCAGTCATCAAGCTGAGTATTGATGACGACCACAGACTATTCTAGATTGTCCAGTGGAACACTAGCATACTTACAATCTGCAAGTGTTAATGAAATCACACAAAATGAGAGTATGGATTATGGAATTCATTTGAGTACTCTATTCTTCCATTTTGACATATAATGCTAATCCCGTAAGCAGAATTTTCATTAATCCTCAGGGTAGAACACTTGAGATAAATCCTATATATATATATATATATATATATATATATATATATATATATATATATATATATATATATATACAGAGAGAGAGAGAGAGAGTAACGAGAATGGGTAATTGGGTTAATTGTTTGGTATTAATTATAAAAGCGATAAATTATATTATTATGGGTTGAAAACCTGATGTACTCACCAAGATTCCCAACTTGACCCACTCAATTGATTGTATCACATGTAATTACATATATGATGATATGTGTATCCGATAAGAGATTCAAGGAGACATAGTGCATTAGTATAAAGAGATAAGTCTTCGTTTATGTTTATGCTTCTTGTATCGATGATGACATCTGCGTTTTTAATAAATCAATGAACAACATTCTTTCGAGAATATTTAATGGGACAAATTCTGCATTTGTAAATTAAAACTCTGATTTTTAAATAAGCGTAAACTGACCTTTTTTGGCCGTGAAAATGGGGATGTCATAGGTATGGATAGGTTTGGGTGCCTGAATTTGCTGGGATTAGACAGACAATACTGGACGAGGTGCACAAGTCCAGGTTCTCGATACACCATGGAGCCACCAAGATGTATCAGTATTTGAGGCTTTGTAATTGGTGGCTGTGCATGAAGAGGGAGATAGCCTGACCTGTCGGATGGTCAAGGCCGAGCACCAAAGGCCGCATCACAGATGCAACCATTGGAGGTTCCCATGTGGAAATGGGAACATATAAATATGGATTTGATCACCAAGTTACCTCAGACAGCTAAAGGATTCGACGCGATATGGGTTATCATGGACCATTTGACCAAGAGCACTCACTTTCTAGCCATTCGAGAGAGTTATTTTGCCGAGAAATTGGCCGGTTTGTATGTGCATAAGATTGTTGCTCGACATGGTATTCCAGTCTTCATTGTATCTGATCGAGATGTTCGGTTCACATCTCGTTTTTGGTAGAAGTTCCACGAGCACTGGGTACATGGTTGCATTTTAGCACTGGTTATCATCTGCAAACTGACGGTCAGAGTTAGCAGACCATTCAAATACTCGAGGACATTTTGAGATCCTTTATCATAGATTTTGGTGGGAGTTGGGACTCTACCTTCCCTTAGCTGAGTTTTCCTACATCAATAAATAGAACTCCAGTATATGTGCACCACCTTTCGAGCTACTCTATGAGAGGAGGTGTTGTACCCCAGTATGTTAGGGAGATATTGATTATAGGGTCATGGGAAGGACTGAGGTATTCCTTTAGATGACATAGCTTATTCAACAGATTAGATAGAGGTTGCTGACAACTTAGAGTCGGCAGAAGATTTATGCCGACAAGCGTCGATCTGAGTCGGAGTTTCAGGTTGGTGACATGGTTTTGCTGAAGGTATCACCCGGGAAGGGTGTAATACGCTTCAAGAAGAGGGACAAGTTGGGGCCTCGGTACATTGGGCCACTTCGGGTGATTTTCCGGGTTGGCAATGTAACTTGCATAATAAATTTTCCTGAGGAGGTAAGACAGATTCACAACACCTTCCACGTTTTGAAGCTACAGAAGTATGTGGCTGATGATTCAATGATTATTACTTTGGATGATGTTCAGGTTGATGATCGTCTGAATTACACTAAGAGACCAGTGGTGATTTTAGATTAAAGGACGAAGGCCGTGCGCAACAAGTTTGTATCTTTGGTCAAGGTCTAGTGGCACAATTGGAAGGGTTCCGAGTGGACCTGGGAATCCGAGGCAGAGATGAGGAAGCATTACCCGGAGTTGTTTCTAGCAGCAGACTTCGAGGATGAAGTCTGATTCAAGTATGGGAGAATTATAACATTCAGATTCTTGGAGGTACTTTAATTTAATATTCTTTGAATATTAGGCAGTGCCACGTCATGGTGAAGGAATCCTGCGATGTAGCAATGGTCGTTGTATTGTGGGTTTTAAATGGCCACCACGGTGTGGCTTCTATTTAATGAGAAACCCTAATTTCTATGGTTTGCGCCGTATTTAAAGGAATATGAGGGCTAGGGTTGCTCACCCTCAACCTCCATCACATTCTCCCAGCCTCCAAGCAAACCCTAACCTCCATTTTTTCTCTCTAAGCCTTTTGTGTTGATTTTTGGGGATATAAGAAGAAGGAGGTGACATCTAGGCCTAGATTCAGCAAGCAACTCTTCCCACCGTCTTCTTGTGCATCTTCTGGACTCTTGTAAGTTCCTAAGTTCCAATCTTTTTCGTTTAAAGTGCATAGATCTAGGCTTCTATGCCTTAATCTTCATGTCCTTGATTATTAGGTGGTGAGATATCATAAAGTTTGCAACTTTATAAATCTCTAGGTCATTTTGGACCTTAGATGTTTTGGATATGGAATAAAATTGTGTTTTAACATCATGCATGGAAGATTTGGCCAAAACCCTTCATTTTGACCTAATAGAGTCCAAGACATGCATTGGACATACATGTCTTGAAAGTAAGGATTTTTATGTTGTTATTTGATGCTAGAAATTTCCTGGAAATGGGGATTTAGTCGTCTTCAAGAGAAAGTGCTTAATGGGATAAGCCAAGCTTTGTGCTTGCCATTTTTAGGTCTAGAAGTGGGGATCTCTATCCTTTAGAGAGTCTAAGGGGTAAAGTTAATAACTTTTTCCACTTGGACCTTAGAATGGACCAGATCTGGGCTTTCGAGCTCTTAAGATCAAGGAAATCGACTTAATCCATTAAGCTATTTGGGAGCCTAGTGTCCACGACGTGACCAAG
Source organism: Lactuca sativa (assembly GCF_002870075.4). Classification (NCBI taxonomy): domain Eukaryota; kingdom Viridiplantae; phylum Streptophyta; class Magnoliopsida; order Asterales; family Asteraceae; genus Lactuca; species Lactuca sativa. The sequence continues at coordinate 67,592,390 of NC_056630.2, forward strand.
GTCCCCACAGCGTGGCAGTTGGGCTATGACTCGACTGTATTGTCATTTAGTAGCCACGACATGGCCAAAGATAGCCACGGTGTGGCAACCTGTTGTAGTTGCCTTTGACTTTGACCAAGTTTTACCTAACGACATTTTGGGTATTTTGAGTGGTATTTGAGAATGGTCACTATTTGATGAATAAGTGACAGGTAGAGCTGAGATTCAGAGCATAGACCTATTCATCTATTTGTTCAGACTGAGATGTGAGTTTTCCTCACTGTTCTTGTGGGTCGAAGGCACCAACGCCGACCCATTAGTTATCTATCCTGGTATATGGAATGTTGCTATACGATAGTGATTTGTAGATCTATCTGTTAGTCTGTTGACTGGTTATATGATTATCCTTTACTATATTTGTGTTATTTGTTATCTATATGTCGACATATTATATGGGGTTGATACTACTACTTTGTGCTAACAGTCAATATATCGGTTAATTCGACCAAAAGGTTGTGGGCTAAGGGTAATCTAACCAAGAGGTTGTAGACTCGTTATGTATTGGACATTCTAACTGAAAGGTTGTGGGTAGGGGAATTCCAACCGAGAGGTTGTGGGTCGGGGGTAATCTGGTCAAGAGGTTGTGGACCCGATACCTGTTGCTTATATGTTGTGTGTTGGTACTTTGGGGGAACTCACTAAGCTTTGACTTACAGTTTCAATTTATTGTTTCAGATACTTATGATGACTGTGGCAAGGCAATGGTGTGACCGTGCATATCCTTCGGTTTCATGTTATTTGGATTTTGGGATACTTTGATTGTGGAAATAAGCTTTTGAAACAATGATTTTGTAAACAATTATGGTTTTGGGTTATTTTTGAAAAGTTATAATTTGTTGTGAATTTTGGAATGTTACTACTCTGTAGGTTTTCCTCTGATGTTGGTTTTGTGTTCGTACTATATTATTTAACCTAACTACCACCCAACCTACATACCTTATCTGGTAACAACCATCATCTAACACATATCTATCGAGAGTGAAAAGTGAACATTGATTGAAAGATTTAATGGAAACGAGTGAAAGAGTGATTAAGTATTTAATTATCATTTAAAGTTCATATTTCATTCTAGATGAATGTGTGTTAGTTGATGATTGTTACCAGGTAATGTATGGAGGTTGAGTGTTCGTTAAATTAAAGAACATTAAAGGAACAACAACATAAGAGAAACACCTACAAAGTACATTTTACCATGACACCAACAACGATACATATGAAAAACATAGATAGTTTAAAATGGTCAATAAGCAATATATGGTACTTAGTCCATCTTTCTGTTCTTAAAAATTAGCAATAACTGTATTTTTTATATATATATAATAAAAAATATGTTACGTTTATAAGTGATTTGTTAATATATATATATATATATATATATATATATATATATATATATATATATATATATATATATATATATATATATATTCAATGGTAATCTTCGAAAAAATCAAAACATTTTGGTTATTTGTTAAAAATATGATAATTTTCAAAAAAGTGTTAATATTTAGATCAAAATAATAGAAAAAGACTAAATACTAGCTAAATCTGTAAAACGAACCAAAAAAGGATTTTTTATATTCTGTTGAACTTTTAACCGATATTCTATATTTTTTCTATAAATAAAATTTACGTGGAGATTTTTTCATAAATTAAACTAAAATATTAAGATTTTAGTGAAATTGTTAATTATTATATATTTGCATGTTTATATCTTGTGGTATATTTATTTCAAAATAAAGCATAGCTTGCTAATTTTTGACAATTATTGTAAATTAAAATCTCCTCAACTAACGAAAATGTCCGTAACTTCTTGGATTGAATCTTGGCGGGTCCTAAATAAATTCTTTCATATATTTATTAATCACCCACAAGATTGTGTGTATTCTTTTGATTGAATAGATGCCACGAGTTGCAATTTCTTTTTGTAATAAATATAAATGGTTTGTTATCATTACATGATGGAAGGTTTTGGTCTACGATTGTTATTTATCATTTTTATCTTTTTTTTAATCGGCAAATTTAATCTAGAGTAAATTACATTTTTGGTCCTTATGGTTTAATAATTTCATAGGTTTGATCCCTAAGTTAATAAATTGACAGGTTATATCCTCAAAAGACTACTTTACCTTTTTTTTTTTTTTTTTTTTTTTTTTTTATTTTTTTTATTTTTTTAATCTATTATATTTAATAAATGACAAAATTGAAAAAATGGTTCTAATAGATTATCAATTTCTTTGGATAAGGTCTAAAAAAAATTTAATACCAAAAAAGTCCATATTTAATGGTTTTGATCCCTACCTCATTAACTTTAACACCTTTGTTATTAATTTTTTTTAAAAATAACAGTTTTACCCCAGAGACTATTTCTGCAGTTTTATCTTTTCACCAAACTACAATGATCAATTTTATAGGTTTTCTTTTTCATTTTATTGAATTACTATACATTAATTCTTTTTTATTTTCTTTCTTGTTGTATTATTTTTATAGGATTATTATATACTAATAAATAATACTTTTAATATATTATACTTATATACTAATAAATATTACTTTAATTGATTATTAATTGTTTATTTTTTTAAAATTTTTTCTTTATTGGATTAATTCTTTTTTATTGGATTTTTATATATTAATAAATATTACTTTATTGGTTTATTAATTTCATTTAATTATTTTTTTGAATATTTTTATTGTGTTGATTCTTTTTACTGGATTATTACTTTAAATTTACTACTTTTACTTATACTAAATATTAATTTTAATTGTTTTTATTTTCTTTTAGTTGTTTTCTTTGTTATTTTAAATAAAAAATCGAAAAAAATCTCACACACCCCACCTCTCCAAATTTATTTTAAATATTTGAAAGATAACATATTTTCTACAACACCACAACCATCACTTACCGTCTCCAACCCCTGTTACTTCATATATATATATATATATATATATATATATATATATATATATATATATATATATATATATATATTAAATTTTCAGTAATTAAATTTGGTAATCGAAAACTGTCGTCGACCTTACGCTTTCTCCGCCATTGTTGCTATGTTGTTTTCGAAAGCAATCATTGTTTGGTTAGATCGTTGCACATACCTCCCAATCTCCTCTGTGTCTTTGTTGTAGCCAGCTGTTTCAATGGTTTCACGGTTCCACCCATCTTCGACATAGTCATTGAATCTCTGTTGTTTTTCGATGACTGACGACCTCAGACTCCCCGATCTACTTCTTTTGAGGTAGCAAAAATTGAATATAAAAGTTTTTCATTCGGTATCTAATGTCATCCTCTTCATTTTATCTCTCCCCTTTTATTATTTAGTAGGTAGATATAAATATAAAAGAAAATACACACAAAGCAATATATAAAGGAAAATACATACAAAGAAATTATATGTCAAAGTCTACTATAAAAAACTTATTAGTCTTGTAACTGCACAAAAAACAATTAGCCACCAAACAAGTAACAATTTAATAGGTGGTTGAGTCATAATAACATTAACCCTATATATATATATATATATATATATATATATATATATATATATATATATATATATATATATATATATATATAAGTTCAATGTAAAACCATATTTGAGGGAGAATGCCAAAAAAACTTTTTATTCATGGTTAATTTAGGTATCAAATTTCACATACGAATGTGTATATATATATCTAAGAGAAATGAAGAAATTTAATTTTTTTGGTTGTTGTTGTTGTAAATGTTCATATGCACAAAAAAATATGATTATGCATTACAAATGCATTTTTAAATATTAAATTTGAAATATATGTTGTATTTTTGCTAACTTGATTTTTTTTAATAATTTTTAATTAGTGTTTTTACAAATCAGCAAAAATATTACTTATATTTCTAACTTAATATTTTCGATACATATTCATATTATTTTGTGCAAATGCAAATGCAAATGCATATACATAATCATAATCATATGTATTCAAATGACTTATGCATATCTTATTTATATTCATATACTTATTATTATACATATGTATATGCATATACATATATTTATTCATATACATATGCATATAGTTATTCATAGGCATATGCATATACTTCTGAATATGTATATTTCATATACTTATTCTTATGCATATGCATATACATAAATATTATCATATGTATTTAGTTGCTTTATGCATATATTTACTCTTATGCATATGTATTTGTATTTACTTATTCACACACACACACACACATATATATATATATATATATATTATATATATATATATATATATATATATATATATATACATATGCTTACTTTTGAGCATATAGAGACATTAAAAATGTTTTTTAAAAATGTGTATCTGCATATGCCTATGTTTTTTCTTTTATTAAAATATGCATATACACAAAAAATATGAATATGCATTAAACATGCATTTTTTTTTTGAAAAATGATTTTTTTAAATATTAACTTGGAAATGTAAGAAATATTTTCACCGATTTAAAATAAATTATAAAATAAAAAAGAATAAATTTTTTTTCAAATAAGTGAAAATATATCTTATATTTCGAAATTAATATTTAAAAATAATATATATATATATATATATATATATATATATATATATATATATATATATATATATATATATATATATATATGCATACTTACATTTTTAAAAAACATATACATAGTACATGCATCTATTTATTTATTTTGCAATGCTCTTAGATATACGCATGTACATGCACATGTAAAATTTGAAATTTAAATTCATTGTAGATAAATATTTTATTGGTTCTCTCTCTTAATTTAGTTTTTTATGGGTCTTGCCTCCACACAGACATATATATATATATATATATATATATATATATATATATATATATATATATATATATATATATATATATATATATATATATATATATATATATATATATATATATATATATATATATATATATATGTGTGTGTATTTTGGCAAATATGTTTTTTTTATCCTAAAAATCATATAGTCTAATAAATTTTATAAAATATTTAAATGTAATAGTTGTAATAAATTTATATAAAACTAGAAATCATTTTCATTAATGCAAACTTTGCTTTTAATCTTTCTTTTTTTAAAATTAAAGCCTAATTATTTCTTTTATTTGTTTATTTAAAATATTTGTTTAAATTTAAAAGAGAAGAGAGGACTCCAATTTCAATAATTTAATATTTTTCTCATTTTCTTATAAATTTAAATTTCTCAAATGTTTATACCTTCATATTAAAGATTTTTTAAAATAAATTCGTATAATATATGAATCTCAGAGATATGATATATATGTTTTGACTTATAAACCCAAAGATAGTTTTTCTTAAGAGTGATTGCATTATGACCTTACAAAACATTTTCAAACAGAACTCTACAACATATCATTAAATGGTATATTGCCTAAACTTCTTTCTATTGGCCACGGTAATTTGCCTAACTTTTTATTAGGTTTTTCTTTCTAGTTCTTAATAATAAAAATGTTTTGGTTAGTGAGTAAGTTCAATAAAAATACTAATCATCAAAATATACACTTTAAGCAAAATATATAAAATTTGACTTTACACGATTTTAACAATTACTTATATTGATTTTTTTAATGGTTAGATTTTTATTGACCATACTAGCAAGGAGTTGGTCGGGAAAAACAATTACAACGAAATAACAAGGTCTGAGTTTTGAATCCTAGATAGCTAGTTTATGTCAACTTTATGGTTCTTATTGGCAAACCAATTAGAAGAATAATCTTCTATATAATTAAAAATTGTCCCTGTTGTTCCTTATATATTAAAGAGGGTGTGAAGTTTTAACCGAAACTTTTCCGCTTTATAATTTTGCCATTTCATTTTTCTTTCTACTAAACTTTAACTTTTACTTATTATTTTTTTTTTATTCTTTGTCATTTTCGTCTATCATATTCTTATCCCATTTATTATTATTATTATTATTATTATTATTATTATTTTTCTTTTTGTAAAAGATTAATTTGTGACTTTTCTCACATGTATTTTTACATTTTTTCAAAAATGCTACAATCCATTTATACTTTAGTCTCCCATTTTCCAACATTCTTCTATTTTGATATTTTTTTTTATCTTTTATTATCAACTCGAACTTTTTAACATTCAAGCTTTCGCCATATGTATCTAAAAAATTGTTAAATTCAACCCATTTTCTTTATGTTTTATCATTTTAGTCGACCATATTCTTTTGCTCTTTATTTTTTTTCTAAAAAGAATGATCGATGCATGGGCCTTTTCCTAGTTACTCTTAAAGACCGTGGAATTCCGAAATGGCCACAACACTCACCATGTAGTTATCAAAATAGTTTCGATAGCTTCTCTTTTAGTGTTCTATATTTGTTAAGTATCCACCTACATACAAATGTCTATAACTGAAGTGCAATACCAAAATACAATCTACATCCAACGAGAAATAACATTCTAAATTCTAATTTACACTCAAGGAAAAAACGATCCAAATTTTCCTCATGGCTCAAAGACCATGAACACAAACTGCTTCCACCTCGTCGAACCATTATCAACCTCCAATAAATAATTATCAATAAACTTTCTACTAGTATTTCCTGTAAACTCGTCTGTATAATCCAACTCACAAATCCATTTATCTCGCTGCTCATTCAAATTAAAATCCTCAAGAAGATGGACAAGCCCCTCTAATTGTGTGGCCTAATTACATCCACTAACTTCACGATGCCAACTCCAACTCTGGTTGTTTTTGTACCTTCTATATTTAATCAAACACTCTTTGTCAATATCTGTGTAATACATTCTATGAATCCGACTCTTCAACAAAATATTACCGATCCAAACTTCATCTCATAACATCGTAGAATAACCATCTCCAACCTATTTTATATGGATAAAATGAAGAATAATGTCTTTTCTATTTATCTTGTAAATATAAGCTATAGTTATTGGTAGGGATGTTCGTGGTGCGGTTTGGTGCGGTTTAGAGTTGAAACCGTAAACCACACCGCACATGCGGTTTGAGTTTTTTGGAAACCGCAAACCGCACCACAAAAGCTTTAAACCACATTATGCGGTGCGGTTTCATGCGGACGATTTGAGCGGTTTATGTGCGGTTTGATAAGTTGTTTCAATTTATAACTTTGGTTGTTATTAGTTACTTTTAAACACTTTTAAAATTTATTAATTATATTGCATACCATTTAAAAGGCATAGATATTACAAACAAAAAAACCACATAATGTCTTGCTAAGTTGTTATGACTTATAAAATTTGATATTATAGTACGTGATATAGAATAAAGTTATTGGACAATACGAAATATTTGGTAATTGGAAACTTTGATATACACACACACACACAACGCGGTGCGGTTTGAACCGCGGTTTGGTAACTATAAACCGCAAACCGCACCGCATAGTGCGGTTTGACAAAATTACAAACCGTAAACCACACCGTGAAATTCTAAACCGCATTATGCGGTGCGGTTTGGTGCGGTGTGGGCGGTTTGTGCGGTTTATGCGGTTTTTTGCACACTCCTAGTTATCGCCCATACACTACAACTTCAAACTCGTCTACAACCAAACCGAACACTCACATAATTTCCTTGAAAGGCCTTCACAACTTTAATGCACAAAGCTTCTTATTTATTTAAAAATATCAAAATTTCCATTTCTGAAGCAAAACATAATTAAAAGTTTCCAAACTATAATCACCGAGCTCTCTATTTTTTTGATGTCAACGATAAATCCTACTTTACCCAATGAGTTTTCCGAGTAAATGAACAACACTAATTTTTTAATGTCAACACTAATTAAGCATGTATGACCAAAGGAAAATGGATATATACAGTAAAGTCTCAATATTTTCATCGATTTGACAAGAAAGTCCTAAACTTTATTTTTTTGACAGTAAAGTCCAAATTACCGGCATTTTTTGACACTTTTACCATTTTTTCCCGGTTAGCCGGTAATTAGGACTTTTTTTGTCAACAAAATAAAGTTAAAGACTTTCTTGTCAAATCGTCAATTAGGACTTTACTGTCAAAAAAATAAAGTTTAAGACTTTTTTGTCAAATCGTTGAAAATATTGGGATTTTAGTGTATATATAATTTTTTTGGTTAGAAATTTAATGGCATGATACTCTTTAAGCATAAGAGTTATTGAAACCTTCTCTAATCAACTAGATCCTATTGAAATCCTTTACGTTTGCTTCTTGTTAAATCGTTTTTTTAATCTCAACAAACAGACATTGAAAAAAATTGAGATAATCAAGAAAGAAAGAAAGAACCAGGGTTGTGTTGGCTTTTTGTAGTCTCAAAAATGGAGAAATTAGAAACCTAAAAAATGAAATTGCCCTGGCTTTATACAAACACAAACAACACATGCCTAGTCAAAAGGGTGTGAATGTGGACAAGGGAAATAAGGGCAATTTCGTTTTTTTTTTGGTTTCTTATTTCTCCATTTTTGGGGCTGCAAAAAGTCAACACAACCCTACTTCTTTCTTTCTTGACTATCTCAATTTTTTTCAATGTCGGTTTGTTGAGATTAAAAAAAAGATTTAAGAATAAGCAAATGTTAAGGATTTCAATACGATCTAGCAGATTAGTGAATGTTTCAATAACTCTTATGCTTAAAGAGTATCATACTATTAAATTTCTAACCAAAAAAATTATATATACACTAAAGTCCCCATATTTTCAACGATTTGAAAAAAAAGTCATAAACTTTATTTTTTTTGTCAGTAAAGTCCTAAATAACGATTTGACAAGAAAATCCTAAACTTTATTTTTTTTGACAAAAAAGTCCTAATTATCGGCTAACCGGGAAAAAAAAATGGTAAAAGTGTCAAAAACTGCCGGTAATTTGGACTTTACTGTCAAAAAAATAAAGTTTAGGACTTTCTTATCAAATCGATGAAAATATTGGGACTTTACTATATATATCCCAAGGAAAAGGGACAAACCTTTCGAGATAGCAAATTATTAAGCATTATCCACATCCAATATTTGAGGCGTAGAGAGCAATATCTCAAGGCAACACCCCGATAATGCTTCCCAGAGCCGGTCTTGAGGATTTAAATATCCTCAAATGCCCAGAACGAGCTAGAAAAAACGCCATTATCGCTATTATAAGTTTTTTATTGTTATATATATATATATATATATATATATATATATATATATATATATATATATATATATATATATATATATATATATATATATAGACACACACACACACACACTAAAAAAATTAGGGCCTAAAAATAATTGGGCCTTATGCAGCTTCCCCTCCTCCCCCCCTTCAACCCCCATGATGCTTCCTAACCTAGTTTTCATCTATTTTGCAGTGTGACTTTTCATACAAACTTTACTGGAGAAGATCATCTACTCACCAAAGACCATTCGGGAATCTACGTAAAGTCATTGACGCCATTTGTGTTTTTATAATGAGCAACTTAGCCACACAAATGACAAGTGATCTTCAGAGGAAACAAGACAAATAAACGGGGACGAACCAATACTAATATATGAAAATATATTCATGACATATGCATCCACCGAATGTATAATGTATTGCAAAAATGGTAGTTCGACAAAAATCATGTACGGACATTGCTTTTCTAAATTACCAGAGACAATTAAAAAGGAAATAAAAGAAGTAAAGTCGCATTTAGCAAGTTTCACAAGACAATCGGTATGGCCGTTAGGGGTAATGTCGTTGCAATTAACTTTACAAGATCACCAACAACATGCCCAAAACACAAAAATGATCAATTTTACCATCATACAATCCCCGTCACCATACAACGTGATTTTTGGGAGAAGCACAATGAGGAAGTTTGAAGCAACCACTTCCACAATACATGGCCTAGTTAGGTTCAAGACAACCGGTAGGCTATGACACGATGTACAACAAACTGTTAGTAATACTTACGTTAACCCTACTAGCGGAAGCAAGTACATCAAAATAAGAAACTAAAAAAACAACCAAAGCTTGGCAAAAACTATTGTGATTATTGACAACTACCTAGAACAACGAATCCGAGTAGGTTCTACGTCGCCGGTTCTACACCGAGAGAGCCTAGTTCATCTATTGAGAGAATATGTGGACATATTTGCTTGATAGCCAACAAACATGATAGGAGTACTAAGACATGTGATTGAACACAAACTCAATGATAAAGCATCAATAAAGCCAATTCGGAAAAAGAAGAGAGGCCAATATGGAGAAAGAAACAAAGCAATAAACAACAGAGTGAACAAACTAGTAAAGACATGAATAATATGAGAATCTTTATTCCCATCATGGGTTGATAACTCGGTTCTAGTTAAGAAATTGGACAAGCAGTGGGGAATATGTGTTGATTTTACCGATCGGAACAAAGCATTCCCAAAAAACTGTTACCCATTACCAGTAATTCATGAGAAAATCGAATCGCTTGGAGGACACAAGTGGAAAAGCTTATTGTATTCATATAAAGGGTACCATCATATTCACATGCATAAAGGACATGGGTACTCTCTTTTATATGAATATGTCATTCGGTCTCAAGAACGTCAGAGCAACATATCAAAGGATAGAAGACATAACATTTACATCAAAAATTGGACGGAACATTGAAGTATACGTAGACTACATGGTTATCAAAAGAAAAATGATAGTTTTTTCTTAAGTGATGTCAGAGAAACATTCGGTAACTTGAGAGGAGTGCACATGAAGTTGAACCCTGAGAAATGTCTATTCATTGTAGAGGAAGGAAAACTATTGGGAAAAATGATAACAAAAAAGGGAATAAAGGCAAACCCTAAGAAAATTGACTCGATAATACAATTACGGTCATCAGATACAATCAAATAAGTGCAATCACTAAATGGCAAGTTAGCAACATTAGATATATTTTTAGCAAAATTGGCTGAAAAGACATAACCTTTCTACAAAAAACGTAAAAACACAATAGACAAGAAGGATTTTCTAACGGACAGAGGAAGCAGAGATAACATTAAAGAAACTCAAAATTGCATTGGCAGTGCTACCGACCTCAGCATTATCCACCACAGAGGAGACATTAACAATATATATATATATATATATATATATATATATATATATATATATATTATTGGATTAGGTGTCTAAGCCATAACTATAATTGGTATGTATTTGACCCGAGAGTAGCATGGTCCTTTTGGGTTTCCTTCACCAACACAATTTGATAAGATGAACTTTTAAGAGTAAGGTTGTTTGTGATTTGTTAATATATTAAAAGTATAATATATTAATATGAAATCATATTATTTAATTAGTATTGATCAAGAATTAATTTAGTGATCAAAAGTGACTAACTAAATATACGGGACTGCTTTGGTAAATCAATGAATCTTATAGTGTGGGCCAATGATCCATGGTTATTTAGGATGGGCTAAACCAAGATGGATAGTCCATGGAGGTTTAACCCATGGAGCCTAAGTAATATGAAGAGTCATGGTGCATTAGGGTTTGCATGAATGTAACCCTAGCATTTGTCATACTATAAAAGGAACCCCCTAGAGCTAAAATCGGTTACCACATACATTCTTGGAGAGTGTGAATCGATTTTGTGCTAAGCAACTTATTCTCTCAAGCCTCCTTTTGCACTTAGTTTTTGTGAAACATTAGTGGCATCACATTTGAGGTGCTAAAGCTTTTGAAGGCCAAAAAATACAAGTCCTACTAAGAGGTAAGTTATCTAACTAGTTATGTTGTTCAATTGTCAAATTGTATGCTATTTAGGATGTATGCTTTTGAAAATCAAATTGCATGTATAATTAGAAAAAAACATAGATCCAAAGCATCTAGGGTTGCATGTGCACCATAAGGTTGTTAGAGTGCTCAAAACCCTTCAGTGGTATCAGAGCCTAGGATTGTTTTCTGTGATACTTGATGCTTATTAAGTTTCCAAGTTGAAAAAATCGAATTTCTGGCCTCCGACTGATGAACTCGCCGAGTCCACTGATTGACTCGACAAATCCACTCAGTAAAAGGGCCAACCCGACGAATGAAGATAATGCACTCGTCGAGTTAATGGCTTTGGTTGCAGAATTGCGAGTTTTTGGCCAGAATTGAATTAGGATCATTACCACAAATTGTTTTTTGAAACATAAAATCTGTTTTCTTGATATGGTAGTGATCATGCTCATCCAATTAAAAGATAATTGTCAAAATTTCAAGATTTGTATTAGTTTATATAATTAGGCTAATTTCTAGCAAATTGTTGATATGAATTACCTTGGCTTATGAGTTTAACTAGATCATAGATAAATTATTTGATTATTTTGTTAATTAAAATATTGATCTAAATGCCTTTAATGAATCCCATAACTTGTCCTCAAGTTATGGAAAATGAAAAGTCTCACTTTTAAAAGTCATTAAACTCATAAGTTATGGAAATGAAAAGTTTTGAAGAGTTTCAAAACTTGCCCTCAAGTTTTGGAATTTGTAAAGTCACACTTATGAATACTTTAATTCCAAACCTTAGAATTTTAAAATTTTAAAATTCAACCCTTATACTATTATAATATTAAAAGTTTAATAATTATATACTCCCTCTGTCCCAATATTATTGTCCAGAGACAAAAAACACATAGATTAAGAAAAACATTAATTACCACTAACTTTATTTAATAAAATGACAGTCTTGTCCTTACTTTGCATTTAATGTCCATTAAATGCTTAGTTTGTTAAGTAATAATGAGGGGATATTTTGGTAAAAATGTTATTTATTTTTAGAAGAGGACTATTATTTTGGGAAAAACAAAAAAGGAAAGATGGACTATAATTTTGGGACGGATGGAGTATATGTATAAGACAAGTTAGTCTTACCGTTAGTAGGTCTCATTCATGAAGTTGGTCTATAAGGGGGGGGGGGGGATAAGGTTACTGCCTATAAAATGTTGGTTTAATGGGTGTCCACTCTCACCCACCGCTTCCTTGACTGGTGGAGGGTCGTTAGCCGAACGGGTCTGATAGGACATGAATTCTCGTTAAAAGTATAATGATAATTACAAAGTAACTAAATGTTTTATTAAATTCCCAATCTTAGTTACTTTAGGAAAAATGTGAAATTGATGCTAATCCATGAAATTTCACTTTGCACCTTGCCAAGTCGTTAATGGAGCGTGTGTAGTTAAGTGTAACGCCTGTGTTTCCGGGCTTGCCACTTTTAGCAATGTAATAGTCTAGGTTAACCTTTGTAACCCGTTTTGAAATAATAAGATTGTATTATTTGAGTATTATGTGTTTTGTGCTTAATTGCTTAATTATGTGGTTTGATTAATTAAGAATAAAAATAAGCATCAAAATTTAAGTGTTAAATAAACTTAATATCTTTGATTAATGTTGTGGTAATTGAAACGAGGTTTCCGAATATATATAGAACGCCCAAATCTGACTTCGTATGAGGAAGTTATGATTTATCGAAGTTCCGGCTTAGCGGTATACGGCCTGAAATACTCGATTTGAGATCGAGCGGTTTTTAGCCGAAGCAATCTAAATGAGAATCGAAGATCTCATTGTTGGTATCGAAGCGATAAAAAGTTAGGCGAGAACGGACGTCAAACGAAGAAGTTATGAATTTATAACGAAAGTTTCTGTCGCGGCCTATTAAAAATAATTAATAAAAATAAAGTCAAAATTAGCCGACAGAGTCTAAACGAAAGTCGTAGAGCGTGGTCTCACCTTTCCGTGGATATAAAGAACGTCGAAAACGGAGTTCGTATGAAGAAGTTATGAATTTCCGAAGTTTATTAATCATTTTGTAATTAAATTTAATTCAAAATTCGGAGGTATTATCCGAAGACGAGTCACCGGTGTGATCCGGAGTACGCCCCGCGTACGAGGTTACGCTACCGCGTACTCAGCATAGTGTCGACACTTCGGATGACGCATGCAGTGACGATTTCGGAAGCAGTACGCGCTGCGTACAGCAGTACGCCCCGCGTACTCCGAGGCTCCAGCCTCTATAAAAGGGATCCGAAGGCAACCGAGAGTTTTGTTCATTTCTTCTCTTCTCTCTAGTCTTTTGCATCGTTTTGCGTGCCGATTTCACCCCGAAGCCCCGGTATCATACTCTAGCCCCGAGGCAAGTCCCGAGATCCTGAAGATCCCGAGAAGTGCGGTTCCCGAGTCAAAGCTCTGCCCGCGAGAAGTTCGATTTTCGAGGAGATCTTCCAGATCTGCTGAGGAATACTACTTCTATAAGCCGTAGTGCTGTCGGATCATCTTCTGATCAAGTGAGTGTGTAGTTATTTTCTTTCTAATACAATAATACGAAGTATATTATATAAAAATACATGCTATGTGTATATATTTGGTTGTGTTATGTGTGAATGTGTATTCACTCTCTTCTATCTTATAGATCTGCTTATTTCTTTGTGAGATATGTGTTATGTGTGTGTGTGCCTCATCTGTTATGTGATATATGTGTTGATTAAAGCATGCTATACAGGTTTTCTTTAAACTATGTATACAAATGTATATTTTTATCTACTAATATGTTGGGTAGAACATGGGTAGATAGTTGGTGTGTAATAAACAGATGAGAGGCCTCGTTGTTGTTTGATTGAGTCATCTAGCGGAGTTTAGATGACGACCACTGGCTATTCTAGACAGTCTTGTGGAAACATTAGCAGGTTCGCCACCTGTAGGTGTTAATGAACTTGGGTGTTCATTCGCTGTACTCCACCCCCCTCATGGTTGCCTTATTTGACTTATATTGCTGAGGTACCCCCGAAGCATGTGTTGTCGCCCCGATGAAATATTCTTAGACTAGGTCCCTTATGTTAGTTGTTTTAGGGACATTAAAGTGAGAATAACGGGAATGGGTAATTGGGTTATTGTTGGTTGGTGAAAATTAAATATGATATTTATTGTGGGTTGAAAACCCTATATGCTCACCAGGCTCCCAAGCCTGACCCACTCAGTTTTAAATTGTATTACAGGAAGTGGCGGAAGGGCATGAGATGGATGATCCATCAAGTTGTTTTGTTTACAAGTCTGTATATGTTTATATTTGTTATATGACTTGTAATGTATTTGTTTATGCTTATTGGTCTGTATCGGAACATGACACCCCGAGTTTTGATTATAATGAAAATGCATTTCTTTTATGAAATGCTTCGGTAAACATTGTTTTATCATGTTTTGTTTTTGGGAACAAATTCCGCAACTCTTTCAAATCAAAAGGATTTACTCTGAAAATATTTTAAAAGCATAAATGAAAATCGGTCTTTTCTGGCCGAGATTTTGGGGATGTCACAGTTGGTATCAGAGCATTAGTTTAAGCGAACTAGGAATTTGTAAGATTTCTAGACTTAAACTTAGAATGCTAAGTGAAGTTTTGAGATGTGTGTCTGTTGTGATTTAGACACGAGCACTAGTTTATTTTAGGAAAGTTGCCTAAAATGCTTTTATGTGCTAAATGTTATATGTTGCCATATATATGATATTATTTGTTCGGATCTATGGTCTGTTGCCGACCGGATCTAGAAACCTTATGTGTGTAGGATTCTAAGCGTACGTCTACGATATTAGAACTAGCATATAAACATTTCGGAGTGATAAGGATGATTAGAATATCTATCGTGAATGAGGATCCGATTGGAGTTATGTATTGGATCTCCGAAATGGAGTTAGCCTTCATGACGTGTGGTTGCAGAGGCAAGTTGCAGACTATCTATGCAGTGCGTCAGTTCCGAGGAGGAGCCGTTCGTTGGTGGAACACTCTAGGGAAGACCTTAAGCCCTAATGAGCCACTGCAATTGACATAGGCAGAATTCTTGGTGCAGTTCAAGCGCAAGTTTTGTTTGGCTCAAAATCTGTTGGAGTTGGAGAATAA
The DNA here is from genome assembly GCF_002870075.4 of Lactuca sativa. Classification (NCBI taxonomy): domain Eukaryota; kingdom Viridiplantae; phylum Streptophyta; class Magnoliopsida; order Asterales; family Asteraceae; genus Lactuca; species Lactuca sativa. The sequence continues at coordinate 67,608,326 of NC_056630.2, forward strand.
GTTTTTGACATTGACGAAAGGTAGCATGTCAGTTGATGAGTACACTAATAACTTCACCGATAAGATGGAGTTTGCCTTGCGTATCGTTCCAGACGAGCTGACAAAGGTGGATCGGTATGCGAAGGGACTCCCATGGGAGTACGAGGTGCCAGTACGTCAGGCACTTACTCTAGAGGCAGCTATCTGGGCTGCCAAGTCTGTGGAGAACATGATCAAGGGGAGAACCACCATCAAGTTTGAGGTTGGTGAGAAAATGAAGTTTGAGGGAACATCTGGTTCCAGTAAGAAGAGCAAATTTTCGAAATCTGATTCGAAAAAGTTTGGAGGAAAAGGAGGCGAGGCGAAGTGGTGTGATAAGTGTAAGAAAAAGCACTTTGGGAAATGTAGCGAGGATGTGACCTGCTACAAGTGTGGAAAGGTCGGACATTTTGCCAATGAATATCCGAACAACAAAAGGATGTGTTTTGGGTGTAATGAAGAGGGGCATATTTTGAAAGACTGTCCGAAGAAGAAGGAGGCAGCGAAGCCTAACATTCCACCAAAGCCGAAGGCGAGAGCCTTCCAGATGACACTTGAGGCTGCGAAAGATGAAGCTGATGTCGCTTCAGGTACCTTTCTCGTAAACGAATTACCTGCTCAAATTTTGTTTGATTCTGGAGCCAACTACTCCTTTATTTCGCATGAGTTTGGTAGAAAGCTAGGTTTGCCTATTGATAGACTAGATGATGCTTTATTAGTTGAAGTAGCTAGTGGCAAGTTTGTACCTGTTAGCCATCGTATGAAAAGCATCTTAATTGATCTGAATGGGAATAAGTTTCACGAGGAATTATTGCCTACCGAACTAAATGATTTCGACATCGTGTTGGGAATGGATTTGCTTAGCGCCAATGATGCCGAAATTTTATGCAAGAAAAAGATAGTTAAAGTAAACCCGCCTGGAAAAGATTCGTTTATGGTGTATGGGGACAAACGGCGAGTGAATTCTGGAATCATTTCTCTAATGAAAGCCAGAAAGTGTTTGACCAAGGGATGTACATCATATTTAGCGTTTGTGATTGATGCTAAGAAAGAAAAGAAGGTGATGCAGAGCATTCCAGTGGTGTGTGATTATCCGGAAGTATTTCCCGAGGATCTTCCTGGATTACCACTTGATAGACAAGTGGAGTTCAGAATAGACTTGTTACCAGGAACCACGCCAATAGCAAAAGCACCTTATCGATTAGCACCGACGGAGATGAAGGAGCTGATGATGCAACTTCAGGAGTTATTGGACAAAGGTTTCATTAGACCTAGTTCATCGCCCTGGGGAGCTCCGGTGTTATTTGTGAAGAAGAAAGATGGAAGTATGAGAATGTGCATCGATTACAGAGAGCTGAACAAGGCAACAATAAAGAATAGATATCCGTTGCCGAGGATTGATGACCTATTTGAGCAATTGCAAGGTTCGAGCTATTTCTCGAAGATCGATCTTAGGTCAGGATATCATCAGCTGAAGGTAAGAGAGCAAGATATCGAGAAGACTGCATTCAGAACTAGATATGGACACTACGAGTTCTTGGTTATGTCGTTTGGACTAACCAATGCTCCGGCAGCGTTCATGGATTTGATGAATAGGGTTTGTAATCCTTTCCTTGATAAATCCGTGATAGTGTTTATAGACGACATTCTGATTTACTCGAAAAGCCAGGAGGAGCATGGCAGGCACTTGCGAGAAGTTTTAGAAGTTTTGAAGAAGGAGAAGCTTTATGCGAAGTTCTCCAAATGTGATTTTTGGATTCGTGAAGTCCAATTCTTGGGTCACGTGGTCAACCAAGAAGGGATAATGGTTGATCCAGCGAAGATCGAAGTTGTGACGAAGTGGGAACAACCGAAAAGTCCCACGGAGATTCGAAGCTTTTTAGGATTAGCCGTATATTACCGTAGGTTTATCCAAGGCTTTTCTTCGATTGCTACTCCATTAACAGCTTTGACCCACAAAGGAGCTACTTATGCTTGGAGTGAGAAGCATAAAGAAGCATTCGAGAAGTTAAAGAAGAAGCTATGCGAGGCACCGATACTTTCTCTACCCGATGGAGTTGAAGACTTTGCTGTTTATAGCGATGCGTCTGGTGTTGGATTGGGTTGTGTTTTGACCCAAAGAGAAAAGGTGATAGCATATGCGTCTCGACAGCTGAAAGAGCATGAAAAGAATTACCCGACTCATGATTTGGAGTTGGCAGCGGTAGTTTTCGCTCTAAAAATATGGAAGCATTACCTTTATGGCACGAAGTGCAAACTTTTTACTAATCATAAGAGTCTCTAATATCTCTTTAATCAGAAAGAATTGAATATGAGGCAACGACGCTGGCTAGAATTACTTAAAGACTACGACTGCGAGATACTTTACCACCCCGGTAAAGCTAATGTTGTTGCTGATGCTCTCAGTCGGAAGGTCAATCTTGAAAGGAAGAGGCCAAGAGCGTTGAGAATTGAAGTTGTCTCGACCATTGTGGAAAGTATAAAGAAAGCTCAAGAGGAAGCTTCTGAGAAAAATGACCGAAAGGAGGAACGTTTGGGTAAAACGTTGGTGTTTGGTACTAACGGTCATGGGCTGAAAGTATTCCAAGATCGTATTTGGGTACCTAAGTCAGGAGGAATTAGGGATCTTCTGATGGAAGAAGCTCACAAAACCATGTACTCGATTCATCCGGGTAGCACTAAAATGTATAGGGACTTGAAACCCTACTACTGGTGGCCGACGATGAAGCTTGATGTTGCAAAGTATGTGGCCGAGTGTGTGACTTGTGCGAGAGTCAAGACACAACATCAGAAACCTTACGGGAGTTTAGAACCATTGCTTGTGCCTATGGGTAAGTGGGAAGACATTGCTATGGATTTTGTCACTAAACTGCCCAGAACAAAGAGTGGTCACGACATGATTTGGGTGGTCGTTGATCGATTCACTAAGAGTGCGCATTTCATAGCGGCCAGGGAGAAATGGTCTATGGAAAAGCTTGCGAATTCTTACGTGAAGGAAATTGTGAGGCTTCACGGTGTTCCGTTAACGATTGTATCGGATCGTGATAGCCGTTTCACCTCAAGGTTTTGGAAAAGTCTACAAGAGGAAATGGGTACCAAGTTATGTTTAAGCACAGCTTACCATCCGCAGACTGATGGTCAGAGTGAAAGAACAATACAAACACTTGAAGATATGCTGAGAGCATGTACCTTGGAATTCCTAGGTAATTGGGATGAACATTTACCGTTGGTAGAATTTTCCTATTATAATAGTTTTCACTCGAGCATTAAGATGGCACCTTTTCAAGCTTTGTATGGACAGAAGTGTCGTACGCCGTCTTGTTGGCTTGAGGCTGGGGAAAAGCAGTTTATGGGACCGGAGATGGTTCATCAAACTGCTGAAAAGTTGAAAATAATTAGGGAAAGAATGTTAGCAGCTCAAGATCGTCAAAAGAGCTATGCTGACAAGAAGCGAAGACCGATGACTTTTGAGGTTGGAGATTCGGTTTTGCTTAAAGTCTCGCCGTGGAAGGGACTTATAAGATTTGGTAAAAGGGGAAAGTTGAGTCCAAGGTTTATTGGACCGTTTAAAGTCCTTCAGAGGATTGGGAACCAAGCTTACAAGCTCGAATTACTCGAAGAACTGAATGGAATTCACAACACTTTTCATGTGTGTTATTTGAGGAAGTTCACGGGAGAAGTTCCCGATATAATTCCAATTTCTGAATTGAGAATTGATGAGAACAAAAGGTTGATTGAAGAACCAGAGGCAATTGTTGACCGAAAGACTAAGAAGTTGCGACGCAAAATGGTTGGGTTAGTGCTTTTCCGATGGAAACACACGAATGGGCCGAATCTCACCTGGGAGACGGAGAGTGACATGTTGAGTCGCTATCCGCATTTGTTTGTTGATGTGTGATTCCGGGGACGGAATCATTCTAAGGTGGAGAGAATTGTAACGCCTGTGTTTTCGGGCTTGCCACTTTTAGCAATGTAATAGTCTAGGTTAACCTTTGTAACCCGTTTTGAAATAATAAGATTGTATTATTTGAGTATTATGTGTTTTGTGCTTAATTGCTTAATTATGTGGTTTGATTAATTAAGAATAAAAATAAGCGTCAAAATTTAAGTGTAAAATAAACTTAATATCTTTGATGAATGTTGTGGTAATTGAAACGAGGTTTCCGAATATATATAGAACGCCCAAATCTGACTTCGTATGAGGAAGTTATGATTTATCGAAGTTCCGGCTTAGCGGTATACGGCCTGAAATACTCGATTTGAGATCGAGCGGTTTTTAGCCGAAGCAATCTAAATGAGAATCGAAGATCTCATTGTTGGTATCGAAGCGATAAAAAGTTAGGCGAGAACGGACGTCAAACGAAGAAGTTATGAATTTATAACGAAAGTTTCTGTCGCGGCCTATTAAAAATAATTAATAAAAATAAAGTCAATATTAACCGACGGAGTCTAAACGAAAGTCGTAGAGCGTGGTCTCACCTTTCCGTGGATATAAAGAACGTCGAAAACGGAGTTCGTATGAAGAAGTTATGAATTTACGATGTTTATTAATCATTTTGTAATTAAATTTAATTCAAAATTCGGAGGTATTATCCGAAGACGAGTCACCGGTGTGATCCGGAGTACGCCCCGCGTACGAGGTTACGCTACCGCATACTCAGCATAGTGTCGACACTTCGGATGACGCATGCAGTGACGATTTCGGAAGCAGTACGCGCTGCGTACAGCAGTACGCCCCGCGTACTCCGAGGCTCCAGCCTCTATAAAAGGGATCCGAAGGCAGCCGAGAGTTTTGTTCATTTCTTCTCTTCTCTCTAGTCTTTTGCATCGTTTTGCGTGCCGATTTCACCCCGAAGCCCCGGTATCATACTCTAGCCCCGAGGCAAGTCCCGAGATCCCGAAGATCCCGAGAAGTGCGGTTCCCGAGTCGAAGCTCTGCCTGTGAGAAGTTCGATTTTCGAGGAGATCTTCCAGATCTGCTGAGGAATACTACTTCTATAAGCCGTAGTGCTGTCGGATCATCTTCTGATCAAGTGAGTGTGTAGTTATTTTCTTTCTAATACAATAATACGAAGTATTTTATATAAAAATACGTGCTATGTGTATATATTTGGTTGTGTTATGTGTGAATGTGTATTCACTCTCTTCTATCTTATAGATCTGCTTATTTCTTTGTGAGATATGTGTTATGTGTGTGTGTGCCTCATCTGTTATGTGATATATGTGTTGATTAAAGCATGCTATACATGTTTTCTTTAAACTATGTATACAAATGTATATTTTTATCTACTAATATGTTGGGTAGAAAATGGGTAGATAGTTGGTGTGTAATAAACAGATGAGAGGCCTCGTTGTTGTTTGATTGAGTCATCTAGCGGAGTTTAGATGACGACCACTGGCTATTCTAGACAGTCTTGTGGAAACATTAGCAGGTTCGCCACCTGTAGGTGTTAATGAACTTGGGTGTTCATTCGCTGTACTCCATCCCCCTCATGGTTGCCTTATTTGACTTATATTGCTGAGGTACCCCCGAAGCATGTGTTGTCGCCTCGATGAAATATTCTTAGACTAGGTCCCTTATGTTAGTTGTTTTAGGGACATTAAAGTGAGAATAACGGGAATGGGTAATTGGGTTATTGTTGGTTGGTGAAAATTAAATATGATATTTATTGTGGGTTGAAAACCCTATATGCTCACCAGGCTCCCAAGCCTGACCCACTCAGTTTTAAATTGTATTACAGGAAGTGGCGGAAGGGCATGAGATGGATGATCCATCAAGTTGTTTTGTTTACAAGTCTGTATATGTTTATATTTGTTATATGACTTGTAATGTATTTGTTTATCTTATTGGTCTGTATCGGAACATGACACCCCGAGTTTTGATTATAATGAAAATGCATTTCTTTTATGAAATGCTTCGGTAAACATTGTTTTATCATGTTTTGTTTTTGGGAACAAATTCCGCAACTCTTTCAAATCAAAAGGATTTACTCTGAAAATATTTTAAAAGCATAAATGAAAATCGGTCTTTTCTGGCCCAGATTTTGGGGATGTCACATTAAGCAACACATTGATTAGGTGATAAATGACATCGAGTGTACCAAGCATATTTGTATGATTATTCACACCTTGTTTGTGATCCTTGGTATCCCAGTCACAAACTTGAAGGGCATAATCGAGATTTAAACATACCATTGAAAAGTTCAATGAATCTCAAAGGAATCTAGGAATTTCAATCCAATCAAAACTTAATAATCAATTTCATTTTTCATGGTGGAAATTGGTAAATCATCATTTAGCTACCTTCAAATATTTTGCAATTGGATTACGGCATCCCTCTTCCAAATTGTAAAATATTGTGTTAGGTCCTAGCCTTAATATTTCATTTTGGTGTTATATTAAGGACTCTTATCTAATCTAAACTTTGTCTTTATTTTTCAGATGTCTTCCAATACTACTTCTGGCTCAAACCCTACTGGCTCTTTCTCCCTAATCAACTTGTGTGGGAGAGTTATCTTTGATGGTTCCAACTTCAATGATTGGATCAAGAACATCAGGATGGTTACTCGTTACGAGGACAAGGAATATGTCCTTGACAAAGAGCTTAAGGAAATTGATTAGTCGTCTGTTACTCCTGAGGAGATTGCTGAGTATAGGACTCATGAGAAGGATGCCACCAAGGTGTCTTATATCATGTTGGCCGCTATGACAGCTGAACTCCCAAAGTCCTATGAGGACTATTACCCTTTTGAGATGCACCAAGACCTGATGGAAAGATACCATTAGAGTGCTCGTCAAGAGAGGTATGAAATCATCGCCTCCTTGATAAGAACAAAGATGAAGGATGGAGAATCCATCACGGCCCACTTGCAGAAAATGCAAAGGTTTGTGGACCGCTTGTTGAAGTTGAATGTGAACTTCGATGAAGAGTTGGCCATAAATATCATTCTACACTATTTACCTCCATATTATGATCAGTTTCGTATGACCTATCATATGAAAAGGAGGAGGTCACTCTTAGCAAGCTTCAAGGCCTTTTGAGGACTACTGAAAGTAGTCTTAAAGGTAAGACTGTTATTCCTACTCCTATTGCCACTGCCCCTGTCTTGGAAATTGGAGATGGGAAAGGGAAGAAAAGGAAGGCTCCCTCTAAGAGCCGCAAGGGAAAGTCTCTTGATGGATCCTCTTCCAGTGGGATAAAAGCTGGTTCTGCTAATCCCTCTACCAACCCGAAAGAAGGAGAGTGTTTCTATTGTCATGATAAAGGGCACTGGAAGTGAAGCTTCCCTAAATACTTGCAGGATGTCAAGGATGGGAAGGTTAAACTCACCCATGAAGGTATTTATACTATTCTATGTAATAACTCATCACATTCTTGTTCTTAGGTCATTGATACAGGTTGTGGATTTCACATTTGTTCTGATTTGCAGGGACTAAAAAGAAGTACGGATGTGGAGCACGGGAAGATGAACTTGATCATGGGGAATATGAAAATGTCGCATGTCACCAAGATTGGAGTTTATTCTTTATTTCTTAGTAGTGGGTTGAAATTAGATTTGAATAATTGTTACTATTCGTCTGATATGGCGAGAAATATTATTTCCTTTCATGGTTTGTACAATCAAGGGTTTAGTTTTTCATTTGATAATGAAATTGGTGCTATTAATGCTTTTTATAATGGTGTTTTTTATTTTAAAGAATTGCCTTGTAATGGTGTATATGAAACTGTGAGGGTTGTAGACAACTTAGGAAATAATGTGTTGCACATTGATTCTTCCAATAGTTTGGATAAGGAATGCTTGTGGCATTGTCGTCTTGGGCATTCCAACAAGAAGCGCATAGGCCAACTCCAAAAGGCTGGAGTCTTGGAGTCATTCGACTTAAGGTCGGATGACACTTGCGAATCTTTTTTGCTTGGAAAGATGACCAAGTCACCCTTCATTGGTACTTGTGAAAGGGGTGAAGGTTTTTTAGATCTCATTCACACTGATGTGTGTGGACCCTTTAGGACTGCTACAAGGGATGCTAACCACTTCTAAGTGACTTTTATTGATGATTACAATAGATATGGCTATATCTACTTGATCAAACACAAGTTAGAAACCTCTGAAAAGTTCAAAGAATTTAAACAAGAAGTGGAGAATCAGTTGGGCAGGAAGATAAAGATGCTCCGATTTGATCGGGGTGGTGAGTACCTTAGTATCGAGTTCCAAGGCTATCTTAAGGAATGTGGGATTGTTTCACAATTGACGCCACCTAGGACATCACAACTTAGTGGTGTAGCTGAGAGGCGCAATCGAACCTTGTTGGACATGGTTCGTTCCATGATGAGTCGAGCTTCGTTACCTATCTCATTCTGGGGGTATGCCTTAGAGATTGCCGCCCATATCCTTAATCCAATCCGAACTAAGAAGATTGGCAAAACACCTCACGAGACGTGGACAGGGAAGGTTCCCTTGATAGCACACATCAAGGTTTGGGGTTGTGAGGATTTCGTGAGACGCGAGACTCACAACAAGCTCGAACCTCGTAGTGAGCGGTGTATTTTCATCGGCTACCCACATAAATCCTTTGGATATCTCTTCTATATACCTAGTGACAATGGTGTTTTAGTTACGAGGAGAGGAGTCTTTTGTGAGAGAGAACTTATAGGCCAAGGAGACAGTGGGAGGAAAATTGACCTTGAAGAGCTTCAAGAGTCAAGCGGTGAAGTAACCTTAAACACTAGCAATCTACCTGAGGAGAAAACTCCTGTTGAACCGGTTGATGAGTCCGTACCTCTGAGGCGCTCTAGTAGAGTTGGTGTTCCACCTGTTTTATATGGTTTCCATACAACATCTGAGGGTGATACACTTATCAGTGATAGCACACTGGTAAATTTGGATGAACCTAACAATTACAAGGAAGCCATGACAAGCCCCGAGTCTGCAACGTGGAAAGAGGCTATGGACAGCAAGATTCAGTCCATGTATGACAATCAAGTTTGGAACTTGGTTGGCAATGTACATGGTTGTAAGACAGTCGGGTGCAAATGGATCTTCAAGAAGACCGACATGGATGGGAAAGTACACACATATAAGGTGCGACTGGTTGCAAAGGGCTTTACTCAAAATCATGGAGTTAACTATGATGAGACCTTCTCACCAGTAGCGAAGATTAAATCTATAAGGGTTATGTTAGCCATAGATGCATTTCATGACTATGAAATATGGCAAATGGATGTCAAAACCACTTTACTTAATGGGAAGTTGGCTGAAGATGTTTACATGAGTCAGCCAGAGGCCAGAGGGTTTTGTTAATGCAAAGTACCCTAATAGGGTGTGTAAGATTGAGAAATCCATTTATGGATTTAAACAAGCATCTCGTAGATGGATCTTTGTTTAGATGAGAAAGTCAAAGAGTTTGGATTTTCGAGAAGCAAGGATGAGTCCTGTGTGTATGTCAAGGCTAGTGGGAGTACAATTAGCTTTCTGGTGTTTTATGTGGATGACATACTACTCATAAGAAATGACATTCCAACCTTGCAGGTGGTTAAGTCCTGGCTTGGGAAGTGTTTCGCTATGAAGGACCTTGGAGAAGCTGCTTACATCCTAGGGATAAGGATATTGAGAAACAGGAGTAAAAGACTAACTGGACTTAGTCAAAGTTCCTACTTGGACAAGGTGTTGAAACAGTTCAACATGGAGAATTCCAAGAAAGGTGACTTACCCATCCAAAGTAATACCAAACTGAGTAAGAATAAGAGTCCGAGTACAGAGGATGAAATAGTTGAGATGAGTCGAGTACGATATGCTTCTGCAGTTGGCTCGATTATGTATGATATGAATTATACTCGCCCTGATGTGACCTTTTTTTGAGAATGGTCAGCAGATATCAAGGGAATCCTGGTAAAGCTCACTAGACTGTGGTAAAGAATATTATTAAGTACCTATGTAGGACTAAGGATTGGGTCCTTACTCTTGGTGGGAGTGATGACTAAGAGTCATAGGGTATAGTGACGCCAGCTTTCAGACCGACAAAGATAATTTCCACTCTCAGTCGGTTTGGGTTTTTACCCTGAATATAGGAGCAATAGCTTGGAAGAGTTCCAAAAAAGAGACTGTAGCTGATTCAACGTGCGAATTAGAGTACATAGCATCAAGCGAAGCGTCGAAGGAAGCTATATGGCTGAAGAACTTCATTGGAGACCTTGGAGTTGTTCCAGCTATTAAGGAGCCTATGGAGATTTTCTGTGACAATGAGGGTGCGGTTGCCTTAACCAAGGAACCAAGGGATCATGGAAGATCTAGGCACATCGACAGGAAATAACACTTCATAAGACATCGGGTGGAAGAAGGATTCCATGGTAAAGAGGGTATCATCATATGAGAACCCAGTAGATCCCCTTACGAAGGGATTGAGTAGGGTTAAGCATTTGCAGCGTGCAAGGAGCATTGGGCTGAAGGATGATATTAGTTTTAATGAGTAGATGGCTATTTTGAAACTTGTAATAGATAAAATGTAATTGACATTTGATGATTAAATAAAAGGTGTTTTATTTATGAGTAAAGTTACTATCTTGTATCAATTGTTTACTATTGTTTCATTTTGCATGTTTTGACTTCTAGAATAATTATATTATTAAAACTGTCCACAGTCGATCATACTTTGGAAGTAGGTATTGAGGCAAGATTGTCATGAATTTGGCTTGTAGATTGTCTAAAGTGTTTTAGACATAGCAAAAGATTGCTACAACATTCATGGGTGCTCATAAGGTCTTAGTATTGAATTAAACCCACACTCACTTGAATCACTTCATGGAATTTATCACGAGTGATCGTTAGACGATAATATAATATAAGTCTTCAAACCAAGATATATGAGTTGTTGACTATGAGTTGGTTGTACATTGATAGTGCGAATTTGGCTTGTATGATTTAACAAATAGTTAGTACAAGCATATAATGTCGAAGTTTATTTGTTCCTTTTAATTCTTGGAGGATTAAAAGCGATATCTTCGGCCCCTCGATGATTTTGTTTTGACTTATGTGGCGGGCCCGATCGGGACTAAATTGATGTGTTCAATTAAGTTCTCTGTCAAATAAATCGAAAATCGAAAACAAACTGCTGGACAATAAGTATGACATTGTTCCATGTATTTGTCCGACTGATATCTTGAAGAACAGAGGATTATATGATCCATTATCTAAAGGACGCGTCGCTGACTGGGCCAGAGTTCGACAGTGGCTTTTAAGAGCTACGATTGCTAGTCGGTTTTAAGTCATACTTGCAGTTATAGTTATTAGACTTATCCAAGTAGGAGTCTGTTGGATTAGGTGTCTAAGTCATAACTATAATTGGTATGTACTTGAACCGAGAGTAGCATGGTCCTTTTGGGTTGCCTTCACCAATGCAATTTGATTGGATGGATTTTTGAGAATAAGGTTGTTTGTGATTTTTTAATATATTACAAGTATAATATATTCATAAGAAATCATATTATTTAATTAGTATTGATTAAGAATTAATTTAATGATCAAAAGAGGCTAATTAAATATACAGATAATGATTTGTTAAATCAATAATTCTTATAGTGTGGGCCAATGATCCATGGTTATTTAGGATGGGTTAAATCAACATGGATAGCCCATGGAAGTTTAACCCATGGATCCTAAGTAATATGAAGAGTCATGGTGCATTAGACTTTGCATGGATGTAACCCTAGCACTTGTCACACTATAAAAGGAACTCCATAGAGCTAAAATCGGTTGCCACATACATTCTTGGAGAGTGTGAATCGATTTTGTGCTAAGCAACTTATTATCTCAAGCCTCCTTTTTCACGTGGTGTTTGTGACACATTAGAGGCCTCACATTTGAGGTGCTAAAGTTTTTGAAGGCCAAGAACTACAAGTCCTACTAAGAGGTAAGTTATCTAACTAGTTATGTTGTTCAATTTTCAAACCGTATGCTAGTTAGGATGTATGCTTTGGAAAATCAAATTGCATGTATAATTAGAGAAACATAGATCCAAAGCATCTAGGGTTACATGTGCACCATAAGGTTGTTAGAATGCTCAAAACCCTTCATATATATATATATATATATATATATATATATAGGTTAGCGGTAAGCGCATTATTAGTGGCAAACCGAGATGCAAAACAAATTCCTATATACTTTGTAAATTGAGTCTTACAAGGACCAGCGATTGGGTATTCAAATATGGAAAAATTAGCTCTATCCCTTGTCACTACTGATAGGTGATTACGAAGATACTTATTGGAACACACAATAAAAGTATTAACTAATGCACCCATAAAGCAAGTACTGCTCATACCAAAAAAATCAGGATGCTTGGCCAAATGGGCAGTAGAATTAGGGGAGCATGAAATCGAATTCACACCACGAACAAGCACAAAGGCATAATCCTTAGTATACTTCTTAATTGATACCACAGAAAAAACAGAGGAAGCATTAGTCAACGGGCATAGTAATAAACGCGAGCAAATGAAATAGTCAAACAAATATGAATAGATTCTACATATAGATGGTTCCTCAAGTGTTGATAGCGCGGGAGCTAGATTAATCTTGACTAGACCAACCAGAGAAGACATCACCTATGAATTATGTAACGTCCCGATTTTTAACCCAATTTTTTCATTTTTATTTATTAAAATATATTAGAATATAATTACAATGTGCGGAAACCATGTTGCTAATGCACGTGTGTACATCTGAGTCTTGCCCTTCTCACGAATCACAGAAGTACCTGAAAAATATTTTTATTCAATTGGGTAAGCATGAGGCTCAGTGAGTTCCCCAAAATACCATATATCATAATACATATACCGGGACCCGCCCAATAAGCATATAAATGAGCCCCATTCAATGAGCATATAAGCAGGCCCCGCCCAAACTACTTAATGGGCCCCGCCCAATCACGAGCCCCACCCGACATACATAATCATATCACACATAAAGAGACTACGCTTTCAGGCGCTACTAATACATGCATATAGAGGCTATACAACTAACTTCGAGTATACTAACATTAAGCCCTAGAGACTACACTATCGGATCTATTCTACTATAGCTCTTATAACCTAATGCACATGGATACGTATTGTAATATATAGTATAGTGAGATAACTCACCTGGAAAATTATATAGAAGATTGACAGCTTTCTGGTGATCCCACTGGTCGGCAACACGCCTAATAGGTATTAACAAAGATTTTAGTAAAAATCGAGAAAATAGAGTGGGCAAATTCCGACCCAAGAGCTCCTTCTTGTCGGGTTCCTTGATATTCTAGAGCCTCACTAATTTGCTCTACAACCCAAAAATATAGGACTCGAGGTGAAAAAGGACTCCTAGAGAGTTTTTGGAGTGAAGAAAGGGGTGTAAAGCAAATGAAATCAGAGCCATACTATTTATAACGAGAAGGCACTCCATACTACCAGGCGTTCCACGACATAGGGTAAGTGGTTTGGGTAGGCCGCCTGATGCCACGTGTTCACTCTTGTGCCTCCCATGTCGGGTAAAATCATAGATCTTCTACAAAACCATATCTCTCTCATATAATCTCCATTTTCAATATTCTTTGTATCCACATGTAGTTATCGATGAGTACTACAAATTTCTTTTAGACTATGTCGGCTAATTCTCAGGCCAACTTAAATTTAACAATCCGAGAAGATTATATTGTTAACGACAATGTAAAATTCATAACACTTTCATACGAACTTCGGTCTTGACTTTATTTTTATCGAAGAGATCTTCAAATCTCATTTAGATTGTTTTTCCTAACAATCGATTGATCTTAATTTCGGTTTCTGTGATGCACACTGTTGCGACGAAACTTCAAAAAAAAAATCATAACTTCCTCATATGAAGTCAAATTTGGACGTTCTCTATATGCACGCTCTCGGTTTTATGACTACTACAAATTCCGTTTAGATTTCTTAGGCTAATAAACAACCTATCTGAAATTCACTTTTTATGATATGCAAAGCCGAGCCGGTTTAATTGCGAAACTTCAAAGAAGCATAACTTTTTCATACGAAGTCGGGTTTAAGCATTCTATATATCTACGGAAATCGTATAAATGTTTCCTACATGTTTATAACAACTACTTGAGCTAAATAGTGTTATATATCATTTTTGAATTTTATAAATGACGGTTTATATTGAATCCTACTGAAAGGTGAGAATGGGATGTTACCACTCTCCCCCAGTTACAAAGATTTTGTCCCCGCAATCCTGCTCCTAGCACACCTAGACATTATCTTATTCAAGTTATCGAGATTTTCACATCGAAATTTCTCGTAGAACTTTGTTTTCTACCTTAGACGTACTCCTGAATTCCTCGCGAAGTCTTCCAAAACTAGGAACTCGTCAATCTAGACTTCCAGAATTTAGTTTGTATGACGAATGATCACCTTCATATGTGAGATGTCGATTTGTCCTTTCGAATAAGAATACAGTCGACTCGTTATAACGCGATTAAGTGGGAAAATTTATCAACGATATACTAATAGAATCTACTTTTCAAAATATGACTCTAAAAGAATTTTGGCGTATCCCTTAAAACATACACAAATCTTGATTGCAAATGGTTTCTTTACCTAGTTAAAATGTTCCGTCAACCTAAAACTTAATCAAGACTACTAAAATGGATTTATTGGCTTGAAAAAACTGGAACCATTATTCTAATATTGGTGACGGACTCATTATAAGGCTTGCTCCTTTTTCAACTTACTAGATCATAATGATCACTAGGTCACCAATAGCCTTCTCGACGGGCTTTAACTACTTTACCTATATCAATGTATAACTATTGCTCGAGTAATTTGTTTCTATACCTGCTCATGAATCGTCATAATACTAACCAACTACTGGGGTTTTGATATCTTGTGTAAAGGAGATTTTGAGAATGTAGATGGATGATTCCTTTGGGAATGATATTATAGTTGTTAGAAGAGGCAGAGTAAAGGTTACGCAAGTAGGAAAAGATAAGAGAGTTCTTCAAAAGAACTTAAATATAATTCATGAGGGATTAAGAGTAAGAAATTCGTGAGGGATTCAATAGAAGAAAAATTTGTAAGGATTCGCAAGGGATCAAAGGAAGAGAATTAAGTCCGGATGAGTGTACCCAGTAATGCTAGGGTGATGTCGTTCCCTCGTATGATAGATGAGGCTATCATATGAGATTGGACCATTAGGTCTAGATGAGAATAGAATGATAAGGCATGAGAAGATGTGAATAGAGGGGTAAGTGTAAGAAAAGTACATGAAGGCATGCTAAGATTTAGAGTATGAGAAGAGCATGCACAAAGTATGAGAAAAGAAAAGAGATATGATGAGATATGACTAAGGGACAAGAAAAGGGAGGAAGTGAGAAGAGTATGAGAGTTGTAAAGATTGGTAAAATAGAACATGAGAAGGATTCGAGATCAAATGATAAGAGGTGAGGATAAAGTATGATATGAGCCTAAGAAGAGGCTAATAAAAAATATGAGCCTAAAAAGACTTTTCTAAATAATCAAACAGGCCAAATCAGTTTCAATATCTCAAATACTTAAACAATCTCCCCCTAGATGTTGAAACTGATGAAGATCACGATTATGATCTTCTTGGCATTTCTTCCCCCTAAATTGTGAGACTCATCAGCACATGGGGTCTTCAAAGCGAGAGAAACAAATATTATCTTCCAAATACAAACTCCCCCTTGAATAATCATCACTCCCCTGTGAATATTCAATAAATACCAACAATCTTTGCTAGCTCATAGAGTAAGTCGTATAACCTGTTCTGTCATAAAGAGCGAATTTGCCAAAAAAGATATTCAAAACCTGTTAGATTTGATGAAATAAATCCCTTTTGAATATTCACGATTCTAAAAAAAAATAAAACCGGAAAAATAACAAAAATTAATTTTGTATTTTTTGATTTTTAAATATTGGAAAAAAAGAATAGAATAAGAGGCAATTTATTTAGAAGGGATTAAAAAGAATAAGACCAAAGAAAAGGATAAGAAATGAAAATATTTTGATAAAAAGCGTAAAAAGTGGCAAAAACCCAAGAAGTTGTGAAAAATGGGATCTGGGGTTAAATATGTTCATATGCATAAACGTTGGGGGCTGGAACTGAAAATATTATCCTCGTTTAATCTGAAGAGCGACGTAACTTTGACTTTTGAAAGTCAAAATCAGACTACCGATTACGAACCTCCGATCCCGAACTCCATGAATGATGCGAGCGACGGATATTCTCCGAACGCAAAACCTGCGAATCGATTTAATTCCGAGACCAAGAACTGCGAATCTATTGATTAAACATCCGATTCCGAGCCGACTGGAACTCCGAATCCAGGTTTGTTCCGAGTCAAACAATCATACTACGATAGCAACTCCGAATGCAATGATTGCGAATCTTTAGCACCTCCGAACCTAGAACTGCGAATGCCTCCGAACGCTCGGAGATGAAATGTGAACTGCGATTTTGATGCTTCCGATTCCGATTGTGCCAATGAGTTCCGATTGCGAATTGTTCCGAATGCTTGGAGTAGCTCGGAACTTGTGTCAATAACCGATTTTGAAGATGAACTCCGATTCCGAGTCTTGATTTTGGTTGCGATTGAGCACGAACTGCCGATGGTGAACATGAAATCTAATCGTGAATTTACAATTTCCAAGTTGAACCCTTATTTTTTTTAATGAAGTTGCAGTTTCTACCCAGAGTTATGAGAGTGCCCCATTTTAGTGTTTAATTGTGAATTTATCCCTTAAAGTTTGAATGGACTCGCAATTTTTACTCAACTTCTGAAAGTACATCTTTTTGGCAAGAATTTCGAATCTGACCCTCTTTTTTCCAGTACACTGACAACTTCCACCCCTTTTGCTGAAATGTGTCAGATGGCAGTCCGTTTTTTTATTTTTTATTTTTATTTTTTTTCTTCAGAAAATGTCCTTTTTCACATTTTCTAGCTTTTGTCATTTCTAACCATTAAAAATCAATAAAATTGATTTCTTTAACAAAATTTTTCCTTTTTGACTCAATTTACGTCACCTTTCATTTGTCCTTTTTTTCTTTATTATAAAGGACAAAACTTTTGGTACCCATTTAAGATTCAAGATTGAAGTTGGTTTCTTGCACAACTATTTATTTGAAGAGAATCAATCATCTTCTAAAAATAATACTCACTTTTTAATTGGAAAACAAAAATTTCCATAGATTTCATTAAACCAACCAAATTCTCTTTTCTCTTTTCTCTAACTTCTAACATATTCATTTGAAGAAAAATTAAATTTTC
The DNA here is from genome assembly GCF_002870075.4 of Lactuca sativa. NCBI lineage: Eukaryota > Viridiplantae > Streptophyta > Magnoliopsida > Asterales > Asteraceae > Lactuca > Lactuca sativa. Next base: position 67,625,636 of record NC_056630.2, read on the forward strand.
TTTGAACATTCTTGACTTCATCTTTCTGAACCTTTTCACATGCATTAGGTACTTGTACCTTGGGCATCCAAACCTTCTTCATTTTACTCTTGTTCTTGTTCTTGTTCTTTTTGTTCTTCTTCTTTCTTTTCTGATTTCTAGGCTTCAGAAACGAATTTCGTATATGAACAACCTCTTCATCTTTCGGAATCTGAACATTAGAAACCATTGATACACAAACTTTTGGAGTTTGATAAATTTGAACATCTTGAAGTATTGACTTTCTATAAGGAATCATTCCTTCAAAAACATCATTAAAACATAAAAAGTCATTTGTTTGAGTTCCAATTGAACAAAACTTCTTCACATTCATGACTTCTGAATTTTTGCAATGAGATTCGTCTTCAGAACATCTAGATTTGGAATGTAACACTTCTAAAAAACATGAACCACTTGACTCCCCCTCAACAAGAACATTTGGACTCATCTTTTCTTTAGATACATGAGGAACATTATGAACTTCACCAAGAACACCAAGAACATCTTCCTTTTTCTTTTCAGCTATTTTCATCTCAAAAATATGTTGTTTATTTTCTCGATCTAAATGTCTATAGATAATACGAAATTGTTCTACTATTCTCTCATCCTTTTGTAATTCACGGTCATTAACATGTGAGTATTCAAATATTTTCTCATCAACAAAAAATTATATAACTTAGTAACATCCCTCAACATATAATCACCAAGAATATGAAACATAGTCACTTTTTCGACACCATAGATTGGTTTAGTAACCTTTAATCCAAGTTCTAAAATGGAGTTATAGAATAAAAGATCTATTAGATCTTCAACAAGTGACAGAACTTGAAGAGAGAGAAAGTAGATCTGATAAGAATTCTAGAGTGAGAAAACGGATCCGAGATGGTTTCTAGAGAGAGAAAATAGATATGAGATGATTTTTAGAGAGATAAAGTTGATCTGAACACAAATACTTTGACAAAACACAAAATTCTTCTTCTTTTTCTTCCAAAACATAATTCAAGAACAAATCAGATGAAATAATGAGTACAAGATAACAGATCTGAACAAGATTTTGCAATAAAACGAGGTATTAGACTTTTTTCTTTTCAGAAAGCTTACAAAACTTAAAGAACAAGGTGAGATTCATGATAAATTATCGCCATAAACAAGATCGATTCTTACAATAATCACTGAGATCTACAAGAACCCGATCTGATACCACATGTTAGAATAAAAATAGTGTAGATCGATAGAATTCAAACAGGTATATGAATCAAGACAAGAACACAATGATTGAATATATGTTGAATGATTAAAAGTCACTATCTTAGAAGAACTCGACAAAAAACTTCTACTGTAAAGGCAGTTCAGGGTAACAATCGATACTAATCATGGTGCATGCATGCACTATAAATAGTCTAACCCTAGCACATTAATATCGGGTGGATATGCCTAGCCCGTTTACAAAAGATAGATTAAAACAATACAATACAATTATTGACACAACACTAACTAACCCAACTATAGCAAGCAAGTTTGTTGAAAGAGGTTCGTTGGGATAGCTTTCCGAAAACTATGTCGTTTCGATTTTCTGAACCATGGGATAAAAATAAATGGAAATTACATTTGTCATAACCTATATTGACGACTTGTCGTCGACATAAGTTTTTAGAAGAAAGTGAAATATTCTCCGTTCCCGTCGAATCAGTGGCGACGACATGTCATCGACATAACTCTCCAGGTCAAACATTTTTGGTAAAAGTTACATGTCAGTAGCCGTACTTTTAGCAGTGATAATAGTCGTTGGGATATATGCCGTGTCCGAAGGTAGTTATTCTTGTAATGGAATAAGGAATTTGAGATGAGTGATCTGGGAAAGTTGTTGTATTATCTTAGAATTGAAGTCCATCAACATGAAGGTGGAATCACATTGAAACAACCAGCCTATGCTAAGACACTACTTAAGAAAATGGGTATAAAGGACTATAATGCATGTCAACCAGCCTATGCTAAGACACTACTTAAGAAAACGGGTATAAAGGACTATAATGCATGTCAACCAACTTACGCTAAGACACTACTTAAGAAAACGGGTATGAAGGACTATAATGCATGTCAGTGCCCCATGAAGCCTAAGTTGGAACTAACCAAGGATAAAAATGGAAGTTTGTAGAATAGATTCTACTGAATACAGGAGTGTGGTTGGTGCACCAAGGCATTTAACCCATACTCGACCTTATATCTCAAATGTTGTCGAGTTGGTAAGCAGGTTCATGGAGAGACCCACGGTTCAACAATTGAAGGTTGTGAAGCATAACCTGAGATATGTGAAAGGGGCAGTGGATTATGGTCTGATTTATGAAAGAGTTAGTGGTGAAGACATTGTTATCGGTTACACGAATAATGACTATTCGATAGATGTGAATGATAGAAGATGCACGGGTGGAATGACATTCTACCTTAGTGTAAATTTAGTCACTCGGGCATCACAAGTGTCGGTGTGTTACTCTTTCCACCTATGGAGTTGAGTTCAAGGTAGCTACTACAACAACATGCTCAGGAATTTGGATAAAAAGGTTGCTTAGCGAGATACTCCCTCCGTCTCATATTAGTAGTCCATGTTTCCTTTTTGGGTTGTCCCAAAATAATAGCGTACTTCTAAAAATAATATTCATTTTACAAAAAACCCATCATTATAAGTTAAACTACTATGAAATTAAATACTATAATGGAATTAAATGCAACAAAAGGAGACTGTCATTTCATTTAATAAAGTTAGTGATAATTAATGTTTTCTTAATCTGTGTGTTTTTTTGTCTGTGGACAATAATTTTGGGATGGATGGAGTATTAAATTGCAACATCAAACCACATGTATTGTACATTGACAAAAAATATGCTCTTGACCTAGTAAAGAACCCCCATGTTTCATGGGAGGAGTAAACATATCGATACACAATTCCATTATATCGGAGAATATGTTGAGAATGGAGAAGTCACAATTCAACATGTGAGCAATAATAAGGAACAGTCATATATTCTCACGAAATTGATGGAAGAACCGAGTTTGAAGAGATGAAAGACTTGCTCAGAGTGAAGCAAGTAACCACTTCTTGATGAAGGTGGAAAATGTTGAAATAATCCGAAAGCTTAAAAGATTTACCTTGTTTAATTTTGAATTTTTAGTTATTATCGTTTTCATGCAATTTAGAGATAAACTCAATAGTAAGTTTTTTGTTTTCTTTATAAGTAAGAACCTTTGTTTTGATGTTTACGTAAGTTTTATGTTCAATAAAAACCCCAGAAGAAAGTTGGATGAAAATACCCCTCTTTCGTTTCTTCTTGTTCTCTATTTCCTCTGTTTTTCATTCTTGTAGATTGAATCAAGCAGGATCTGTTTACAATTTCAATATTTTTTCCAACTAGTACTAAGTTTTTGAATATTTTTATTTATGGAGCCCGTATTCACAAACATCACCTGGGTGGTTGAAGATATACTTATATAAGATATGATGAAATCCAATTTAGTAATCTCGATAGGTTCTTGGTGTGTTTTAAATTTGTAAGTAGATGGACCAATGCTTCTATAAATGATTTTCTTAGAGAATTCTCGAATAATTGTGTTGTGGTGTTATCTATTTCTTCACTCGATTTTGTTTTTTTTCAAATTAAAGCTTTATAACACATGCATATCGACTACTAGTCTTTTCTCCATTTTTTCTAAAGTATTGTTGATCCACTGCCTCTTTCATTATTGTTGACTTATCACTGGCATCCAAATTAAAAAAAACTTTTAGGGACTAGATGAAATGTTACTTATAATTTGAAAACAACTGCAGATTTGAGTTTGTTAAAAAAATCAACAACATTAATGTAACGACAAAATCCAAATGGTTGTGGTCAAAAGAAGGAGACAATTGACTTTGATTGAAAAAAAGTTTAGTATTGGATTTAGAAGTTTCAAAAATAATTAACCTAAAAAAGAGCAAGAATCAAGTGGCCAGTCGAGGGTAACGAAAACTAGCATTTTTTCTTTGGTGACAAAACTGGAAAAATGGTTCTTGTGGTATGCAATTTTTTCGGAAATGGTCCAAACCATGAAAGTTTTGGATTGGAAATCCTTTTGAGCATGTATGTATGTAGTTTTGGTCTCTCAGAAAATTAAAATGACTAAATTTCCCTTATTATATTTATTTTCCTTTTTTTATAAGTATTTATATATATTAAATACAGATACATATACCCCACTTCTCTCTCTCTCTCTCTCTCTCTCGTTTGAAGTTCACCCTTTCAACAAAACTAATATTCACATATGTAAACTAAACATCACCATTTCTAGGCAACTTCATCACCGTTCTTTCCGCTTTCACTTTCAATAATTTCTCCAAATTGCTCACAAGATCTGATACAAGAAGAACACATGTCATGTATTCCCCAAATTGAAAACCCTCAATTATGCAAGTCCTTTCTTCTTCCCTTCACTTCCTGTACTCTTCTCTGCAGTACCTAAAGCACCAAAATAATCCTTTACAATATCTTCAATATATGTAAAATCACACGCCACAGTTCTATGATTTGAAACTTCAAAGATTGGAATCGATTTCCCTTTTAAGATACCTCGAGTGAATACTCCATATTTGGTCTTCCCCAAGGTCTGTAAATAGTGAAGAATCTCGAACCAGTTAACTATAAACCATATATGTGTTATATGTGTGTGATTTCTTCATTTTTTTTGTAGTGACATATAAGCTTGCTGGTTGATCGGTTCGATCATTTTCGGCAAAGGGTACTTTGTTGTTTAATCCATAAACAGAACTGGATGATGCCTAAACTAGGTATGCCAAAAACTTATGTGGGACCCCGATTCCATACGAGATTAATTTTTCTAAAAAATTCGGGGGCCGGGGCGGGGGTGGGATTAAACTCCGTTTTATTTTCAGGATTAGGACGGGAGTGGGTATTTCCGTCCCGTACTCCTACGGGGGTTCGTTTGTATATATATATATATATATATATATATATATATATATATATATATATATATATATATATACATATATATAGACAATAACAATACATTATCTAATTTTTGTTTTATTGGCTTTCATCCACTTCACAACATACGATACAATAGGGAATTGGTAATTTATTTTTATTCATGTCATACTTTTTTGTAATTTTGGATTTGTCGTATTTTATATTTATAAGTTTTTTTTTGGATTTGTCGTTTTGTAATGTTGGATTTCTAATTTTTTCTTTGTTATTAAACTAGATTTTAAGCTTTTTTTATGAAAAATAGTTTTCTTAGCCCAAAATATAACAATTTTTTAGCAAAAAAAAGTCAATTTTAAGCCTCTAAAATGGGGAACGGAGGTGGGATCGGAGGTTATGAAGGTATTCGGGGGCGGGATCGAGGACTATGTATATAGGGACGGGGCAGGGGCAATAACTGTTTCGGGGGTGGGGACGAGGGCAACTATTTCCGCTCCTGTTGGGTCCTGTTGACATTCCTTGCCTAAACTATAACAAGTTGTAGATTAGCATTTTTACAGATTTCGAGAAGATTAATAAGGCCAATGGTGTTATTAAGAACATAATAATTTGGGTTTTCCATGGTGTATCAGACACCAACTTGAGCTACTAGAATTAGTAATCCAGATCACCGCCACCTACATACCACCAATGTTCACCACCACTCACTCACCGGTGATCAAATTCAATCTACGACACCACTAAGAAGCATGATTTTTTACTTGAATCTGTGAAATGTAAATGAGTTTTTTTAGGTTTTTGTTTTCTTAAGTATCAATACAAAAAAGGGTATAAAAAAACTTGGTGGTAACTATAGCCGTCGAGAAGAGGAGAGGGCCAATGAGTTATGAAGAAACCATTAAAGAGAGAGAGTTGTGGGATTTTTTAATATCTATTAAATATTAAATTTTTTTACTAAAAATAAGGAAGAAGGGTATAATAGTATTTTCAGTATGAACAAGGACCAAACTACATATAAACATGCTCAAAAGGACCATGAATCTAAAACTTTCATGGTTTGGACCATTTTTCCAAAAAAATGAATACCACATGGACCACTTTTGTAGTTTTATCTTAATAGTAATATTTTTAAGAGGTGAATCAATGTATTAATTGATGGTAATGGTTTGTGGTCCACCCCATCTTATTATCATTAATGAGGTAATGAGACATGTTCCCACATTTAAATTTGAGAAAATGATGTCATCAACACCGATATTGTTAAACAACCTCTTTAGGACTTTATGTTTAGAAGATTGTGCTAACCTAGAAGACCCTATTTTTATCTTGGAGCTAAAACACACAACTTGGTGTTGTGGAGTTGTGGTATCATAATATCCCTAAGAGCGATTGCTTCACATTAAATTTCTTCAAGATTTTTCCGCATACTTTGGATGTCGGCATAATATGAGTCATCAGTACATAGTTGCCTTAACCATATATGGCTATCATTCCACTTTTATCATTCTTGTACCCATAGTTAAAAATACTTTCACATTCAAAGACTATAACATTGGGAAAATTCCTTCCTTATCAACTTTACAACATAGAGGAATTTCAGTGAATTCAAAATCATGTCGATTTTGTGTCATTTTAGCAAAAGATGCTAATCACTTCATATACTCTTATAATTTTGTTGTTGAACTGGTCAATAGTCTTTTGTTGCATTTAAAATCTTTGAGGTGCTAATCAGGTGTTACTTATGCTCGATTTGTTGGTTTAGGAATCAACTCTTATTTGATACTCATAACCTACACTTAGCAACCTTCTAGACTCAGTTTTACCAATCTTTTTCTTGGATTTCTTCTAGAAAAATAAGTTCTAACATCTCTTGGTTTGATTGGGAAAAATGACCTAACATTGTTGTAAATACCATGTAATGTCTTATTTTCTCTAGTTTCTTACTAGAGTTTTATTAATGCTATCATTGTTAAAAAAACGGTATGTTCTTGGTGCAACATACCCTTATCTATTGCGGTTAGATAGAGTGGCATCCTAGCTAATATAGTTGTTATAACCATTTCTAACTACCAAGGGTTGTATTGTCTTTTCAAGTTAGAATTTTGTTTCTATTAGTTAGTGGTAGTTAGATACTCTTTTATGTAATGTTATTCATGTGTGTGTATATATATATATATATATATATATATATATATATATATATATATATATATATATAATAGTCATAGAATATAATGAAGCAATGAGAAAGTCATTCAAATCAGTTCATCTTCTTTGTTCATTTTCTCTGATCTTAACATGGTATTATATTTTTTTTATCCTTTCTTCTGCATTCTTTTCTTCACTCTTTTCATTCTTCTTTCAATTAATCAATTCGTCATGTCTTTCTCTAAAAATCAATCCAATTCCATTGATTTTTCAACTCCATATTACCTTGGATGTTTGGATAATCCAGGTTCTTTTCTTGTTTCTAACACCTTCAATGGTGTTGGCTTTTCATCATGGAAGCAATCACTACTAGAAAAACAGCCTTTTACGACGCGCAATGCGTGTCATAAAACGCTTAGATGACGCGCAAATGCGTGTCAAGGAAGACCCTATCACAACGAGAGACGACGCACATTTACGACACACATTTATGACACGTATTTACGACGCGCATTGACGACGTGCAATGCGTATCAATGAAGCCCTTGTCATAAACAAAGACGACACACATTTGCGTGTCGTAACCTTACTATGCACGTTTAGGACACGCATTGTGTATCATTAAAGCCCCTGTCACAAATGAAGATGACACGCATTTGCGTGTCATAAACTTCAGCAACCATTTATGATATACATTTACGACGCATCTTTACAATACTCATTTACGCATAATACAAAAATATGGAAACAAATATATATCAAAACAATCAATTTCATCCATAACATCAAGTCAAAAAATTGTAATACAGTGGTATTAAGGGGATCCAATTGTACAATGTTATTAAGAGGTTTTCCCTAACTATATAACCTAATACTACATTGCTATTAAGGAACACGTTCTTGTTTATAAAACAAATTAAATCATGTCGACCTGGGCTAGACCTTCTCTAATATATGTCCGGAAAGCTTCACTTGCATTTTGAAGTTGAGAAAATATGTCAACCTGTCATGTGTCAATAATAAACAACAATAATTACACCACCTTAACAACCAAACCAAACCAAACCAAACCAACAAAACATTTGGATTTGAAAAAAACTAAAACAACGGGATCAAACCAAACTTGTGGTACAATTGCGTTATACGGTATAGTTCGTATAGACCAATTGGAACACCCCGAGATTCAGGTGCATTTCTTTCATCCTTGTTCTTTATTGAATTGTCATGTTTAGTCCTTGAGTGGAGGATGTGTAGCAAGTGAGTACGCTGGGTGTACTAGAGGGGTACGCTGTGCGTACTCACGCGCTTAATTTGGACGCGGAGTCGCCAAGGTACGCTGGGCATACCTAGAGTTACGTCGGGCGTACCCGACCCAGGTGCAAAAACCCTAATCCTCCTTGTATACTATTTAAAGGGTGTTATGGCTCATTCCTTAGCCTCCATATCAGTGAGTGAAACCCTAAAAGAGAGCCCCATTGTTCTTAGTGTGTGAGAGTGTTGATTTGAGCTTGTTGGTGCTTTAGTGGCTTGGTGAAGAAGGAGGAAAGGAGATCTTGGAGGCTAAAGGTTGAGGTGCCATTTTGGATCTGAGAACTACAGAGGAAAGAGCTACTCTTGGAGGTATAAAGTTCAAAACTTTCCTCTTCTTTTGGTTGTTGTGGAATGTGTCCTTTTTAGGGTTAAAAACCCCAAAGGTGGAGACTTTATGAGTGTAAAGTTCTCCATGGTCCGAGATCTGTCCCTTTTCAGTGTTATTAGTGACGTAGAGCCATAAAGTTTCCATCTTGGATGTTACTTTGGAGTCATGCATGTGTTTTAAGCCTTCTAGAGTTGAAGGTTGGATCATTTTGGGAGTTAGTGACTCGTTCAGCCATGCAAAGGCTTAAAGTCATCAACTTTATGGATTAAGGGGCTTAGAAGGGGTCAGATCTAAAATATGGACGTAGGTATTAACTGTTTAAGACCTCAAGAGCAAGAGGGCTAAAGCAGGGGAGTACGCCGGGCGTAATCCCTAGTACGCACCGTGTACTGGGTGGCGCTCCCCGATTCTGTGGTGCAGCCGGGTACGCCCAACGTACATATCTGGTACGCGCAGCGTAACTCGGAGAGTTGACTTTTGGTTGACTTTTAGGGTATGGTCTAATGTGGGGCCTTTGAGCTATGAGAGGGGTAAAATGGTCTTTTACCCTTCTGAAAGTGTTATAAGAGAACATAGTCTAGCCTTTGAGAGTTATATTAAATAGAGTGTTATTTTCATATGATTAGGCGGAGGCTAGGCTAGCGTTTACCGAGTCAGAGATTTACCGAGATACCCGAGGTGAGTCTTCTCACTATACTTTACCTAGTGTGGTAATAGAGTTAAGAGACAGAGTATTATAGAGTTATATGCCAGTGTGATTGCATGTTATTATGTGTTGTGATTTATTGTGATATGTGATATGCATGATTCAGAGTTACAGAGTTGGGACTTTCGGGTCCCTAGAGTTAGGGCCAGAGGGCCCACAGAGAGTTGGGGCTGGAGGGCCCCACTGTCACACCTCGAAAACCGAAGGCGGAAACATTTTCGGGGTTGACTCCACATTGAGTATCAAATCCAATGTACATAGTAAGTAAAGTAAAACAACCATTACATTACATATATGAAAGTTTTACATTTGTTTTAAAGCATAAGTTATACAAGTGATACATATTATATATGAACAACACGAAACGAGTCTTATGAGAACTCCATCTTCGTACAAAAAGGATCTTCGGCTACCTGTCTAACACTGACCTGAGAATACAAGCGGTTTGAAAATCAGCATAAAGCTGGTGAGTTCATAAGATGATTGTTTTTCTGAAAATGTACGAGTTCCATTAGTTTCCTGAAAAAGTGGTTATCCAAGAAAATCCCATATTTTCTTACAAGTTGGTTACTGAATCCGAAAAGTAACGTAAACGATGTACAATGAAAACATGATTGTTCTTGTGAATTGTAAAGTTTAGTTATCTATACACTCAAGCCACACTCTCCCTCCTGGAGATTTTGGTTACAGGGTTAGTCCTCCACTCTCTCGTGCTAAGGAAGTGTTACAGAGGACGTGTCTCCAATCTCTAAGATTACTCTTTACTCCTCGTACCTAGGGAAGTAGTATCTACAACTAACTAAGTTCTAATGTGCCTATCCTATACACTCGAGCCTAGGTGTTTTATTAAGGACATTACAAATGTTCTATGTTATCTAATGGTGAATGTCCTTTACACTCGAGCCTAGGCGTGTTATTAAGGACATTACGATTGATTTATGTGTTCTAATGGTGTCTGTCTTTTATACTCGTGCCTAGGGTGTTTTATTATAGACTTTACAAATGTTTTATAATCTCTATTAATATAAGTGGGAACAATCAATTGTAAAGTATACAACATAACAGTATATAGTAAGAATTGAAAATTGGTTTGAACAAACAACTCTGCAAGTTAAAACAGTTCGTTAGTAGGTTTTCAATTCTTAAAGATGTACAATTATGAAACCATTTAACTGAAATCATGAGGTTAAGTACAAGATATTCTTGTACTCTTGCTTGTATTCCCCCCTGAAAACATTGAAAAACTATTGAAAAAGGGTAGGGGTATGAACTCACCAGACGTGGAAATGTGTCGAATGGAATGCTATATGTTGAATCAAGGCTTGTATACGAGCGAGGTTCCTATGTAATATGAAATGGTATAAAATATATCTAATTAGTTTTATAACTCTAATTAGATATGATAATGCACTCCAATGAGCGAAAACACTTCAAAACGAGTGTTTGGAGTGACCCGGGTGACATCTACGGACGTGTATTGATGCGTGGGACTTGGGAATTGAGTTTACTCTTCAAGAGTAAACTCCTTATGGAGTTTTCGGCCTCTTATACCATACACACATGAGTTCACGGCCGTGAATTCATGTTGACAAGGGTTATGGAGCTTAAATGGCCAATATCACTTGGGAAGAGTTGGAACAATTTTTCCTAAGGCTTGGGATTGATTTAATTTATCAAATAACACCACTTAAGGGAGTTTACGGCCCTAGCATGGAGCTTACAGCCGTAAACTCCTATACCCCCTTGAATAAGTGTTTTAATGTCCCAAAATTAATCACATGCGATTCCTAAAATTTATACAAGCCTTGATATGAATTTGGGGCACCATAAGACACACAATTGGGAGTTTACGGCCCTGGAGCACATGCTATGGCCGTAAACTCTCAAATGAAGAGTTTGGTTATGTTTAAGGTCCCCAAACTATTTTTGGTTGGTTCTATGATTTATTCTAAGGCTTTTGCTGAAGTTATATGGCTTTCTAACATGTTGGAAATGAGTTTACTCTCATGTTTGAGGGTTTTACGGCCCAAGCACATGCCTTGGCCGTAAACTCATGTAAATCCCTCAAAACCCATGTCTAAAGTTTTCTAAATCTATTTCATGAAGTCATATAGCCTTATCTAAGGTCTAGTTGTGGTTTGGAAGGGCTTAAGGGCTTAAAAACCCTCTAAATATGTGTTTACGGCCTAAGCACCTTCCAGGGCCGTAAACTCATATACAAGGTCCTAATTCATGCTTTAATCTCAAATTTGAAGGTCAAATATGATACACAATGAGTTAAGGAAGGTACCTTGGTGATTTGAAGCCTAAATTTGATGTTTTGGACCTTGAATCAAGCTTAAGGAGAGAGGTTGGAGAGATGGTTGTGAAATGAAGCAAAAGCTTCAAATGAAAGCTTGGTTCACTTTAAATAGTGTCCAAGTTCGGGACACGGTGTATTTCTACCCGATACCGGTGTTAGACGGGGCTTTTGGTAGCACCCGGCCAAATTGCCGTAACCCGATATGGCTGATTCTAGAAGTGTTCCGATCACTAATACTGGGCGTTAGAATGAATTCTAAAAGTATTAGGACACTCATTAAGTCATAAAATAAAATACACATCAATGACTTAATTAAATGTCGGAATTGGAAACGAAATTGGAAACGGCGGTTGGATGATCGAATTGAGTCGCGAAAAGGGGTACAAGCAGTGACACGAATTTCAGGTGGTTACATTATCCCCCCGTTAGAGGGAATTTCGTCCCGAAATTCAATGATTCGAACACAGATCATGAAGTGAAAAGAGATATGAGGATGAATCTACTGCTTCGGTTCTTCATGTTCCTAAGTGGAATCGGGTTTCCGCTTGACCTTCCAGCGAACCCTTACTGTCGGGATGCGGCTTTGTTTTGAACGGTTAACCTCTCAATCCATGATCTCGATGGATTCATCCATGAAGGTTCGGACTTTCGTTGGTTTTGATCTCATCAAAGGGGTGATTAAGGTTTTTGTCAGGTCAGAACTTCTTACAAACAATGAGGTGGAAAACCGATGCTCACTGCTGAGTTCTGAAGATTGCTCGGAGAGGGCTATGGAATCGATTCCTAACGAAGATCTCGAAGGGTCTAATGTTCCACGAGTTAAGTTTTCCTCACTTTTCAAGGCGTACTATGTCTTTCCAGAGTAAGACTTCCAACAAGTAGGTACATTTTCATGTGGCAGAGTAACTAAAGATCCGATGGTTCTAAAGGAAATTTCTAGACGAGTTTGCAATAATAGTCGGCAGGACCCAAGAGTTGACGGGTTTCCAAGGGTATTCCCGGTGCCGACTAATTCCTTATCGCCTTTAGTTTTTGGAAAGGTTCACAAATATGACTACTTTGCTTGTCTACTTGACCAGGAAAATGGTTTGATCAAAGGGTACCACTACTATCTCGTAGCGATCATATCAAGCCCTGGTTGCTGTCTTGGACACATCGTGCTCACTAAGGTTTTTGGACTACGAGGTAATTCCAGGGATTTGGTCGATGCGAGACTGGACTACGCGTTCGGAAAGAATTCTCAAGAATTCTTCGGAAAAAGTATCGGGGAAAGAGTTGCAAACTTCTCGTTTCTCGATGATCACATGGACGAGGAATACATGGGAAAACTTTTTAAGCTTCGATGCACGAAGATCATGAGAGTCGGGTCGGAGGAAGGTTAAGACGAATGGCTTTCTCGAAACCAAGAATAACAACATGAATGAGGCTCGGTCATTACATGCTAAAGGTGACATCGAAGCGTATCACAAAAACTTTTGCCATTAGATCAAACGGAAAGAATAATTGTTCGGGTTGAGGATACAATCTACGGATATGACGTTGGCGTCCTCGCTCTCACTTGATAACCATCTCAACGGTATACATTTTCGATTACTCACGAACGACAGGGTTTAAAAGATGTTCAAATGGATGGTTAGCGAATTTCTTTTGGTGTTAGAATCGAAAAGAATCACAGGCATAAAATTTAACGAGGGGAAATATACCTGTGGCAACAGTGGGATCGGTGGCTGTTTCCTCTAGTCCTATCGCTAGAACTCTTCCGGTGTTTCCAGATGTTACTACCTTGGGGCAGTTTCGCTTAAAATGTCCAACTTCTCCACAACCATAGCAGGCCCGACCAATGCCCGCTCCGAAAGTTTGACTTGTTGATTGAGTTGGTGTCTTATAGTTTTTCGCCATGTGACCCTTTATGCCACATTTGTTGCAAAATACCTCTATACATGGACCGGAAGGAAGGTGATGATAGTTGCACTTGTCACAACTAGGAAGGGTTCCAGCATACCTACTGGCAGGTTTTCAAGTCGAGGATCCAACAACAGAGACAACTGTAGGGGAAGTGGCAGCGTGCACTGCCACCGTTTGCTGTCTCTTCGAAGATTCATGTGATGTCTGACTTTTCTCCTTCTTTCCAACTTTTCTTTTCTCACCACTCCTCTCTGTCGGCTCAGGAGTGGTAGTTGCCTCCTCAAGGTCTTCACTATGATCGATTAGGATCTGTGCTAAGCGTTTCGCGCTGTCGTATGTATCCGGCCTTGCAGCTATGACGTTTCCCTTCGTTGGCTGGGTCAGCCCCCAGATGAATCTCTCTATCTTTTTACTCTCCGGGGTAACCATTCCCGTGCAGATTAATGCCAAGTCGTCGAACCTGGAAGTGTAAGCGGTGATATCGGAACCTTTCATCTTCAGGTTCCAGAGTTCGTGTTCTAACTTCTGCATTTCGCCTCGAGGGCAATACTCAACCAGCAGAAGTTCCTTCATGGCTTCCCAACCTATGGCGTTAGCTACAGGTAAGGTTAGGGATCTGACTCGGCCATTCCACCAAGTCAGGGCTTTGTCGATAAAGGTGCAGGCGGCAAACTTCACCTTGTCAGATTCTGAGCAGGCGCAAATTTCAAAGATGGAGTCGATCTTCTCGAACCATCGGGTGAAGGAAATGACACCTCCAGTGCCATCAAAGGACGTAGGTTTTGCGTTCATGAAATCCTTATAGGAACCCTCTCTTCGGTGTCCCTGACTACTTTCTTGGTTTTGGGTTTGGGTACCACCTCCCGAACTACCGGAACCGCCAGAGTTCCGTTGAGACATGGCAGCTGCCACTGCGGCTGTAACAACTTCCTGGAATACTACATGGTCGATTTGAGGAGGAGGTGGTGGCGGAGGGTTGTTGGTCTTGGAACTGGGCCTCTTTCTTGGAGGCATCTTGATCTAATAAGATCAAGAAAGAGAGGATGATAAGTCCTCTGAATTGAATTAAGAGATATGACGGTTATATGCTGAATAAGCGATAGAGCAGGAAAAAGTTATATAAGCGGGAAAAATTATCGCTAAGGAAATGATCAAAGAACAATGCATGAACGAGGATTTCTACCAAGGATTGGCTCGAGAAATACTCCCATAGTATTTCATGATTCGTTACGACACTGGTATTAGGGTAAGTTTTAGGCATGCCGCATACCACAGTCACTCCCAAACACATGTTGGCCATGTCTCGAATGAATATAGTTGGCCAGGCTATATTGATCCTAGACACGACTACATAACTGCCCAGGTTTAACCGCAACGTACGACACCCATTTACTTATGTTCTGTTCTACTTGTAGTTACGGATCTCGACGGTTCGGTATACCTATATACTTTCGAAAATACTTATATTTTGAAGGATAGTTTTAGTTCAGAGCACTTAGGCCCTTTAATGTTTATAGTTTTATACCATGTAAGGTTTGGTATACTTCATTCACTATAAACAAGGGCTCTGATACCAATCTGTCACACCCCAAAAACCGAAGGCGGAAACATTTCCGGGGTTGACTCCACGTTGAGTATCAAATCCAATGTACATAGTAAGTAAAGTAAAACAACCATTACATTACATATATGAAAGTTTTACATTTGTTTTAAAAGCATAAGTTATACAAGTGATACATATTATATATGAACAACACGAAATGAGTCTTATGAGAACTCCATCTTCGTACAAAAAGGATCTTCGGGTACCTGTCTAACACTGACCTGAGAATACAAGCGGTTTGAAAATCAGCATAAAGTTGGTGAGTTCATAAGATGTTTGTTTTTCTGAAAATGTACGAGTTCCTTTAGTTTCTTGAAAAAGTGGTTATCCAAGAAAATCCCATATTTTCTTAAAAGTTGGTTACCGAATCCGAAAAGTAACATAAACGATGTACAATGAAAACATGATTGTTCTTGTGAATTGTAAAGTTTAGTTATCTAACTTGTTACACTTTTCTGGTTACGTATTACGGTTACTCAGGAAAATCCTATATTTTCCTATATATGTGTGTGTGTGAACTGTTACTGATTCTGATTATGTTCAATGTTATCCCCAGGAAAACCCATATTTTTCTGAATGTGTGTATGTGTGTACTGTTATCGATTCCGATTATGTTCAATGTTATCCCCAGGAAAACCCCATGTTTTCCTGAATGTGTGTGTGTGTATTGTTACTGATTCCGATTATGTTCAATGTTATCCCCAGGAAAACCCCATGTTTTCCTGAATGTGTGTGTGTGTACCAGTCATCCTTAAACATACATTAGTTTTATTACGTACATAAAACTAATAAATATGTGTAAAGTGTTAATAATCTTGATTGCGAGTCCTTAACCATACTTAGACTAGATATGACTCGGGCCAGGGCCAGTATCCTTTTTATGACTTTCGTCACCCTTGAACCTTTCGGTTCGGCTGTAGCTAGCAGCCAGGTGCGGGATTTTCAGTCCCGTATAGATCTATACACTCAAGCCACACTCTCCCTCCTGGAGATTCTGGTTACAGGGTTAGTCCTCCACTCTCTCGTGCCAAGGAAGTGTTACAGAGGACGTGTCTCCAATCTCTAAGATTACTCTTTACTCCTCGTGCCTAGGGAAGTAGTATCTACGACTAACTAAGTTCTAATGTGCTTGTCCTTTACACTCGAGCCTAGGTGTTTTATTAAGGACATTACAAATGTTCTATGTTATCTATTGGTGAATGTCCTTTACACTCGAGCCTAGGTGTGTTATTAAGGACATTACGATTGATTTATGTGTTCTAATGGTGTCTGTCTTTTATACTCGTGCCTAGGGTGTTTTATTATAGACTTTACAAATGTTTTATAATCTCTATTAATATAAGTGGGAACAATCAATTGTAAAGTATACAACATAACAATATATAGTAAGAATTGAAAATTGGTTTGAACAAACAACTCTGCAAGTTAAAACAGTTCGTTAGTAGGTTTTCAATTCTTAAAGATGTACAATTATGAAACCATTTAACTGAAATCATGAGCTTAAGTACAAGATATTCTTGTACTCTTGCTTGTATTCCCCCCCTGAAAACGTTGAAAAACTATTGAAAAAGGGTAGGGGTATGAACTCACCAGACGTGGAAATGTGTCGAATGGAATGCTATATGTTGAATCAAGGCTTGTATACGAGCGAGGTTCCTATGTAATATGAAATGGTATAAAAATATATCTAATTAGTTTTATAACTCTAATTAGATATGATAATGCACTCCAATGAGCGAAAACACTTCAAAACGAGTGTTTGGAGTGCCCCGGTTGACATCTACGGACGTGTATTGATGCGTGGGACTTGGGAATTGAGTTTACTCTTCAAGAGTAAACTCCTTATCGAGTTTTCAGCCTCTTATACCATACAAACATGAGTTCACGGCCGTGAACTCATGTTGACAAGGGTTATGGAGCTTAAATGGCCAATATCACTTGGGAAGAGTTGGAACAATTTTTCCTAAGGCTTGGGATTGATTTAATTCATCAAATAACACCACTTAAGGGACTTTACGGCTCTAGCATGGAGCTTATGGCCGTAAACTCCTATACCCCCTTGAATAAGTGTTTTAATGTCCCAAAATTAATCACATGTGATTCCTAAAATTTATACAAGCCTTGATATGAATTTGGGGCACCATAAGACACACAATTGGGAGTTGACGGCCATGGAGCACATGCTATGGCCGTAAACTCTCAAATGAAGAGTTTGGTTATGTTTAAGATCCCCAAACTATTTTTGGTTGGTTCTATGATTTATTCTAAGGCTTTTGCTGAAGTTATATGGCTTTCTAACATGTTGGAAATGAGTTTACTCTCATGTTTGAGGGGTTTACGGCCCAAGCACATGCCTTGGCCATAAACTCATGTAAATCCCTCAAAATCCATGTCTAAAGTGTTCTAAGTCCATTTCATGAAGTCATATAGCCTTATCTAAGGTCTAGTTGTGGTTTGGAAGGGTTTAAGGGCTTAAAAACCCTCTAAATATGTGTTTGCGGCCTAAGCACCTTCCAGGGCCGTAAACTCATATACAAGGTCCTAATTCATGCTTTAATCTCGAATTTGAAGGTCAAATATGATACACAATGAGTTAAGGAAGGTACCTTGGTGATTTGAAGCCTAAATTTGATGTTATGGACCTTGAATCTAGCTTGAGGAGAGAGGTTGGAGAGATGGTTGTGAAATGAAGCAAAAGATTCAAATGAAAGCTTGGTTCACTTTAAATAATGTCCAAGTTCGGGACATTGTGGAATTCTACCCGATACCAGCGTTAGACGGGGCTTTTGGTCGCACCCGGCCAAATTGCCGTAACCCGATATGGCTGATTCTAGAAATGTTCCGATCACTAATACTGGGCGTTAGAATGAATTCTAAAAGTATTAGGACACTCATTAAGTCATAAAATAAAATACACATTAATGACTTAATTAAATGTCGGAATTGGAAACGAAATTGGAAACAGCGATTGGATGATCGAATTGAGTCACGAAAAGGGGTACAAGCAGTGACACGAATTTCGGGTTGTTACACCCAATGAGACACGTTGACTAGAGGGTCAACAGAGTTACAGCCTCGAGTGGCTATTATGTGATTAGTGTGGTATTTTGGGGAACTTACTAAGCTTATGCTTATAGTGTTCAGTGTTATGTGTTTCAGGTACCAGTGATGACCGCGGGAGCGCGCCGGCTTGATTCGTACACACATAAGGGATTGGATGTATTTTGATATTGGGAGACATTTGTGAATTAAAAACATGATGTTATGACATTTTATGAATGAATGGTTTTATTTATAATGTGTTTTCAAACGTGAAAAATTGTCTTAATTTTTTTTACGGTGTTACAAGTTGGTATTAGAGCCTAGGTTTGAGGGATTCGGGTGCACCTTCGGGTGTATCTGAACTCAAACCGAGGATTTGAGAAAATTTTGATAATAAAACAAGTTTTCAAAAGAAGAACTTGCGAGACAAACAGAGTAGAGTCGTGTGTACGAACAGCCAGCGCCCGAATGGTGATTTCCCAAAATACCATTATTATAAGTGTTATGAGATATGATGTGATATGTTATATGATGAGCTATGATATGCATGCTAGAGTAGACTAGGTATTCTTATTAGGACTAGAGTGGCCTGATATGTGATGCCTGAGTCTAGGAGTCTTGCTGCTATGAATATTTCAGAGTGGTTAGGTAGCAGCGAGGAGATTGTGAGAGATCTGTTTGCGAGTATCATATGATTAGAGAGAGTAGAGTGCTTGGGACTTGGGACTCTGGGAGGAGGACTTGGGGTGGATGCTGATGCGGTGTGGACGGTAGTATTGGGCCCGTACTACTGAAGACACCAGGTCAGTGCACAGTCCAAGTAAGAATCCTTGGTGTACCAAGGAACAAGTAGGATGGAGTACTCGAGTGTGAGTATACTCGAGCGAGTCCCTGATATTATTATTATATTGTATTTCAGAGAGAGAGAGAGAGACATCATGGTTGGGACTCGCCACACACCAGGGACCAGTGATACGAGGGATGAGGAGATCCGTAGGATCATCTAGGAGGAGGTGGCTGCGGCCATCAGGGCAGAGATACCAGAGATGTTCGGGTCCATTAAGACCACGCTGATAGATACATTTGATGAGAAGTACGCTGCTCTTTCTGAGGCTGCTGTTGCTGCAGCCACTGCAGCTTTAGCTGCGACGAGGCCGCAGGGTGGTGATGCGTTGCTGTTCCGAGAGTTCAGCAACACAAAACCACCGTAGTTTGACGAGACCCAGGACCCGATTGCGGCTATGAGATGGATTTCAGACATAGAGGGGTGTTTCTTTACTTGCTCGTCTCCTGAGAATTTGAGAGTCCGGTTCGCGCCGAACTAGCTTCGCTTGGGAGCGAAGGACTGGTGAAAGTTTGTGACGGCACACTATACGCCTGCTGATCTTGCAGCAGTGACCTGGGAGAGGTTCACTGGTATGTTCTGAGACGAGTACGTTCCCCAGGTGGAGAGGGAGCGTTTGGCCCAGGAGTTTCTGACCCTCAAGCAGGGTACTGAGTCTGTTACGGTGATTACGATGATGTTCCATGAGCGGGCGATGTTCTGCCTAGAGCACGTGTCCTCCGAGCAGGCATGTATGAGTCGATATTTGAGCATTCTGAGGAGGGACATACGTGAGTTCGTGGCGAACTCGACGTACCGGACATTTGCCGATCTTCAGGAAAATGCCCGGAAGAGGGAGATAGAACTGGAGACTCAGGCTAGGGAGGAGGCTGAGTCTCAGGGGAGGGATCGGCGACCTGTGCAGTCTCAGCCGGTAGCCAAGAGGGCCAAGACCGCCGATTCGGGATCAGGGAGCCAGAGGGGCCGCACTTGTGGCAAGTGCGACAAGAGCCACAACGGAGTGTGCATAGCAGGGTCTTGCTACAAATGTGGCAAGGAGGGGTATATGGCCAAGGACTGCCCCAAGGGGTTAGCAGTATGTTTTCATTGCAACCAGACCGGACACCGGAAGGCAGAGTGTCCGCAGTTGCGGGGATCAACACAGGGAGCACCTTAGGGATCTGCCCCTGCCGCCATCAGAGTTACCGAGAGTCGGCCAGTGAAGGCCGAGGCGCCGAGGGCACGAGGGAGAGCCTTTCAGTTGACCGCGGAAGAGGTCTGCGCAACGCCCGATGTCGTGGCTGGTATGTATTCTTTCATGTATTTATTTTGATGTTGAGATATTGTGCTTATGTTATGTTATGCGTAGGTACTTTTCTTGTGAATTATGTACCTGCCTTGGTGTTATTTGACTCGGGTGCGAGTCGGTCTTTTGTATCTTTGGCTTTTAGTCAGTATATCAGTGTTAGTCGTGAGGCGTTGAGTCGGCCTCTGAGAGTCTCCATAGCTAACGAGAGGGTGATATATGACACAAAGGTGATTCGTGGGTGCGTATTCGAGATTTTCGGTGTTGAGTTCCCGATTGATTTGGTTCCTATTGCGATGGGTGATGTCTGTGTCATTGTGGGCATGGACTGGTTGAGCAGATTCGGTGCGGTTATCGATTGCGAGTGACAGCTTGTGACCATACGAGACCCTAGTGGGGGAGTTCTTACGGCGTACGACGAGGGTACACGTTCCGGGTCAACGTGTTGTTCGGTCGCTAGAGTGAGGCAGTGTCTACAGTAGGGTTGTAAGGGCTTTGTGGCGTATGTGATGGATACGCGGGTTGATTTAGAGAGACCGAGGTTAGTTGAGGAGGTTCCGATAGTGCATGAGTTCCCGGACGTATTTCCAGAGGAGTTGCCGGGTGTGCCTCCCGTGAGGCAAGTGGAGTTCAGTATCGATTTGGTTCCGGGGGCCGCGCCTATTGCCAAGGTGCCCTATCGCCTTGCACCTCCAGAGATGCAAGAGTTATCCTCGCAGCTACAAAAGTTGTTGGGAAAGGGGTTTCTTCGGCCGAGCAGCTCGCGGTGGGGAGCGCCTATCCTTTTTTTCAAGAAGAAGGATGGTTCACACCGGATGTGCATTGATTACCGGGAGTTGAACAAGCTGACGGTTAAGAACTGTTACCCGTTGCCGAGGATCGATGATTTGTTCGATCAGTTGCAGGGAGCATCTTGGTTCTCCAAGATCGATTTGAGGTCGGGGTATCATCAGGTAAGGGTGAGAGATGAGGATATCCAGAAGACATCGTTCAGGACTCGTTATAGGCATTATGAGTTTGTGGTGATGCCTTTCAGACTCACCAATGCCCCGGCAGTGTTCATGGATCTCATGAACAGAGTGTGCTGGCCGATGTTGGATCGGTCGGTGATTGTGTTCATCGACGATATTTTGGTGTATTTGAGATCTAGAGAGCAGCATGAGGAACATTTGAGGGAGATCCTCAGAGTTCTGAGATTGGAGAGGCTTTACGCCAAATTCTCCAAGTGTGATTTCTGGTTGCAAGAGGTCCAGTTCCTAGGGCACCTCGTTAACCAGAAGGGGATTTTGGTCGACTTGGCCAAAGTGGAGGCAGTGATGAGTTGGGAGGTGCCGAGGTCACCGTCCAAGATCAGGAGTATATTGGGGTTGGCAGGTTATTATTGGAGATTTATCAGGGATTTCTCCAAGATCGCCGTGCCACTCACCAGGTTAACCCAGAAGGGTGTCGCTTTTTCATGGGGACCCGAGCAGCAGATCTCCTTTGAGACGCTTCGCCAGAGGCTATGTGAAGCCCCAGTGTTATACCTCCCAGAGGGGATGGAGGACTTTGTGGTGTATTGTGATGCGTCGATCTTGGGGTTGGGAGCGGTGCTGATGCAAAGAGGGCGTGTGATAGCATACGCATCGAGGCAGCTGAAGCCTCATGAGACGAGGTATCCTAAACATGATCTAGAGTTAGGGGCAGTGGTGTTCGCCCTCAAGATTTGGCGTCACTATCTGTACGGGGTTCGGTGTACGATATACACAGACCACAAGAGCCTGAAGTATTTGATGGATCAGCCCAACCTAAACATGCGACAGAGGAGGTGGTTGGATGTGGTCAAGGATTATGATTGTGATATCCTGTACCACCCGGGCAAGGCTAATGTTGTAGCCGATGCAATGAGCCACAGGGCGGAGAGCACCCCACTGCGAGATGTATGTTTGAGATTAACCGTGATAGCTTCGGTGTTGGACACCATTCGTGGGGCACAGGCTGAGGCTATGCACCCTGAGATGTAGAAAAAAGATCGAGTTGTTGGGTTGGTATCGGAGTTCGTTACCGATGGCCGGGGGCTTATAACATTTCAGGGGCGTATCTGGGTACCGTTTGTGGGAGGGACGCGTACCATTTTGATGGAAGAGGCTCATCGGTCGAAGTTCTCGATCCATCCTGGGGCCACTAAGATGTATTTAGGCCTAAAGAGGGAGTATTGGTGGCCCTGTATGAAGAGGGATGTCGAGTGGTTTATTGAGAGGTGCTTAACCTGCTGTAGGGTTAAGGCCAAGCACCAGAGACCGCATGGTAAGTTGCAGCCGTTGGAGTTTCCTGAATGGAAGTGGGAACAGATTACCATGGATTTTATCACCAAATTGCCAAGGACTGCTAGGGGAGTCAATGCAACTTGGGTGATTGTGGACAGGTTGACGAAGAGCGCCCACTTCCTTGCTATCAGTGAGAGCTCATCCGCAGAGAAGTTGGCAGAGATGTACGTGAGGGAAGTGGTATCACGACATGGAGTGCTGATCTCGATTGTCTCAGACCGAGATGTGTGTTTCACTTCCAGATTCTGGAAGAAGTTTCACGAGGATTTGGGTACTTGGCTGCATTTTAGTACCGCATATCACCCCCAGACTGACGGACAGAGTGAGCGGACGATTCAGACGCTCGAGGATATGCTCCGGGCATGTGTGTTGGATTTCGGGGGGAGTTGGGACACATATTTTCCCTTGGCAGAGTTTTCCTACAACAACAGCCATCATTCGAGCATTGGTATGCCACCCTTTGAGCTGTTGTATGGGAGGAGGTGTCGGACCCCCATTTGCTGGGGAGAGCTCGGGCAGCGTGTTATGGGTAGTACCGAGATTGTGCTGCAGACGACTGAGCAGATAAAGCAGGTCAGGCAGAGGTTATTGACCGCTCAGAGTCGTCATAAGAGTTATGCGGACAGGCGCCGGTTCGAGCTTGAGTTCCAGGTCGGCGACTTTGTTCTACTAAAGGTCTCTCCTTGGAAAGGAGTGATCCGATTCAGGAAGAGGGGCAAGTTGGGGCCCATTATATCGGTCCTTTTCGGGTGGTTGCAAGGGTAGGCAGGGTAGCCTACCGGTTGGAGCTACCTGCAGAGTTAGGTCAGCTCCATGACACTTTCCACGTGTCTCAATTGCGGAAGTGTATAGCCGATGACTCGGCAGTGGTACCATTGGAGGATATTCAGGTGGATGCGAGCCTGAATTATGCTGAGAGACCGGTGGCAATCAGAGATCGGAAGATCAAGGTTTTGAGGAACAAGGAGGTACCTTTGGTTTTGGTTCAGTGGCAACATCGTAAGGGGTCTGAGATGACTTGGGAGTCAGAGTCGGAGATCCGAGGGCAGCATCCAGAGTTGTTCGAGGAATGAGACTTCGAGGGCGAAGTCTAGTTCTAATGGGGGAGAATTGTAACACCCCGAGATTCAGGTGCATTTCTTTCATCCTTGTTCTTTATTGAATTGTCATGTTTAGTCCTTGAGTGGAGGATATGTAGCAAGTGAGTATGTTGGGCGTACCAGAGGGGTACGTTGCGCGTACTCACGTGCTTAATTTGGATGCGGAGTCGCCAAGGTACGCTGGGCGTACCTAGAGTTACGTCGGGCGTACCCGGCTCAGGTACAAAAACCCTAATCCTCCTTGTGTACTATTTAAAGGGTGTTATGGCTCATTCCTTAGCCTTCATATCAGTGAGTGAAACCCTAAAAGAGAGCCCCATCGTTCTTAGTGTGTGAGAGTGTTGATTTGAGCTTGTTGGTGCTTTAGTTGCTTGGTGAAGAAGGAGGAAAGGAGATCTTGGAGGCTAAAGCTTGAGGTGCCATTTTGGATCTGAGAACTACAGAGGAAAGAACTACTCTTGGAGGTATTGTCACACCCCGAAAACCAAAGGCGGAAACATTTCCGGGGTTTACTCCACATTGAGTATCAAATCCAATGCACATAGTAAAACAGTAAACACAAAACATTACATTACATAATTTTGTTTACATCTGTTTGAAAGAAAAGTTATACAAGTGTTATACATATATCATATGAACAAAAGTAAAGAGGAATCTTCGGAATGCTCCGTCTTCTCCAAAAGGTGGCGGTGTACCTGTCTAACGCTGACCTGAGAATACAAGCGGTTTGAAAATCAACATAAAGCTGGTGAGTTCATAAGCGGTTTAGTTTTGAAAAGAACGAGTTTCCTTTGCTTTCCGAAAAAGTTGTTGTTCAAGAAAATCCCATATTTTCTTATGAAAACAGTTTAGTTATCTTTTGTTACAAATTCGAAAACGGTTTGTTATGTCATTCTAGGAAAATCCCATATTTTCCTAATAGTTTAGTTATTCGTTTGTTACTTTATTCGTTTCTAATTTCGTTACTAGTTGTTATGTTACTTCAGGAAAATCCCATATTTTCCTATGTGTTGAGGTTGGTTCTTAAGTTTAATTTCGAAGTACTAATGATTACCATACTCGTAGTATTAGTTAAGTATTCTAAACTCTTAGTTATTCTACATTCGAATGTCTATCATCTACTAACTTAGTTGTATTTTCGAATATTTGGATTCACCAGAAACGTACATTACAATATTTTCGATTATTCTGATGATTTCCAAAAGAGTACATTAGTTGTATTTTCGTATCTCTGGCGACATTCTAAGGCGGATGTATTTGAAACTCAGTAGAGGTTCAGAGGCGTACTTTCGTATTAAATTCGAAACTCTGGTGACATTCAAGGCGTACACTAACTGTATATTCGGAGTCTTGGTGTCATCCAAAGGCGTTAATTTGCATTCGTAGTCCTATTTCTATTCGTATTCGTATTAACCTAATAGTTATATTCGTATTCGTATTCGCATTCGTATTCGTACTATGCTATTGGTTAGATTCGTATCCGTATTCGTTCTATCCTATTAGTTATATTCGTATTCACATTCGTATTCGTACTAACCTAATAGTTATATTCGTATTCGTATTCGTACTATACTATTGGTTACATTCGTATTCGTATTCGTACTATACTATTGGTTACATTCGTATTCGTATTTGTATTCTAGTTCATATTTGTATTCGTATTCGTATTTGTACTATCCTATTGAATTCGTATTCGCATTCGTTTCGTATTAATCTTAGTTATGATTAGTATGATTTCTTTTACAAAAAGTAATATAGATCAAAACACTTTAAAGAAATCTGGCTTTAGTCTAACTGTTTAACCTGCAATTCGAACCATTAGTTATCACATATTTCATTATTAGAATCATACATGAAATAAAACATTTGAACTGAAAATACGTTTAAGTACAAGATTTCTTGTACTTTTGCTTGTATTCCCCCATGAAAACGTTGAAAACCATTTGAAAAACACATGAAAAAGGGTAGGGGTATGAACTCACCGGTTGAGAAACGCGTCATATTGGATCCTAAACGTTAGTTCTGGGTTCGCGAACGCACAAGATTCCTATGGATTATGAAATGATACACATTTGTATTTAATTAGGACTTGATTAATTTATTTGTTAGGGACATACACTCCTAGTTGCGGAAACACCCCATTTTGAGTGTTTGGAAGGACCCTGGTGGCGTTTAAGGACTTGTATGACTAGGGAATGGAGTTTACTACCCTAAACACCTCATCCATATGAGTTCACGGCCGTGAACTCATGGAGGTTGATTTTGGGTGCAAAATGGCTTCAAAACACTTGGGAAATATTGCTAGACTTGGATTTTAGGCTTTGGAATAGATTGAAACTAACATAGGGACCATTTATTGGAGTTTACGACTATAAACATGGAGTTTATGGCCGTAAACTCCCCCCTCACATCCAATTATTAAAGTTTTGGTCCTTAGACAATCACATGTGATTCTAATGATTTTTCCTAAGCCTTGTATCAATTTTTGGGGGACTTTTGGCATGCTTTTAGGAGTTTACGGCCCATGAATACCCTCATGGCCGTGAACTCTTATGAAAGAGTGATTTTATATGTTTTAAGGTCCAATACTTGTTTGTAAACACTTCTAGAATTTATCCCAAGGCTTTAGGTGTGTTAAAGTGGCATTTTAACACATTTAGAGGAGTTTACTCCCCATTTTAATGAGTTTACGGCCCAAGCTTGCTCTTGGGCAGTAAACTCAAGTTTACTCCTCTAAATTGATGTTCAATGTGTTCCAAGGCCAATTCCATAATTCTACAAGTCGTATCTAAGCCTTATTGGTGTTTTGGAAGGGTTTAAGGGCTTAAAAACCCCTTTAATATGTGTTTACTCTCCATGATATCGAGTTTACGGCCCAAGCATGATCTTGGGCAGTAAACTCATGTTTATTCTCCAAAAATTAAGTTCAAGGTGTTCTAAGTCCGGTCCATTAAGCCATTAAGCCATATCTAAGCTCCAAAGGTCGATTGGAAGGGTTTTTGGGCTCCAAAACCCATTTTATGTGAGTTCACGGCCTAGGACTGTTCAAGGGCCGTAAACTCATGAATGTGGTCCTATTCCATGATTTGAACTCGAATTTGAAGGCTAGAGGGGTTGCATAACAAGTTAGGGAAGGTACCTTGGTGATTAGATGCCTTAAATTTGAGATTTGGACCCTTAAACTTGGATTTAGGAGAGAGGTTAGAGAGAGAGAGTAGAGAGAGGAAGCAAAAGCTTCAAATGAATGTTTAAACACATTTAAATAGGTCCCAAAACTTGGACACGGTGGAATTCTACCCGATATCGGCATTAAACAGGGCTTTTGGTCGCACCCGATTAGGTTGCCGTTACCCAACGGGATAGAATTTAGAAATTTCAAGTTAATGATTTTTGGGCCATTTTCATGAGTTTTAAATGGATTTGAACACTTACGAGATTAAAATAAACTTATAGTTTATATATCTTAGCCCAAAAACGAAAACGACATGAATCGATAAAGGCGGATTTTTACGCGCGGAACGGATTTCGGCGATGGACAACTTCGGGTTGTTACAGGTATAAAGTTCAAAACTTACCTCTTCTTTTGGTTGTTGTGGAATGTGTCCTTTTTAGGGCTAAAAACCCCAAAGGTGGAGACTTTATGTGTGTAAGGTGCTCCATGGTCCGAGATCTGTCCCTTTTCAGTGTTATTAGTGATGTAGACCCATAAAGTTCTCATCTTGGATGTTACATTGGAGTCATGCATGTGTTTTAAGCCTTCTAGAGTTGAAGGTTGGATCATTTTGGGAGTTAGTGACTTGTTCAACTGTGACAACCTGACATTTTGAGACAATATAATGTAACACCACTCAAATTTAGGCCAAAATATAACTTTCCTAAAATATTATTTGGGTTAAATAAAGTGGTAGGAATTGTATCAAGGTTTTCGTACATATAAAGAACACAAAAATCCGGGTTATAACGAAGCAGTTATGACCAATAAAAGATTCGCGACGAAACCTGGCAACACCGATTAAGCGAAAAACGCAAAGTTTCAATACAATAATTTTTAGCCTTAAGTATCTAAACAAAAGTCATAGATTTCGTTAAATGGTGAGCGTGCATTAAAAGATCGCCCAAATTGGACCTCGTATGAAGAAGTTACGATTTTCCTAAGTTTCGTAACAGTAGTAGAGGGCTAAAAACTCGAATTGAAGATCGAGTGTTAGTTAGCTATCGCCACCTAAACGAAAGTTGAAGATCTCCACAATAGGAGTAAAATGATAAAAAGACAAACGAAAATCGACGTCGAATAAAGAAACTATGAATTTTTAACAGACCTTAGCAGTCCCGGCCTATTAAAAATATATCATTAAAAATAAAGTCAAAACTAGCCAACGGAGTCTAAATGAAAGTTGTAGAGCATAATCTCACCTACGCGTGGATATAAAGAACGCGAAAAACGGAGCCCGTACGCGAAAGTTACGGAATTTAGAAGATGGGAGACTGGATTACGCCCAACGTACTAGACCCAGTGTCAAGTCCCATCGGCTCGAGTGCTCTACGCTAGCTAGACCGAAGCCGTAAGCTGTGACGCATTTTTACGCCCCGCGTAACGCGTACGCCCAGCGTACTCCGGTGGAACGCCCCGCGTACGCGATCCTCCAGCACTATAAATAGAGGGTTTGAGCTACGGGTTTTGACACAAATCTCTCATATCCTCTCTCACTTTCACACACCCTAGAGCTCCAGAGACCATCCCGACACCCTTGATTTCCGCACCCGAACCCCGATGAAGGTTCTACGCTACTGAGACCCCCGAGAAGCTCGAAGACGCAGATTTCCGCGGTCGAAGTTCTGCTCGACTCTAGTCCCACTCTCTTCAAACCGAACAAGTGAGTTCATACCCCTATAAACTACCTTTTCAAATATGTTATCAATGCTTTTTATGCGCTTTCAAGGGGGGGAATACAAGTAAACACACGGTTATTATCGTGTGTAACCTAAAGTTTCATTATATACTCTCTTATTCAAGCAAACCATATGTGATTCATAACTACTACATGGAAACTTTAGTACACAAATATATATCACGATAACATCTTGTCTTTTTAAATTAAATGTGTGGATAAATACATACAAATCAAACACTTTATCAATACTTTGAGTAAATGAGTTCATTTATGTCACTACAAAGGTTACATTTTACATAACAAGTGAGCATTTCACTAGGGTTTATTATACAAACGAAACAAACTTTTGGAAAAACTATAATAGTTCACGACAAACATTTTTACATGTTAAAAACTCTTTATCCAACTGCCTTACATATTTTATATTTCCTTTCAAACGCTGTTAGAATTGTGTTTCAAACAAAGGTCTTCTTATACTTAAAAATTGTTTTTATCAAACAAACTATGTTCAAATCGTCTTAAAAACTGACATCAAGTCATCAATTTTTATTTATTAAACTTTTCAAAGGTTTTACAAAACTTCTTTTTATATTTTTATTGTCAAATGCACGCCAATATATGAGTATATATATATATATATATATATATATATATATATATATATATATACATATATAGACATAAAAGTTTCCATCCGTTGATTCAATTCCTTTGGGTAACAAAGACACACTTCGGTTATACACGTACAATACTAGTAACTAAAATAGGTATAGTTAGGAGATACTACTTACCATTCCAAGTACAAGCAAATCACACAAGAGTTGGTTTATTTATGAGTCTATATTAATACATTACATACTATATGAATTCACCAGCATTATTGCTGATACTCGCTTTCAAATCAAAGTCACATAAATACTTATGAATTCACCAGCATTATTGCTGATACTCGCTTTCAAAATAACTTGTATTCCCAGGATACGGATAGACAGTAACGACTACCAGGTTCTGTGAAGACGGAGCGATCAAGATTCGTCTTTTATTTTTGAATATTCATTTTTTTAGAATTATACTATGAAAGAACTCAAATGTAATTAAAATTATACTATTAATGCAATGGATGATGTTGTTGCTTGTTTACTACTTTGCATTGTTGTGATACAATACATGACGTCCTCCGCCCCAGAACGTTTCCGCCGTTCTCGGTTTTGGGGTGTGACATCAACGATGCAAAGGCTTAAAGTCATCAACTTTATGGATTAAGGGGCTTAGAAGGGGTCAGATCTAAAATATGGACGTAGGTCTTAACTGTTTAAGACATCAAGAGCAAAAGGGCTGAAGTAGGGGAGTACGCCAGGCGTAATCCCTAGTACGCGCCGCGTACTGGGTGGCGCTCCCCGATTCCGTGGTGCAGCCGGGTACGCCCAACGTAACCCGGAGAGTTGACTTTTGGTTGAATTTTAGGGTATGGTCTAATGTGGGGCCTTTGAGCTATGAGAGGGGTAAAATGGTCTTTTACCCCTCTGAGAGTGTCATAAGAGAACATAGTCTAGCCTTTGAGAGTTATATTAAATAGAGTGTTATTTTCATATGATTAGGCGGAAGCTAGGCCAGCATTTACCTAGTCAGAGATTTACCGAGATACCCGAGGTGAGTCTTCTCACTATACTTTACCTAGTGTGGTAATAGAGTTAAGAGACAGAGTATTATAGAGTTATATGCCAGTGTGATTGCAATATATTATGTGTTGTGATTTATTGTGATATGTGATATGCATGATTCAGAGTTACAGAGTGGGGACTTTCGGGTCCCTAGAGTTAGGGCCAGAGGGCCCACAGAGAGTTGGGGCTGGAGGGCTCCACTGAGACACATTGACCAGAGGGCCAACAGAGTTACAGCCTCGAGTGGCTATTATGTGATTAGTGTGGTATTTTGGGGAACTCACTAAGCTTATACTTACAGTGTTCAGTGTTATGTGTTTCAGGTACCAGTGATAACCACGGGAAGGCGCCGACTTGATTCGTACACACATAAGGGATTTGATGTATTTTGAACTTGGGAGACATTTGTGAATTAAAAACATGATGTTATGACATTTTATGAATGAATGGTTTTATTTAAAATGTGTTTTCAAACGTGAAAAATTGTCTTAATTTTTTTTACGGTGTTACACCAATACTACATGTTTGCTTGTCTCTAATTTTCTTGAATATCATACAAAGTTCTTGTTGCCATGCCAACACAACACACACAAAAATACAAATATGAATTTATTTACAAGAAAAAAATCTGTCTTATACAATTGTATTTTCATTTTTACTTATCTTACACAATTCTACTGTCAGTTTTATTCCTAGTTATACTTTGAAAAATCTTCCCAAACATATTTAAAAGATCTAGAAGATGCACCCATCAAGCTGAAGTCAAAAGTCATTACCGCCTTTATATATTCATATGCATACACAAGAAAAGAAGAACATGAAGTTCAAGTCTACTACAATAAATCCAGTTATGAACATTTACCTTAGCTACTAAGCAAGAAATGAGTTTGTCAACATCTTTGCTAAATCATCCATTAAAATGCCCTCAGGGTCATTGCTTGCAGCTGCCAACTCATGGCACACAACTTTCATGTCTTTAACAGACAACAAATCAACACTCTATAAGTTTTAATATACATCTAATTATCACAAAAAAACTATAAAAATGTAAACAATGTGAATTAAAACCTGCTCAGGGGAGCCGTATGCACCATGTGACTTCATTCGTTCAAGAACAATTGGCAACACAGGTCCTTGAATATCTCTTACATTCATCATGACCTTAATAAAGTGAATGAAAACAAAACATCATCATCGGTTAGGATTTCAGAAATGGTAAAATGAAAACAAAATAAATGAAAAACATAAAAGTCTACACACCATTTCTGGTCCACAGACTCTCATGATTTCTCCAAAAATGTTTCTGCTGTTTTTCGAAAATATACCCAATTATAGCATTATACTTTGGAAAATATGCCCAATTATAGAATATTAGTATTACTTTCATTATTTGGATGACATTGATATAATTGGGCAAAGTTTTTAAGTACAACCTATAATAGGAAGAAATGAAAGTTAGAACGTGACAATAAACAAATCAATGAAAGTACATGCTATTTATCACATCATTGTTTCTTATTTATGTGACATCCCCATTTTCACGGCCAGAAAAGACCGATGTTGTTTATGCTTTATAAAAATCAGAGTACTTCATTTTATAAAAATGTTGCGGAATTTGTTCCCAGAAAAACATGGTAAATACGTTATTAAAACATTTTCGAAGAAACGTATTTATTTCATTTTAAAACGTTTGGGATGTCATCGTTAATACAGAAACATAAGCATAAACAGAACTTACAATTATTTACACTAGTGATCTACATCTCTTTAAATCTCTCAGTGTAATGTCACTTCATATCAACACCTGTGATATAAATAAACTGAGTGGGTCAGGTTGGGAAACCTGGTGAGTACCTAGGGTTTTCAACCCACAATAATATAATTATTATGTTTAAACAATCAAACAATCAATCCAATTACCCATCCCCATTATCTTCTTTATTCTTAAGGATCTACCCTAAGAATCAGCTATTTCTCATTCATTCATTCCTAAGGATCATCCTAAGGAAACAACATGAAGTCCATTGTTGCCAATGACACTTTGGTCAAGCGCAGCTGCTAATCTTGTCACTTAGGCTCAGCTGCCAGAATTAGGACATTTTCTATGAGGCGCTTCTGCCGGTATTGACCTTTAAACACTACTGTCATGGTCATAAGGCTCCCTATTAGGCGCAACTGCCGATACTATCCTTAGAGCGCAGCTGCTAGGACGTTTACCATAGATCTAAATCATCTACGGGTTGTGGCGCAGCTGCCAGTGCTCATCTATAGGGTACTAGGTCCACTGCTGCCAATGTATACCTATAGGGCACTAGGTCCGTACTACTAATGTTCCTCTATTTCAGCTTTTATCCATCATCATTCATCTACCCATGTTTTACCCAACATATTTTGTAGATATAAAATACTTTATACAGTTTACATCATTTAAAACATGTATAAAAATCTTTCACCAGCATAGACAACAAGTATTCAGACAATATGCACACATAACACGTAATTTATATTAAAATACTTCATATCTATGTGTAAGATGAAAGAGACCATGCACTCACTTGAGAAGGTGGTGACTCGGTACTCGGACAGCGCATCATTTACTTTAAAATAATTTCCTTCGACGAAACCTAGTATTATTACCACTAGATTTTAGTCTAATATTTACCGTGACTAATTATTAGTCTTATTATTATTATTATATAAGCGTTTAAACAATACTTTCCAACCACTATGTACAGACAGGGGCTAGACATAAAACACTGGAAGGCAGGACCATTTTGGCATATAGCACTTCTGAAATCCAACAACCCTATGCGGCCCTTTAAACCAGATTCCCCGTACCGCGAGTAGTTAAAAAGATATTATAACGACACTTATATAAGTCATAATAATAGCTCAAATATTTATTATAAATTTATAATAATAATACTTATTTTTAATATAAACTATATTTAAAATAGGGTAAGCATAACTTACTTACAAGGGGATTTTAGCTAGGAGTCGGGCTCTGTAGGGGCAGAACTTCGTCGCTGAATCTTTCTAAGAAAGATTCGTGCAACGCTTCAGCGCTCACCTTACTATACTAAAACTACAGAAAGAGAAGTCGAATCACGAGGGACCGAAATGCTCGGGGGATAAGGAGAGAAAGACTCTTGAATCAAGAGAATGGTGCAAGAAATATGAGAGCCCAAGCCTCTTATTTATAGTAATTGAATTTACAAAAACTACCCTCCATAATTACTTAATGACCTTATAGTTATATAAACAACTAAACACCCCTTTATAATACTATTTTAAATAGATTTAATGATATTTGCACTAAACTAATGTCGAAAGAACTCAACATTAGTCTTATAATGACCGCATCGTCGATACCTTTCTAATGATATATAGATATGTATATATATGTGTACGTATATATGATTTATACTTTATTTTAATACGTAAATATGCTATTATAATTTGTAACTCGTTCATACGAACTCCGTTTTTGACGTTATTTATATCCACGCGTAGGTGGAGACGTACTCTACAACTTTCGTTTAGACTCCGTCGGCTAATTTTGACTTTATTTTTTAAAGTTATATTTTTAACAGGTCGGGACAGGATTGGTCCGTTAAAATCTCATAACTTCTTCATCCGATGTCCATTTTCGTTTGTCTTTTTATTGTTACACTACTAATAATGAGATCTTCAATTCTCGTTTAGGTTGTGTCGGCTAAAAATCGCTCGATCTAATATTCGAATTTCGGACTGTACACTGCTAATCCGAAACTTCGAAAAATCGTAACTTCTTCATACGAAGTCAGATTTGGGCGTTCTTTTTATCGAAGTTCTTAATTTAACATATTCTACGACTTTCGTTTAGAGCGCTAAATCTAAATCTCACTCTATCATAAATTTACTATTTACGCTTCCCGGCGCCGTGCCGGTTCCGACGCGAAACTTCGACGGGTCATAACTTCTTCGTTATAACTCGGATTTCGGCGTTCTTTATATGTACGGAAACCCTGTGACATATTCTACAACTTGGTTAAGATTATTTATTCTAAATAATCTTTTTGTCGAAAACTCGTTTTCGACCCCTATTGCCTCTAAATTGACTAGCCCGGATCTGCAGGCGTTACAATTATCTCCCCCTTTGGATGATTACGTCCCGGAATCATCAAAGAAACAGGGTCATATAATGACTCCATACGTCGTCTCTTCATCCTAGGTAATAATTATAACTTTTACATTCCTTCAATTCTATCTCTTAAACTCATTGATTGTAAGAGTACTCGATCGTGCACCTGCTCTCTACCTCAGGTTAGACTCCAAATTATGACCTTCAAGTCACAATCTCGATCCTTGCTGGATACGTACTTGAGATAAGTTCTTTTATTACTAATATAGATCGATGTATCATATTCTAATGACCTATCATCGTATGTTGCAACACTTAGACTTAGGTCTCTTAGAGTTAAATTCTAAAACAGACTATGCATTCCTTCATGTTCTAATGTGATATAATCACACTTTAACATTAGGCATTTCTAGCCACCAACTTCTTTAACAACGAGTGCGATACTTCTATTGATCGCTTTGATTTCAACCGTTTGGTTTAAGTCGGACGCTACATCAAACTTGGTTCTCTGAACCACACAACATACTCATCGTAGTCGAACTCGATTCGATATGACCACTAGGGTCGGAATATCAACAATCTTCTTAGTCATTACCGAAACGATGGTAACAACACACTTGAATAAAACGAAATCAATTACTAGCTTCTTGGTAACCTTGTGACTTTCCCTGATCCAAGTGTGAGTCCTGTGCTTTCGGTAGTATAGGCCTCTACTACCATCCACACCTACTCATACCCGTCCCAAGTATTGTCTCGCAGTTTTCCAAGTCACCATACAAGAAAATCACATAATAGTTTAACACATCAAATATCAAAACGAAGGTTTTATATTATTCCTTAAAATGTTTACATAGGTGTTCAAGTTCACCCTAAACTATGCCTCTAACAGGCTACATCATACGATTCTATGGCTACTTCATAACTCGATCTTTGGATGTCAAGCCGTCACTCCTGAATCCTCGCATTGTCATCTGCTTCGTCAAGGATCATTTGAAATGCTCTCGCCTTTGGCTTTGGCGGCACATTTGGCTTTGTAGCCCCCTCTCTCTTTGGGCAATCTTGCTTGAAGTGTCCTTCCTCATTACATTCGTAACACACCCTTTTATTGAATTTACACTCGTTGGCATAATGCCCATGCTTCCCACACTTGAAACAAGTTACTTCCTCACTGCATTTTCCAGAGTGTTTCTTTTTGCACTTCTCGCACCATCTTTCTTCACTCCCTCCTCCTATAAACTTCCTGGTACTTGATTTGCTTCTCTCATCGGGCTTCGCAGACCCCTCAAACTTCCTCTTTTCGCCAACCTCGGTCTTGTTGGCGGCTCTTCCCTTGATCATCTCCTCAACCGACTTGGCAGCCCAGATAGCTGCCTCCAAAGTAGGTGCCTGACGCACTGGCACTGCATATTCCCATGGAAGTCCTTTTGCATACTTGTCAATTTTTGTCAGCTCATCCGGAACAAGACGTAAGGCGAACTCCATCTTCTCTGTGAAGTTGTTGGTGTATTCATCAATAGACATGCTTCCTTTCTTTAAG
Source organism: Lactuca sativa (assembly GCF_002870075.4). Lineage (NCBI taxonomy): Eukaryota > Viridiplantae > Streptophyta > Magnoliopsida > Asterales > Asteraceae > Lactuca > Lactuca sativa. Next base: position 67,661,720 of record NC_056630.2, read on the forward strand.
GTAAGGAATTGGTTTTCTAGCTCGAGCAGATTTTGGGCTGAGCAGTACCTACGTTTGAAATGCACCAGAAATTCTACCCATGTTAGTTGCAGGGGCTCATTGGGGCTCAACGTCTTTCCCAAGGTATTCCACCATCGTACAACACCTCCTCGAAACTGACGCACTGCAAACGTGGTCTGTTGTTTCCCCTTGCAACCGCACGTCATGAAAGCTAATTCCATCTCCGAGATCCAATCCATGACCCCGATCGGATCCTCCTTTCCAGTGAAAGTCGATGGCTTGCAAGTCAGAAAATCCTTGTACTTGCATCCATTCCTCTCGACTTCGTCATCTTGGTTGTTTTGTCGAACTATTGGTGGGTTGACTTGACCAACAGTCCCACTGTAGTTTCCTTCCTCAGTCTGCCCTTCGTTCAACTTGGGCTGTTCGATCTGAATAGTCGCTTCCTCTCGATTTTGCTGGAGCAAACGTCTGGTTTCCTCCATTTGACGATCCAACATTGCTTGGATCATCGCTTGCACTCCTGCCATCATTATTGGCTCAGCAACGGCTACCACAACCGGTATTTGCTCAATCGCTGGGGGTTGATCTCGGTTCCCATTTGCATTCACGTTTCCGCTACGGGTTCTTGCCATCTTGATCTAGACGCCGAATAAGGTGAATCTAGACCTTTACTTAGGATTGGCGTTTAAATCATTCTTATCACTCCGAAACGTTTACATGCTAGTTCTAATACCGTAGTCGTACGTTTAGAATCCTAAACACATAAGGTTTCCAGATCCGGTCGGCAACAGACCATAGATCCGAACAATTAACAACATATCATGCACAAAGCATTTAGCACATAAAAGCATTTTAGGCACAATTCCTAAAATAAGCTAGTGCTCACACCTCACAATCATCGCTTAGCATTCTAAGTTTAAGTCTAGAAATAAATCCATATTCCTAGTTCGCTTAAACTAATGCTCTGATACCAACTGTGACATCCCCATTTTCACGGCCAGAAAAGACCGATGTTGTTTATGCTTTATAAAAATCAGAGTACTTCATTTTATAAAAATGTTGCGGAATTTGTTCCCAGAAAAACATGGTAAATACGTTATTAAAACATTTTCGAAGAAACGTATTTATTTCATTTTAAAACGTTTGGGATGTCATCGTTAATACAGAAACATAAGCATAAACAGAACTTACAATTATTTACACTAGTGATCTACATCTCTTTAAATCTCTCAGTGTAATGTCACTTCATATCAACACCTGTGATATAAATAAACTGAGTGGGTCAGGTTGGGAAACCTGGTGAGTACCTAGGGTTTTCAACCCACAATAATATAATTATTATGTTTAAACAATCAAACAATCAATCCAATTACCCATCCCCATTATCTTCTTTATTCTTAAGGATCTACCCTAAGAATCAGCTATTTCTCATTCATTCATTCCTAAGGATCATCCTAAGGAAACAACATGAAGTCCATTGTTGCCAATGACACTTTGGTCAAGCGCAGCTGCTAATCTTGTCACTTAGGCTCAGCTGCCAGAATTAGGACATTTTCTATGAGGCGCTTCTGCCGGTATTGACCTTTAAATACTACTGTCATGGTCATAAGGCTCCCTATTAGGCGCAACTGCCGATACTATCCTTAGAGCGCAGCTGCTAGAACGTTTACCGTAGATCTAAATCATCTACGGGTTGTGGCGCAGCTGCCAGTGCTCATCTATAGGGTACTAGGTCCACTGCTGCCAATGTATACCTATAGGGCACTAGGTCCGTACTACTAATGTTCCTCTATTTCAGCTTTTATCCATCATCATTCATCTACCCATGTTTTACCCAACATATTTTGTAGATATAAAATACTTTATACAGTTTACATCATTTAAAACATGTATAAAAATCTTTCACCAGCATAGACAACAAGTATTCAGACAATATGCACACATAACACGTAATTTATATTAAAATACTTCATATCTATGTGTAAGATGAAAGAGACCATGCACTCACATGAGAAGGTGGTGACTCGGTACTCGGACAGCGCTTCGTTTAGTTTAAAATAAGTTCCTTCGACGAAACCTAGTATTATTACCACTAGATTTTAGTCTAATATTTACCGTGACTAATTATTAGTCTTATTATTATTATTATATAAGCGTTTAAACAATACTTTCCAACCACTATGTACAGACAGGGGCTAGACATAAAACACCGGAGGGCAGGACCATTTTGGCATATAGCACTTCTGAAATCCAACAACCCTATGCGGCCCTTTAAACCAGATTCCCCGTACCGCGAGTAGTTAAAAAGATATTATAACGACACTTATATAAGTCATAATAATAGCTCAAATATTTATTATAAATTTATAATAATAATACTTATTTTTAATATAAACTATATTTAAAATAGGGTAAGCATAACTTACTTACAAGGGGATTTTAGCTAGGAGTCGGGCTCTGTAGGGGCAGAACTTCGTCGCTGAATCTTTCTAAGAAAGATTCGTGCAGCGCTTCAACGCTCACCTTACTATACTAAAACTACAGAAAGAGAAGTCGAATCACGAGGGACCGAAATGCTCGGGGGATAAGGAGAGAAAGACTCTTGAATCAAGAAAATGGTGCAAGAAATATGAGAGCCCAAGCCTTTTATTTATAGTAATTGAATTTACAAAAACTACCCTCCATAATTACTTAATGACCTTATAGTTATATAAACAACTAAACACCCCTTTATAATACTATTTTAAATAGATTTAATGATATTTGCACTAAACTAATGTCGAAAGAACTCAACATTAGTCTTATAATGACCGCATCGTCGATACCTTTCTAATGATATATAGATATGTATATATATGTGTACGTATATATGATTTATACTTTATTTTAATACGTAAATATGCTATTATAATTTGTAACTCGTTCATACGAACTCCGTTTTTGACGTTATTTATATCCACGCGTAGGTGGAGACGTACTCTACAACTTTCGTTTAGACTCCGTCGGCTAATTTTGACTTTATTTTTTAAAGTTATATTTTTAACAGGTCGGGACAGGATTGGTCCGTTAAAATCTCATAACTTCTTCATCCGATGTCCATTTTCGTCTGTCTTTTTATTGTTACGCTACTAATAATGAGATCTTTAATTCTCGTTTAGGTTGTGTCGGCTAAAAATCGCTCGATCTAATATTCGAATTTCGGACTGTACACTGCTAATCCGAAACTTCGAAAAATCGTAACTTCTTCATACGAAGTCAGATTTGGGCGTTCTTTTTATCGAAGTTCTTAATTTAACATATTCTATGACTTTCGTTTAGAGCGCTAAATCTAAATCTCGCTCTATCATAAATTTACTATTTACGCTTCCCGGCGCCGTGCCGGTTCCGACGCGAAACTTCGACGGGTCATAACTTCTTCGTTATAACTCGGATTTCGGCGTTCTTTATATGTACGGAAACCCTGTGACATATTCTACAACTTGGTTAAGATTATTTATTCTAAATAATCTTTTTGTCGAAAAGTTGTTTTCGACCCCTATTGCCTCTAAATTGACTAGCCCGGATCTGCAGGCGTTACAATTTATCACAATTACACAAACATGATACCTTCAAGTCACTCTTTCCATGCGGTACTCTTCAACTTAGCAGTGTTTACTTGAATGAGAGATCCTATTCTGCTTTCTATCTCTTCAAGGGTCATCTCAGATGGCTGTAGCAAGCAACAAGCAAGCCATGGTATTTACTATTTAGTTAAGACAAAGACATGATTGTTGTATACAACTATACATATGATGGGTTTGAGCCATAAGAACTTTCCTATGTAAAATGAAAACCCTAATTGCTTGGATCTAGGTTTCTCTAATTGAACATGCATTGTATCCAAGACTTACAATACTAGATCTAATGTAAGCAATTGAATCTAATCATATGAATTTGGATCTAGAATAATACCTTGGATTACTTGCTTGATACTTCTTCTTCTTGGAGCTTAGAGTCAGAATTGTCACTCCTCTAATGGCTTACAAACACCACCTAGCAAGAGAATGATCTTGAGAGAGAGAGAGAGGAGGGTGAGAAATCGGCTCTAGGGTTCCTTGCCTTGCATGAGTGCCGATTTCCCTCACCCAAGGGATCTATTTATACTATGAGCTACTAGGGTTTCACCTTTAACCCTAATTGAATGACTTAGGCCCTAAGCAATCCAAGATCCTCCTAGATACTAGGCTTGGACGATTTTATGGTCCTCTAACCCTAAAATCCGTCCACCCTTATATCCATAAGGATACATAGCCCAAATCACAACTATCACACATTTGACAGTTTATGCCCCTTTATTCAATTAACCTCTTTAAGTCACCAAATTAATTCTTGATTAATATATGACTTATATTAATCAAATAAAATTATTATTCCTTTAACATATTATTCTCATAATATATTAACAATAATATCTCTTCCCTTTTAATAAATCATCCTGTCAAGTTGCTATGGTGAAGGCAACCCAAAAGGACCATGCACAACCGGGTCAAGTACTTACCAAATATAGTTACAGCCTTAGACACTAATCCAACAGTCTCCCACTTGGATAAGTCTAGTAACTATATATGAAAACAGAATCCGATTAGCAATCGTAGCTCTCAAAGACACTGTCAAACTCTGATCTTATCAGTATCTTGTCCTTTAGATAAGGGATCGTATAGTCCTCTGTTTAGATATTATGCGGACAATCTTATGGAACTTATTGTCCAACAATTGGTTTCTCGATCTCAGATTCATTTGACATAGAACTTAATTGAACACATCAATTCAGTCCTGACCGGGCCCGACACATAAGTCAAATCAAATCATCGAGGGGCCCTGATATCAGTTTTACCCTCTTAGGATAACAGTAACAGATAAACTTCAACTTATATGCATTTACTATTTACTAATCAACCATACACAACAATGCGTTTTATGACATCAATTTACTGATGTGGTTTCGCATTATCAATGCACAACCAATTAATAAACAATAAACCATATATCTTGGTTTTAAGACCATATGATATTATCGTCTTGCGATCACTTGTGTCTCATTCCATAAAGTGACTCCAGCAAGCGCGGGTTTATTCCAATGCTCAAAACTTAAGCACTCATGAACGTTGTAGCAAACTCTTGCTATGTATAATACCTTTTAGACAATCTACACACCAATTCATGACAATCCTCATACATACCTACTTCCAATATATGAACGATTGTGGACCATTTGAATAATTCGATTATTCTTAATAACTCAATTATTCAGGAAGTCAAAACATGCAAAGTGAAACAATAGTTAAACAATTAACATAAGACATTAGCTTTACTTGTAAATAATACTCCTTTATTTAATCATCAAATGTCAATTACATTTATCTATTACATGTTTCAAAAACTATCTAATCTAAACTAATATAGTCTTTCAGCCCAATGCTCCTAGCGTGCTGCAAATGCTTAACCCTGCTCAGTCCCTTTGTAAGCGGATCTGCTGGGTTATCCTCCGAGGATACCCTATTTACTACGAGGTGTCCTTCTTCTACTCGATGTCTAATAAAGTGATATTTTCTGTTGATACGCCGAGATCTACCATGATCCATCGGTTCCTTGGTCAAGGCAACCGCTCCCTCATTATCATAGAAAATTTCCATAGGCTCCTTTATGGCAGGCACAACTCCAAGATCACCAATGAAGTTCTTCAACCACATCGCCTCGTTTGACGCTTCGCTCGCTGCAATGTACTCTGATTCGCACATTGAATCAACTACGGTTTCTTTTTTGGAACTTTTCCAAGTCATTGTTCCTCCATTAAGGGTAAAGACTCAGCCCGACTGCGAACGGTAGTTGTCCCTGTCGGTCTGGAAACTTGCGTCACTATACCCTTGCACCTTTAAGTCATCACTCCCTTCGAGGACTAAGAACCATTCCTTGGTCCTCCGAAGGTACTTAAGTATATTCTTGACCGCAATCCAATGAGCTTTGCCCGGGTTCCCTTGATATCTACTGACCATGATCAAAGCAAAGGCCACATCAAGGCGAGTACAAGTCATAGCGTACATGATTGATCCAACTGCGGAAGCGTAGGGTACTCGGCTCATCTCAGCTATCTGGGGTTTTGTACTCGGACTTTGAGTCTTACTCAATTTGGCATTACTCTGTATCATTAGTTCTCCCTTCTTCGAGTTTTCCATACTAAAACGTTTTAGTACTTTATCCAAGTAAGTATTCTGACTAAGTCCTATTAGTCTCTTACTTCGTTCTCTCACTATCCTTATTCCCAAAATATAGGAAGCCTCACCGAGGTCCTTCATAGCGAAGCACTTCCCGAGCCAGGACTTAACCTCCTGCAAAGTCGGGACATCGTTTCCTATGAGTAGTATGTCATCGACATAAAAAACGAGGAAGCTAACTATACTCCCACTGATCTTGACATATACACATGATTCATCTTCACTTCGTACAAATCCAAACTCTTTGACTTTCTCATCGAAGCAAAGATTCCATCTGCGAGACGCTTGCTTAAGTCCATAAATGGACTTCTCAAGCTTGCACACTCTATTGGGATGCTTCGGATCGACGAAACCCTCTGTCTGAGCCATGTAAACATCCTCATCCAACTTCCCATTAAGGAAAGCGGTCTTGACATCCATCTGCCATATCTCATAATCATGAAATGCAGAAATGGCTAGCATCACCCTAATAGATTTTATCTTAGCAATTAGTGAGAAGGCCTCACTATAGTCAACTCCAGGAGTTTGAGTAAAGCCCTTCGCCACCAATCGTGCCTTATACGTGTGCACATTCCCATCCATGTCGGTCTTCTTTTTGAAGATCCATTTGCACCCAACCGTCTTACGTCCGGGCACATTGTCAACCAAATTCCAAACTTGGTTGTCATACATGGACTGAATCTCACTGTCCATCGCCTCTTTCCATTTTACAGACTCTGGGCCTACCATGGCTTCCTTATAGCTATTAGGTTCATCAAGATTTATTAGTGTACCATCACTAATATACGTATCCCCTTCGGCAGTAATATGAAAACCATAAAACTGGGGTTGAACTCTAACTCTTTCGGAACTTCTAAGAGGTAAGGACTCATCAATAAGTTCAACCGGAGTTTCCTCTTCGGGTTGAGCGCCAGCGTTAGAGGTTCCTTCATCGCTTGATTCTTGAATCTCTTCAAGATCGATTTGCCTCCCACTGTCTCCTTGGCTTATGATTTCTCGCTCTCGGAAAACCCCTCTCCTCACAACAAAGACAACACTGTCACTCGGTCTATAGAAGAGATATCCAAAGGATTTCTGCGGGTAGCCGATGAAAATACACCGCTCACTAAGTGGTTCGAGCTTGTCGTGAGTTTCTCGTCTTACGAAAACTTCACAACCCCAAACCTTGATATGTGCCAACGAGGGAGCTTTCCCTGTCCACATCTCGTGAGGTGTTTTCGCAACCTTCTTTGTAGGGACTCAGTTAAGGATATGGGCGGCAGTCTCTAAGGCATACCCCCAGAATGAGATAGGTAGTGAAGCACGACTCATCATAGAATAGACCATGTCTAACAGGGTTCGATTATGCCTTTCTGCCACACCATTCAACTGCGGTGTCCTAGGTGGCGTCAATTACGAAACTATTCCGCATTCCTTGAGATAATCGTGGAATTCAAGACTTAGGTACTCTCCTCCTCGATCAGATCGAAGCATCTTGATTTTCCTGCCCAATTGATTCTCCACTTCATGTTTGAACTCTTTGAACTTTTCAAACGTTTCTGACTTGTGCTTGATTAAGTAAATATACCCATATCTACTATAACCATCAGTGAAAGTCACGTAGAAGCGGTTTCCATCCTTTGTGGTGGATCTAAAGGGCCCACACACGTCGGTGTGTACGAGATCCAATAAACCCTCACCCTTCTCACAAGTGCCAGTGAAGGGTGACTTGGTCATCTTTCCAAGTACACAAGATTCGCATGTGTCATCTTCCCTAAGGTCGAATGACTCCAACACTCCATACTTTTAGAGTTTGGCTATGCGCTTCTTGTTGACGTGTCCAAGACGACAATGCCACAAGGATGCTGTAACGCCCGTGTTTCTAGGCTTGCCATTTTTAGCAATGTAATAGTCTAGGTTAACCTTTGTAACCCAATTTGAAATAATAAGAATGTATTATTTGTGAATTATGTGTTTATTTTCTTAATTATTATAATTTAATGAATTATGAATGCCGAAATCTGAGTTATAACGATGAAGTTATGACCTGTCGAAGTTTCGCGACAAAACCGGTGTGGCACAGCGTGACGTAAATAGTGAATTTACGAAGGAGTGATATTTAGCCTTAACGATCTAAACGAGAGTCGTAGGGTTCGTTAAACCGAGAGCGTGCATAAAAAGATCGTCCAAATCTGGCTTCGTATGAGGAAGTTATGATTTTTTGAAGTTTCAGCTTAGCTCTAGACAGCCCAAAAGTTCGAATTGAGATTGAGCGAGTTTTAGCCGAAACTTTCTAAACATGAATCGAAGATCTCGCCGATAGTAGTCCAACGGTAAAAAGAGAGACGAAAATGGACTTCGGATGAAGAAGTTATGAATTTCTAACGAAGTTTTTCTGTCCCAGCCTACTAAATATAAATAATAAAAATAAAATCAAAATTAGCCGATGGAGTCTAAATGAAAGTTGTAGAGTATGGTCTGACCTACACGTGGATATAAAGAACGTCAAAAACAGAGCTCATATGCGAAAGTTACGCAATTTAGAAGTTTGATAAGTCAAATTACGCCGAGCGTAATTTGAGTATGCCCAACGTACTCAGAGGAGTGCAAGTTGTCTGACCAATACTCGAGTGCCACCAAATGACGCATGCAGTGACGTGAAAGTACGCCCAGCGTAGCCAAGATTACGCCCAGCGTAATCCCATACCCAACAGCCTATAAATAGAACTCGAGATCAACCATTTTCTTTGCGATTTTTCTTCCTCTCTCTCTCTCTCTCTAAGTTTTGCATCGTTTTGCATGCCAATCATATCCCGTAGCCCCGCTATCATTCCCGAGCCCCGAAGCAAGTTCGAAAGTCTCGAAGATCCCGAGAAGTGAGATTTCCGAGCCGAAGCCCTGCCCGCGAGGAGCCCGATTTTTGAGAAGATCTTCTAGATCTACCGAAGAATACTACTTCTGCAAGTCGTAGTGCTATCCGATCATCTTCTGATCAGGTGAGTGTATAGTCCCTTTCAATACACGATATTATACAAGTAATCGTTGAATGTATTTAAGAATACGGGTTGTGTGTGGGTATTATTACTATTACCTTCTAACACATAGACTTATATGACTCTCCTTGAAATTTCTTGTTATGTGTTTACGTGTTACTTGCTATTTGGATGGAGTATTGAAAGAGCATGCTATACAGTTTTTCTTTTAAAAAAATTATGTATAAAACATGTATATTTTTATCTACTAATATGTTGGGTAGAACATGGGTAGACAGTTGGTGTGCAATGAAATAAATTGATGAGAGGCCTCGTTGTTGGTGTTATTCTAGTCATTCAGCAGAGTGTGGATGACGACCACAGACTATTCTAGACAGTCATGTGGAACACTAGGAGGCTCATAACCTGTAGGTGTTGTGAACGATGTCTTCACCGGTGTAATCTATCCCCCACATGGTTGCCTTTAGGACACTTATTGTTGAGGAAGCCCCTCTGCAGTAATGTCCGTCCCGATGAAAATGCTAGGTTAGGTCCCTTCAGATAGATGTTACTCTAGGGACGTAAAGTGAGAATAACGGGAATGGGTAACCGGGTTATTGTTGATTGTTGAATTAAATATAATTATTTATTGTGGGTTGAAAACCCTATACGCTCACCAGGCCCCAAGCCTGACCCACTTAGTTTATTTGTATTACAGGAAGTGGCGCAAGGGCATAAGATGGATGAATCATCAAGTTGTTTTGTTTACAAGTCTGTATATGTATTTATTTGTTGAATGACTTGTAATGTTATCGTTTATGCTTTATGGTCTGTATCGGAACATGACATCCCGATTTTTGATTATGAAATGAAATTATATTTCTTAATGAAATGTTTTGATAAAAATGTATTTTATCATGTTTTGTTTTTGGGAACAAATTCCGCACCTCTTTTAAAATCAAAAGGATTTACTCTGAAAATGTTTAAAAAGAATAAATGAAATCGGTCTTTTCTGGCCGAGATTTTGCGGATGTCACAGTTGGTATCAGAGCATTAGTTTAAGCGAACTAAGAATTTGTAGGATTTCTAGACTTAAACTTAGAATGCTAAGTGAAGGTTGTTAGATGTGTGTCTGTTATATTCCAGACACGAGCACTAGTTTATTTTAGGAAAGTTGCCTAAAATGCTTTTATGTGCTAAATGTTATATGTTGCCATATATGATATTATTTGTTCGGATCTATGGTCTGTTGCCGACCGGATCTGGAAACCTTATGTGTGTAGGATTCTAAGCGTATGTCTACGTTATTAGAACTAGCATGTAATCATTTGGAGTAATAAGGATGAATTGAAACTTTATCGTGAAAGAGTATCTAATTTCACCTTATTCGGTGTATAGATCGAAAATGGTGAGAACAAGAAGTGGAGTTGGAAACACGGATGAAAACAGGAATCAACCACTAGTGATCGAGCAAATACCTGTCGTAGCAGCAGCACCTGGGCCGATAACAATGGCTGGCGTACAAATGATGATTCAAACAATGTTGGATCGTTAGATGGAAGAAACAAGACGTCTGCTTAGGCAGAATCGTGAAGATGACTTGTAATGTTATCGTTAACATGTATTTATTTGTTTGTTGAATGACTTGTAATGTTATCGTTTTGCTTTAAGGTCTGTATCGGAACATGACATCCCGATTTTTGATTATGAAATGAAATTATATTTCTTTATGAAATGTTTTGATAAAAATCTATTTTATCATGTTTTGTTTTTGGGAACAAATTGCGCACCTCTTTTAAAATCAAAAGGATTTACTCTAAAAATGTTTAAAAAGCATAAATGAAACCGGTCTTTTTTGGCCGAGATTTTGGGGATGTCACAAATGCTTTATCCACACTATTGGAAGAATCCATACACAACACATCATTTCCTAGGTTATCTACAACCATAACAGTTTCATAAATTCCATTAGAAGGCATTGCTTCAAAATATAAAACACCATTTAGATAAGCATAAATCGAACCATTCTCATTATTAAACGGTATCTAAATCCTTGTCTACATAAACCATGAAAAGAAATGATGTTTCTTGCCATATCTGGCGAGTAGCAACAATTATTTAAATCTAAATTCAATCCATTACTAAGCACTAAAGAATACACCCCAATCTTGGTAACAGGCGACAATCATCTTTTCCCCAATGATGGCACTCTGCCTCCTTTGGGTTAGGGTTGGGCTTAGTAGGATCAACCTTGGTCCCACTAGAAGAGGAACCATCTTGGGACTTTCCCTTGTAGTGGTTCTTCGAAGAAGCCTTCCTCTTCTTGCCCCTTCCCTGCCCAATAGCCAAAACAGGAGCAGCGGATGGATTGGGAGTTAATGCAAAAGACTTGTCCTTTAGGTTGCTCTCAGCAGTCCTTATGAGCCCTTGGAGTTTGCTTAGGGTGACCTCTTCCTTGTTCATGTGGTAGGTCATCCTAAATTGGTTGTAGCATGAGGGAAAGGAGTGAAGAACAATGTCGATAGCCAAATCTTCCCCAAAGTTGACATTCAACTTGCGAAGACGATCAACATACCTTTGCATCTTTTGCAAGTGCACGGTTAGAGACTCTCCACTTCTCATTTTAGCAGTGATCATATTCGTTATGATCTCATAGCGCTCTTGACTCGCGATTTGGCGATATCTCTCCATCAAGTCTAGATGCATCTCATAAGGATACATGTCCTCATAGGACTTTTGGAATTCGGAGTTCATTGTGGCTATCATGATGCAGTTGGAATTTCGTTGCATCACGTTCATGTGTCTCAAAGACAACCATTTCTTCGGGAGTAGCAGTTTCTGGATTGATCTTCTCGAGCTTCTCATCGAGAACATACTCCTTGTCCTCGTAACGGCGATCGTGCGAATGTATCTTATCCATTCGCTAAAGTTCAATCCATCGAAAGTCACTTTTTGACAAAGGCCCATTAGCGTGAATGAGCTAGCAGCAGCGTTGTTTGCGTTACACATCTACAAATAGAAAGGAACAAAGTTGATTAGAACTAAGTCCCTAATTAACACCCAAAATGAAAATTTAGGGCTAGGATCCAACAACATTATATACACATTAGAAAAAGGATGTCGTGATCCAACATGCAAATAATTTGGAGGTAAGTGAATGACGATTCACTAATTCTTCCCCATGAAAAACATATGCTTTAAGTTTTAAATGTATTGAGAATTCCTAGATTCTTTGAGATTTATTGAACCTTTCAATGGCATGTTTAAATGTCGATATGCCCCTCTAGTTTGTGACTGGGATGCCGAGGATCGCAAAGCGGGTGTGAATAACCATGCAAATCTACATGGTGCCTTCATTGTTACAATCACCTATTCGATGTGCCGGTAAACCACACACGCTCCACCGAACTATGACAAACAATGAATCACCCTTTGCCACCTTTGCTTAGAACCAATTAGTGTGTCGGTTAACCACACACGCTCCACTAACTTCTTAGCAAGGGTGCAAAGTGTAATTTCATGGGATTGCATCAATTCACTTTTCCTAAAGTAACTAAGATTGGGAATTTTTTTATGAAACACGTTTAGTTACTTTATATAGATTCATTATACTTATTAATCAGAAGAGGTTTGTAATGTCTTCTGGTCATAAGACATCCTATGTGCTCATACAAACCCTAAAGCTTGGATCTAGGTTTCTCTATTGTACATACTTTGAATCCAAGACTATAAACCCTAATTCTAGCATATGGAAATCAATATTAACATATAATTAGGTTTAAGAACATACCTTGATTGTTATATAGCAATAACAATCCAATTCCTCCTTGAATTGACCTTGGAAAGCTGAGAGTCACAAGTGTCACTCCTCTAATGGCTTACAAACACCATAAGCAAGTGGAGAATGTATAAAGAGAGAGGAGGGAGGTTAGAATTCGTCCTTAGGAATTCTTGGGAAGGGTTAGACGAATTCATGTGCCTTAGGGGGTTTATATAGGTGTAAAGATTAGGGTTTTAGTCCTTATCCTTATCTAGTTGCTTGTCCACCAAGCAACCATAAGATAAGTCTTAGAAACCCTTATCCTAGTCAAATTCTAAGGGATTTACACCTCAAATTCGTTCACCATATATATAAGATAATCCTTACCTTATTTTGTAACTATCACATAATTACAATTCAGCCCCTCTAGTTTAATTAATTACACTTGATCACAAAATTAATTCTTAATTAATTATTGACCAATATTAATTAAACAAATATGATTTCTCCTTTAATATATTATTCTTATAACATATTAATAAATCATAATAACCTCTCTCTCTATTTATTTCTCCAATCAAGTTGCTTTGGTGAAGGCAACCCAAAAGGACCATGCACCATCGGGTCAAGTACATACCAAAATAGTTATGGACTTAGACACTAATCCAACAGTCTCCCACTTGGATAAGTCTAACAACTATTCTGCATATGACTTCGGATCCCGATCTGCAATCGTAGCTTTCCAAAGCCGCTGTCAACTCTGATCATATCAAATACGTGTGTCCTTAGATAAGGGATCATATATTCCTTCATTCTAGATATCATATGAGATATGATTTCTAATCATTCTCTTTGTACTACTTCTCGATTTCTGATTTATGACGACAGACTAATTGAACAAATCAAATTAGCCCTAGCCCGGCCGAGCATTTATGTTTGTCATCACTAAACCATCGAGGGGCCCAAAGATATCACTTTTATCCTACTTTGAATAAAAGGAGCGGATAAACTTTGATATAATGCTTGCTTGTACTCACGCACCGAATCACACACAACAATATGTTTTATAACACCAAGTTACTAGTGCGTTTACATATTATCAATGTGCAACCGATTTGCAAGATACAACTCACACATCTCGATTTCGAGAATATAAGATGTTATCGTCTCACCAATCACTCGTGATACAATCCATGGAGTGATCCAAGTGGGCGTGGGTCTAATCCAATGCTCAAATCACATTCATAAGCACTCATGAACGTTGCAGCAAACATTTGCTTATGTCTAATACTTTTCTAGACATTCCACACACCAATTCACGACAATCTTCAATCATATCTACTTCTAACATATGAACGACTGTGGCCCGTTTGAAGAATTCGATTATTCTTAATAAACTCAATTATTCTGGAAGTCAAAACATGCAAATGTGAAACACAAGAATAATACTAATCCCATTTGGCCTCAACCCTTTGAGCATAAATAAAACACCTTTTATTTATCACCATATTGATTACTCATTATTTGTAGTTTCGGGTAATCAACTTCTTACTTGAATTACAACACTTGTCCCATGCTCCTAGCATGCACACAATGTTTACCTATGGTTCTTACTTTGTGAAATAGATCACATTGAACACATTTCCAATCATTCTCATTTCACAACTCCAAATCCTTTTCATAAGTGAAAGAATATCAATTTCTTGCTACTTATAGAATATGCTAGATTCTAACATTTTATGCAATGATCTCTTTTGTAATGTCACTGCACCAAAGTCACAAAGACTATTGCCAATGATATTACAAAGTCTTCTATCGGAGATTGTTACAAGACAATTCCACAGATGTGATGTCTCTCACTCAAAGTACTTTCTTTGAACATCCTTTTGCATAGAAGTTTCTAATCTAGTCATAGATTTCTTAATATTCAATTCCCAATATGGACACACTTCCATATGTTCCATATGACAACTCATTCTTAATAGAATCTTATCTATTCGTAATGATGTCGATATGGTCCATCCAATATGGAAACATTTCCATATTTTCCAATACTATACTTCCAACTACTCACAAACGACCAATCCTCGTTGAACTTGGATTGTCCTTTGATAGTTGTTTAATTGTTTTAGTCTAAACCGATTCTAGTCCTTTTTCCCTCTAAATGTGCTCGACATTTGAAAATTTTTAGAATGGTCAAACATTAAAGCATTTGCAATCGATCCTATACCCGAAGCGTATGGGACACGACGCATAATGTTTTATTTGCTATGTTCTCAAAATTCGAATTGTGAAGAGGGATGCCGTAATCATAATCTTAATTTTAAGAACACACTTTGTACCTTTGACTAAATTTTATTAACATTTCTCAACCTAAACCTTTAGATTTGAAATGAAGCATAATATTCTCTCCCTTAATTATAGCAAAACAACTCTTCAACTATTGCGACTTTGCAAAGTATGACTCTTGTTTTCTATAATTAATATTGCTAACCTTGCAATACTTTCCTTAATAATCATACAATCATAACTTTTATGCTCCCACTATCTTGATGATTATTATAAAACATAACACTTATGCTCCCACTAGCTTCGACATGTATTCATAAACATCTTAACTTTCAGAAAAACAATGCTTATTGAATTTCTTAAGTTCATGTTTCTAATACTTAGTGCTTTGATAATCTTTTATCAAGGTTTCTTGAACTTATACACATTTGCCTTCGATAGTTCATATGTGTGTCTAAACAATTAAGACTAATTGCCAAACCTCACAATTCAAATTATGAAAAGGGATGCCGTAACCATAATTGAATTCGAGAATGCAATTTTACAATCACTATCTTCTTAAAATCTGTCTTAGTGAAAGCATTTCCTCACAATCATTTTCACGAAGAAGGAAATCTTATGACACTTAGATTTAAACAGTGTATTTGTTCCTATCCATGTGAATTTGTCAAAACCAAAGTTTACGACAAATTCAAACTCTTATGGATCGAACTTTCTTGATCTCGATTTCTTGCCTTTATGGTAGCACAGCTGCCCACCATGTCTTCCAAGTAGTTAAGCAGCTCACCCTTTCCTATCAATGTACCTTTCATTGATTAAGGTGCTTTGCCTTTTATGCATTCAAAATGAGAACTCATAGAACTCATAGAACTCACATGCATAATTAACTCGATTGGATTGGCACAGAATCAAAATAATGTCAACACGATAGGTTGTAAACCTCAACTCTTGTGCTAGTGATGATCGATAAGGTTTATTTGATTTGTTCTTGAAACCTTTCAAGACCATTAAGACTTCCACCGACTCCTTGACATATAGGATTCTCTTGTCAATAAACATTTCTTGACAAAGAAATATTCAAGAGTTAGTGTAGTTTTTATCAAAACACTTCATAAATTGGTCCTAGTTGGTCTTTGTCTTATCCAAGACATCACAACTTTCCACATTTAATGAAAGTTACAAACCTTCTTAATACCTTTCACTCAATGTCACAATCTTAACTTTAAGATTTGTTATTGGAACGAAGTATGATTGACTTATTGATTTAACCATTTCTTCAATTCTTGATTCCTCTTCTTAGACATACAATTGTACTAAGACTCACTTAGAGGATCAATGGTTCTTAATCACTAAGACATATCATAAAGCATAAAAGCTACTCTCCCTTCTTCTTAGAATGGAGAAACTTTTATCTTTCTGCCTACTTGATTCTTCTTATTCGTTCTGCTATTGATTTAAACCCTTTAATCAATTCAGAATTACACCTAATCATGTAAGTATAATCATATTTACTAAACCTTTAGTAAATCATGAGGAATATCATTGTTACTCTTATGGTGAACTTGATCAACACGCAACTTTGTGTATTCGATCTCCAAGTCCTTTACTTGACACTTTGTCAATGAATTAGTCTAAATTTCCAAATATGAAATTTCTCATACATCGTGCAACCAAGTTACATGATTCCAAGTTTCTGTCCAATTGAAACTTGGGCGATGAGAAACTCTCCCTATTTGGTAAATTCACGACTTTTCCATAAACACCATTAATAAGAATCATATCCATTTGTTGTAGAAATACTCAAACACCAATTTTCATAACGATTTCGTTGCAAGGAAATAAACAAATAAATAAATAAGTCAAATGAAATTTTTTTTATTTATAAAAGCAGCGGAAAACATTTGTCCTTACAATGCAAAATCCATTGAAAACTATGTATTTCAAAAGAAAATTTTCTAACAACTTTATCATAACTATCTAAGATCAAAATCTAATCTTCAAGTCCATGCGATCAAGATCCATTCCTTGTGATTAGATTCATCTTGCTCTTTCACCAAGCTTCCTTTCTTTTCACCTATCCTGTAAAACATTCAAATGCAATCTTATTACATTATGTATTAAGAATTAATGAATAGGAACTTAATGGAGTTAGATAGTGGATTTTACCTGAAGCGCAGCCATACTCTTTGACTCTCCCATCTTCTGGACTCTTCAGGCTCTTTGGGCAGACTTGTATCCAACGCCCCTTCTTTTGGCAGTAAACGCAGGTCGGTTCTCCTAGAACGTCCTCGGAAGCATGGTCGGTTGACTTTCCCAACAAATACGCTCCATTGCTTCGCCAAATCATTTCTAATTCAGCAGCAATGAGCATGTAAGTTAGGTCAATGAGGTTGTCTTCATGATCCATCATATAATACTTTCTTTTGAACTCATTATATGATTCAGGAAGTGACTGCAAAACCCAATTCATAGCCAACTGATCTGGGAATGACACACCCAACATTATCAACCTATCAATGTGTGATTTCATTCCTAGAACGTAGGCACACACGGGTTTACCATCTTCATGTTTCATTTCCAATAGGGCTTTAGTGATATTGAACCTTTCAATTCTTCGATCTTGTGGGTTAGGGAGAACAATAGGAGGAGGAGGAGGAGGAAGTGAAGCATGATTTCTCGTTCCTCGATTGAATCGTGGAATACCATCTTCATGTGGAATGCTTGTTCCACGGGATTTGGGAAGACCATAGTTGTCGAACTTTGACATCTACAAAACGGGAGAAAACAAATTCAAGTTAGTTGATTGATTGAGTCCTTAGTAAATCACCCAAATGAGATACTAAGGCTAGGACCCAACACAATATTCTACAACTCGGGAGAGGGATGCCGTAACCCTAATTGCAGAATAATTGAAGGTAAGTGAATGACGATTCACTAATTTCCACCATGAAAAACGAAAAAGAAATTTAAGTTTTAAATCTATGAAAACTCCTAGATCCTTTGAGATTCATTGAACTTTCAATGGCATGTTTAAATCTCGATATGCCCCTCTTGTTTGTGATTGGGATGCCGAGGATCACAAAGCGGGTGTGAATAACCATGCAAACTTACATGGTGCACTCACATGTTACAGTCACCTATTCGATGTGCCGGTAAACCACACACGCTCCACCGAACTATGACAAACATTGAGTCACCCTTTGCTACCTTTGCTTAGAACCATTTAGTGTGCCGGTAAACCACACACGCTTCACTAACGTCTTTGCAAGGGCACAAAGTGTAATTTCATGGAATTGCATCAATTCACTTTTGCCTAAGTAACTAAGACTGGGAATTTTATGAAAACATTTAGTTACTTTAATAATTCATTATACTTATAATGGAAGGTTTCGTCCTATCCTACCCGTTCGGCTAACGACTCTCCACTAGTCAAGAGTGCGGTGGGTAAGAGTGGATACCCATTCAATCGCCATTTTATAGGCAATTTCCTTATACACCCCTTATAGACCAGCTTCGTGAATGAGGCCTACTAACGGTAAGACTGACTTTTACTCATACATATATATAATGTTAGACCTTTAATGTTATATATAGTATAGGGTGTATTTTAACACTTTTAAAATACCATGTGGTTAAATTTAACAATTATACCTTTAAATCAATTAAATTGTAAACCTAAACTTTTATGGATTTATTAAACTTCCTTTAATTATACACCTTAATTAATTAACAAAACCATAAGGGTGTGATTTGAACTTTTTCAAAACTACTTAGGGGTTTTAGAATTTAACATTCCTAATTAAACTTTTAATCAACTTTTAAATTCCAAAACTTGAGGGCATGTTTTGAAACATTTCAAACCATAAGGGTTTAGAATTTAAATATGCATCAAAATTAAATTATTTATCAAAATTTAAATTCCAAAACTTGAGGGCAAGTTTTGAAACCTTTTTCAAAACATTAGGGTTTCAACTATTTAAACAACAAAACTTTTGGGGTTCAAATTTAAACTATAAAACCTAAAGGGCCAAATATGAAACTTTTCACAACAACAAGGATCAAATAACAAATAATTCAAATTAACATTTAATCACATAATTATCCATATTTGATGATTTCTTGCAAAATAATTTATCAATTTAGTCAAAATAATTAATCAATTATCTTATAAGGAAACAATTATCTTATTAATTGATAAATATCTTCAATTAGATCAAAATTATAGTCAAATATATCATATAATCGGATTAATAATGATCTAACATGATAAGGTAACTATCCATAAGCAAAAACAGTAAGAAATCCCGAAGTACCCTCCTTCTGACGAGTTGACTCGTCGAGTCAGCCTTGGACTCGTCGAGTCACCTTGGACTCGGCGAGTTCAGCCATGGACTCGGCGAGTCCAGCCTCCAAAATGAAAAAAATCGAATTTTTCAGTTACAACAAGCATCAATACAATAGAAACCAATCAAAGCTCTGATACCACTAATGTCTTCTGGTCATAAGACATCCTATGTGCTCATACAAACCCTAAAGCTTGGATCTAGGTTTCTCTATTGTACATACTTTGAATCCAAGACTATAAACCCTAATTCTAGCATATGGAAATCAATATTAACATATAATTAGGTTTAAGAACATACCTTGATTGTTATATAGCAATAACAATCCAATTCCTCCTTGAACTGACCTTGGAAAGCTGAGAGTCACAAGTGTCACTCCTCTAATGGCTTACAAACACCATAAGCAAGTGGAGAAGGTATAAAGAGAGAGGAGGGAGGTTAGAATTCGTCCTTAGGACTTCTTGGGAAGGGTTAGACGAATTCATGTGCCTTAGGGGGTTTATATAGGTGTAAAGATTAGGGTTTTAGTCCTTATCCTTATCTAGTTGCTTGTCCACCAAGCAACCATAAGATAAGTCTTAGAAACCCTTATCCTAGTCAAATTCTAAGGGATTTACACCTCAAATTCGTTCACCATATATATAAGATAATCCTTACCTTATTTTGTAACTATCACATAATTACAATTCAGCCCCTCTAGTTTAATTAATTACACTTGATCACAAAATTAATTCTTAATTAATTATTGACCAATATTAATTAAACAAATATGATTTCTCCTTTAATATATTATTCTTATAACATATTAATAAATCATAATAACCTCTCTCTCTATTTATTTCTCCAATCAAGTTGCTTTGGTGAAGGCAACCCAAAAGGACCATGCACCATCGGGTCAAGTACATACCAAAATAGTTATGAACTTAGACACTAATCCAACAGTTTGCCCTATCCTACCCGTTCGGCTAACGACCCTCCACCAGTCAAGCAAGCGTTGGGTGTGAGTGTACACCCATTAAGCGCCGTTTTATAGGTAGCAACCTTATACCCACCTTATAGACCGGCTTCGTGAATGAGGCCTACTAACGGTAAGACTAGCATTTTAATCATACATATAAATATATATTAATCTTGTAATAATATATTAGTATTGTGTTGAATTTTAAACTTGTAAAATTCTAGGGTCTGAAATTTAAATTAATCAAATTAAACTTTTAATCACAAAACTTAAATTTCAAAACTTGGGGACAAGTTTTAAACTTTTCAAAACATAAGGATCAAATAGCAAATAATATAAATCAATTAATTAGATTATCTTAATTTGATCTTATTCAATATTACTTGCAAGACAATCCACCAATTCAATTCAAATAATCAATTATTATCATATAAGGAAATTATTATTCAATTAATTGGTAATTATCTTTTGTTTGGTCAAGAATATACTCATATATTTGATTAAAATCGGATTTTAATGACCCAAAACAGTTAAGGCAAGTATCCTCAAGTAACACAGTAAGAAATCCCGAAACTACCTCCTTCTGACGCTCGAACTCGCCGAGTTCCCATTATGGACTCGCCGAGTTGGAGCTACTCGCCGACTCCACAGTGGAACTCGCCAAGTTCATCGGGCAGAATCACAAAAATCGAATTTTTCAAGCAACAAGCAATCAACCAATGCATCAATTCAATAGAAATCAATCAAGGCTCTGATACCACTGATGGGTTTGAGCCATAAGAACTTTCCTATGTGCACATGCAAACCCTAATTGCTTGGATCTAGGTTTCTCTAATTGAACATGCATTGTATCCAAGACTTACAATACTAGATCTAATGTAAAGAATTGAATCTAATCATATGAATTTGGATCTAGAATAATACCTTGGATTACTTGCTTGATACTTCTTCTTCTTGGAGCTTAGAGTCACAATTGTCACTCCTCTAATGGCTTACAAACACCATCTAGCAAGAGAATGATCTTGAGAAAGAGAGAGGAGGGTGAGAAATTGGCTCTAGGGCTCCTTGCCTCGCATGAGTGCCAATTTCCCTCACCTAAGGGATCTATTTATACTATGAGCTACTAGGGTTTCACCTTTAACCCTAATTGAATGACTTGGGCCCTAAGCAATCCAAGATCCTCCTAGATACTAGGCTTGGACGATTTTATGGTCCTCTAACCCTAAAATCCGTCCACCCTTATATCCATAAGGATACATAGCCCAAAACACAACTATCACACATTTGACAGTTTATGCCCCTTTATTCAATTAACCTCTTTAAGTCACCAAATTAATTCTTAATTAATATATGACTTATATTAATCAAATAACATTATTATTCCTTTAATATATTATTCTTATAATATATTAACAATAATATCTCTTCCCTTTTAACAAATCATCCTGTCAAGTTGCTATGGTGAAGGCAACCCAAAGGACCATGCACAACTGGGTCAAGTACTTACCAAATATAGTTACAGCCTTAGACACTAATCCAACAACATATACATGATAGAATTGAAATTTTTTATTAATTTAAAGAGGCAACGCATACTCCAGCATTTTAGAGAGAAGATCATATGCGGGATTTTTTGGAGAGAGGTGAACAAAACTGTAAAGACTAGGACTATCACAGTAAGGAGCATAAATGATAGGTGTAAGAATAAAGATGATGACTAATAATAATAATAATAATAATAATAATAATAATAATAATAATAATAATAATAATAATAATAATAATAATAATAATAATAATAATAATAATAAATTATAAAAATGAAACCTACTATTTGTGCCCTTGGATGTGTTGCTCATCTGTTTGCCAATGTGGAAGATGGGCAAGTGTTGGCCATTTTTCTACTGTTGGATGACCTGATATTATAATTCAGATTAAACTAAAGATCAATTCAACAAATACAGAGTAATTTTTCAAAGTAGAATATAAGAAAAAAAATATGAAGTAGAATGTTGTAACAGAAAGAAATGTCAACATGTTTATCCAAATATGGATTCAGAACTTTGAAAGGATTTAGTGGGCCTTACCAAATTTCAAGTTTATATTTCCTTACCTAAAACCTTGAAAATTTTTTCAAGTGGATCAAGCTGAACAAGAAAGAAGTCAAGAACATTGTCACACCCCCAAACCAGAATGGCGGAAACGTTCGGGGGCGAAGGACTTCATGTAAGTATCACAACACAAGCAATATAGTAATCCAAGTACAAACAACCATTTGCATTAATAAGTATAAGTTTTACATAAGTGTTTAAACATTACATACTCAAACACCAAAGTAGGTACAGTAGAAGACAAGAGTCGCGGTACGGTACTAGGTAGTCTTCTCAAGAGCTTCGGGAGTGTATCTGTCTACTGGATTCCTGAGAATACAAGTTATTTGAAAAGAGTAGATCATCATTTAAGCTGGTGAGTTCATAAGTATTTTAGTTTTGTAAAGTATACTCTAGGTTCTTTGGAAAAGTTCACTGGTTCCTCTAGAAAATCCTATATTTCCTGAGGTGATAAACTGATAACCTTAATAGTTTCCCTCTGTAATTACTTAGTTTATATTAATTATGTATAACCTAATATCGAATTGACAGTCAAATGGGTGTATCTGCCCTAAGCCCACAACCAAACAAGGAACAGGAAGTAAGGCGGAAGTCACACATTTCACTGTCAATCGGATATTACTTATATATAACTCTGATGTAATAACTAAGGACTTATAGAATTAACCACTAAAGGTCTTTTATGTTATACTAGTTTACAGAGATTGAATGACTAAGTTCCATTTGATGAGTGATTTAATTCCATAACCTGTTTCATTTGTAAAAGTGGTTTAATCCCATAACCGTTCCATTTGTAAAAGTGGTTTAGTCCCATAAACCGTTTCCTTTGTATAAGTGGTTAAATCCCATAACCCGTTTCTTTTGAAAGAGTGGTTTAATTCCATAAACCGTTTCATTTGTAAAAGTATTCTTAGTTATATGTGCTCTACGGTAAAAACCTAAGTATTAATCCTGGAAAATATTATATTATCCATAATACTGCCTTGTGGTTTTAAATGTTCAAAAACAGAAGTACAAGTATATTTACCATACTTGATATCATGATACGTAGCTTTTACTGTAAGTAAACTACAGAAGGTATATTTGGTCGGGATGTAATTATCTTTTCTTACTGTTTTAAGAGAAGTATATTACTTAGTAATTCACTCGTTGTTTTATCCATGTGAGTTCTATTAACCATACTAATATGACTGATATGCCTGCGGCGACATTCTTCAGGCGTCGTAATGGAATGATATTTGACACCCTAGGCTTGCCGGCCAAACTGTAGCGAACAGTAGAGGTGTGGGATTGTCAGTCCTATATAGATCTATACACAAATTCATGCTCTCCCTACAAGAGATTCTGGTTAATAGGTCAGGACTTAAAGTCATACTTAGATAAGTACACCGTGAAGGGTCTCACAAATTTATTGTTTCAACGAGATTTACGATGTATTATTACCCCGTGATTGCTAACCCTGGTACTCTGTATCGTACCTTTGTTAATGCAAACCCGGTATGATGTATTATTACCCCGTGATTGCTAACCCTGGTACTCTGTATCATACCTTTGTTAATGCAAACCTGGTATGATGTATCTTTACTTCTTTAATATGTTATTCGTATATTAAAGGTATTATACATATCCTGGTATAGATAAATGAATTGTTGGTAATTTCCTTGGAAAGTATACAATCGTGAATCATACTTGTATATTTAGTTTTGAATCATAAATTATACCAATTATAATTTATATGCTCTAATCTAATTAGCATGATTTCTCATGGATGAATACATTTGCTCAGCCCGATACAAAGGTGGTGATACCAAAAGGAGTAACCTTTTGTACTCATATACATATAATATATATAATTAAGAAGGAAACGACCTTCGGACAAATAACACAACCTTAACTCCACATCCAAACAAGGAAAAAGGAAATAAGATAATTCATTAGTTCTAAACCCTTCAAATCTTATTTATATATTTATACATATATAAACATGATTTTTGGCATTTATAATTTGAAATAGTTTATAAAACCTTTTTCAAAGAATTTAACGGAGTTTACATGACTTTAAATATTTAACATGGCTTTAAGTAATTTTGGATGTATTTGGTAATTCTTGAAAGCATACGGAAACTATTTGCGTGATTATTATCACATACAATTATTAACACAATTTAATATTGTGTTAAAGTTGTATTCACCCCCTAAAAAGCATTTAGAAACCATTAAAAATGTAAATTATAGGGGTATGAAGTCACCTTGATAAGCGGTGATTCGGGCAGCGTTTCGTTTCTCGGAAAAAGAGTTTGTTTGAAGAAAAACCGGCTTAAATCGGACAGAGTTTCGACAGGAGAGATGATGAATTCTCGAGAATTATGGGGCTCCGGGGCTTGCTTCGGGCTTTGGATGTGATACCGGGGCCTTCGGGGGTCGTGAGAAAGTCGAGGGGGTGAAAAGGTGAAAAATGGTGAAAATTGGGGTGAAAAACCTCTCAAATCCGAGAAGTCTCGAATCCGAGAAGTCGAGGGTGCGGTGCGAAGAAGACAGGTGGCGAGGCGAGGGTGAGTCAGCAACACATGCGTCGGAAGGAGCGAAGGCCACGAGTGCGAAGTCCGGATGCGAGACAGCGAGGCAAGGTGCGTGTCGGATCGCTACTGGGCCAAACTTCGGTCCAATCAGAAGCTGCCACGAGGATCCGAGCGGTGTCTCCTGCGAGGGTTGTCGGCTGCCTATTTGACCTCGGTCTCAGTCCAATCAGATGGTGACACGGCGAACTTTGGTCCAACCAGAGGATGACACATGGATGCCTCGCATGTGAGGGTGATATGGCGTTACTGTTCATGCAAAAATTCCTGATTTTTGCTATTTTTCTTTATTTTTTTGTCAAAACTTGTAAAATTCATAACTTTTGCATACGAACTCCGTTTTTGACGTTCTTTATATGCACACGTAGGTAAAATTATAATCTATGACTTTCGTTTAGGCGTCGTCGGCTAATGATGACTTTATTTTTAATATTATTATTTTAAACAGACCGGAACGGGAGTCCGTTAAAAATTCATAACTTCTTCATCCGACGTCCGTTTTAGTCTGTCTTTTTACCGTTGTACTACTTTTGATGAGACCTTCGATTCTCGTTTAAGTTGCATCGGGTAAATATCGATCGATTTATATTTCGAATTTTTAGCTGTCTACTGCTAAACCGAAACTTCGAAAAATCATAACTTCCTCATACGAAGTCAGATTTTGACGTTCTTTTTATGAACGTTCTCGGTTTAACATATTATACAACTTTTATTTGGATTGTTAAGTCTAAAAAGCCTTTTATCGAAAATTCGCTTTTTACACTGAACAGTGTTTTGCCGGTTTTATCGCGGATTTTCGATTGGTCATAACTTCTTCATTATAACTCGGATTTCAGTGCTATTTATAATTTTGGAAACCTTGTTACAAACTCTACCACTTGGTTCATCCCAATTATGATTATAGATCAATAATTTTTTGACCAAAATTTGACTGGTGTCACATTATCCCCCCGTTAGAGGGAATTTCGTCCCGAAATTAAGTCTAAAGTGATACTCATGGACTAGGTCTAATCTTCCCTTTCCCAAGTGAATTCAGGTCCCCGGTTTGTAATCCAGTGAACCTTCACTAACGGGATAAGACTTTGCGTGGTTCTTTAGATTTCCCTATCCATGGTTTTTATTGGTTCTTCTACAGAGTGTAGACTTTTATATAACTAGATTTCATCAAGTGAAATACAAAGTGTTTTATCGGATAGAAACCTCTTAAGATTAGATATGCGAAAGATGGGATGAATGTTATTAAGTTTTTGTGGTAGTCTAAGTTTAAAGGTACAAGACCGATTCTGGTAATAACCTCAAACGGTCTTATGTACTTTGAGTTTTGTATTGCACGCTTTATAAAGCGCATCTTGTCTTTCCTGAGTGAGACCTTCATATGACAAGGTCATCAATCCTGGAATTCCAAGGGTTTTCATTTATCGAAGTCGTAGCTTCTCTGGTTAACTCTGGAAGCTTTATGGCGCTTCCCGATTCGTATTTTGTTTTTGGTAGTTTCTTAGATGAATTCCAGATCAGCAAGGGTGATGTGTTGAAATTGGATCTCTAGCTAGTTGCGTATTACCTAATTTAGTCCAGTGCAGATAGGATCTGTACTTGTGACCACATAAGGTTTTGAATGGAGCAACTTGAATGCTAGTATGATAATGGTCTCGACTAATTGGTAAATGGGTATCCCATTCTTTACCATAGGCTATCCCATCGAATCATGACTACTCTAGTTCCTAGAGATTTTTGAGTGACGACCTGAACTAGGAGATGATTCTATTATCTCAGTGGAGATAACAGACATTCGAATACCGTGCTCTCACACGTTCCAGTTATCTTCTCTACTAGCCACATTTTCAGGTCTCACGACTTTCTGTTGAGCCTCTTTACTTTGTGTGGAGAGATTTGAATGGGTTATTATAGTCAATGATTGGAACTATGACCTAGGTACTCTTTTCGACTTAGGGTGTTAGTTACTATATTGGCTTTGTCGAGATGATAACGAATTTCAAATTCGTAGTCATTTACTAGCTCGACCCACTGTCGTGGTCTCATGTTGAACTCTACCTGGTAGAATACATGATGCTGGATTTTGCTCTGAAGTTCCTGATCAGATTCATACTTGGCTCATCCATCATTACCTCATGTATACAAGTCGTATATATTTTAGATTTCCTAAAAGGTTCAGATGGGTGACTCTACCCCAGGTCCACAACCAAACAAGGAACAAGAGATAGGGCGGAAGCACACATCCTTAATCTTGTTGAGTCTAACTTATATACCACCCTCGCGTATACACTTAGCAACGATAGATCAAGTTAATGAGTTCTTAGTCTCTATTCTTGAACATGACCTGTGGTACAATGATTTTCCTATGAGATCTATTGAGGTATTTCAGTAGTTACTGACTTCTAAGACTACTTCTATGCTTTTCGTTTGAAGTTTCCTGTCTACTAAGTAGGCTAGAATGGCGTGGTACTCATCTCATGGGTACTTCTGAAGTTTTGAAACGAGAGGAAACCTAAGGGTTTTGTGTTATGGATTGAAAGAATTTCATCTTACGGCTGATTAAGGAAAAGTTCTCTTATACAGCTTAAGAATTTTCACATGGTAAGGGCCAGGCCAAACCATGTCGAATGAGGATGTCAAAAATTTCTCGATGAAATAGATATTAAGTCGTTCTGGGATGAGTGATTACTAGAATGATATCCTAAGTACCTAAGTTATCCGCGCTTCTGGTTTTATTATGTTATTATCACTATGAACCCCCTTTTTGATTCGAAGTTAGTGGGTACTACCAATACGAGGATTCTGATAATTTGAAATTATGAACTTTCATGAAACGATCCTTACTAGGTCTCTCTATAATTGCTTGGTGCATACAAGTCATGTATAATTAAGATTGGTAAGACCTTAGACTGAGCAACCCTGCCCTAAATCCACAACCAAACAAGGAACAGGAAATGAGGTGGGATTACTCACTCTAACTCTACAAATCTTAATTATAAGTGACCCTTATGTATACACTAAGTTATCATAGCTTACCTGTTAGGGTTTCAAATTTTTATATAACTGTTATGATTTAGTTTGAACGGAAGAGTAATCATAATTATAAATAGTTATCAGGGTTTGGAAGCGTACCAAAATATAGCAGGGTTCTTTGATGCTTTCCCATGTATTGGGATCAAAATCCTCTTGCTCCCCTGTAGTTCTTCTTTGTTGGACAGCCCCTCTTGTAATGTCCTGTTTCACCACAAAGGTGACATATGGGAATGGTTCCAACATCAGTAGTTGAAGTGATGAACTCGACCGAAGTTCTACAGATGCGGGCGGTACGCCCCTTTATGTTGCATCTATTGCAATGCAGGTCTCGGCAAACTCCATGATGATGGTAGTTGCACTTGCTTCAGTGTGGGAGGTTTCCTAAGTACGGCTTGGTTGGTGCTAGAATAACAGGGCTGACGGGGGTATTGACTGCCCCAGTTCGTTGCCCTCTGTTAGGTTCTTGAGTTGAACAACTCCTTTTCAAGTTCTCGAACTTTCGTTTAAGGATATTAGGCTTAAGTTCGAGGTGTCCTTACAAGTAGGTGCTTGTGGCTGTACTTGGTCATCACCACTATCGGGGTTACCGATAGCATTACTACTAACATTTGCATTGTTAGCATTAAGGTGTGCCATGACAGCTGTTACAGCTGCTGTGACCGCAACTTGAAACGTAGCTGCATCTATCTAAAGGATTGGTGTTTTGCTGGTGGGTTGGTTACAATTCTTTGGAGGCATGATTCTGTTATATGATAAGAAAATGAGTTTGTGAACGACTATCGTGTCTCTAGATGTATTCTAACCATTTGTATCTATGTATTAATCTTTCGTTTTGTTATATTGTTCTTAATGATTCGACCTGCATCCCTATGATGCAGTCCTGGTAAGGAATATAGTTAAGTTTCTAGAATGGTTAGGAATCGAGTATCATCCGAACTAAGTTACCTTCGCTTGGTGGATATCGTTTCCTAATTTTTGAAAATATTTGAAAACAATTCATAACAGTGTCTACATAGAATAGACTTATGAATTTGAGAAGTAATCACCATCAATTAAGATTCCGTGATCTGATTTATGGTCATTAGCTATGACAGGAAAAGAGGATAAGCTCCAAACCTAATGTGAGTAATGAAATCACTAACTCACTAGGTTGAACCGATTTACTAGTTATTACTTAGATGAAATGGTGCTCAAACTCTTCACAAATCATGCGTGGTTTTCCTTTGTTCTCCATTTTATTCTCTCCTGGTATTGATTTATTCTCTCCTGGTATCTATATGGTGTTTTTCTCCTCTGTAGGTATATTGAATTCCCGGGCTGTCTTACTTCCGATTCTGACCTTGGTCCCCATTGCTTCGTGATGAAGATTTTAAATCTTTGAAGTTCATGCGAATCTCTCATTGGTGTCCTTAATAGGGTAAGGGCACTAAATGATTTCTATAGTTTATGTACTTCTCATATGTTTCTTTCTTGGGATTCCCCTAATGAAATTCTGTTGGATCCTCCTTGACTCTTCTATTGATTTCCAGAGTATTTATCTAAGGGGTTTATACGAGAATGGGAATGTCTAAAGAATCTATGAGAAAATTTAAATTTTTACAAAGGTGATCCTTCCTGGTCCTCCTATAATCACATGGGGTGTACCGATTATATATAATCCAGATCAAATAGACCTTCGAATAAGTAATCCCACTCTAAAACCACATCCAAACAAGGAAAAGGAAGTAGAGTGAAAATCACCTATTCTAAGTCCATAAAATCTCGGCTATATATAACCTTAACGTATCCAGTTAGTACTTATAGACTTATTAGAAAAGATCTTTTTAACATTTCCCAAAGGTTTATTTCAAATACTTCCATGGTATTTGATTCTTGGACTTCCAGTTATTAGAAGTTGATAAGTTTTCAATTTTCTTGTTATAGCATCCTAAAATACTCCTATAGTATTTTAACCTTTGTGTTTGGTTCTACAATTCATATGGTACCTAGGTAAGTTTTAGACTTGTTGCAACAATACAATCACTCCCAAACACATGTTGGTCATATCTCAAATGAATATAGTTGATCAGGCTATATTGATCCCATATATGATTACATAACTGTCTAGGTTTAACTGTAATGTTCAACATCCAAATACTTTTGTTTTGTTCCTCTTGTGATACTCATTCTAGTATATATATTCTGCATGTACTTATACTTTTATAAAATATTGTTATATTTTTAAAGTATAACTCTTGGTCAGAGTGTTTTTATCCCATTGGGTTTATAGTTGTATATCTTTTATGACTGATATACTGAGTTCACTATAAACAATGCTCTGATACCAATCTGTCACACCCCCAAACCAGAACGGCGGAAACGTTCAGGGGCAGAGGACTTCATGTAAGTATCACAAAACATGCAATATAGTAATCCAAGTATAAACAACCATTTGCATTAATAAGTATAAGTTTTACATAAGTGTTTAAACATTACATATTCAAAAACCAAAGTAGGTAAAATAGAAGACAAGAGTCGCGGTACGGTACTAGGTAGTCTTCTCAAGAGCTTCGGGAGTGTACCTGTCTACTGGATTCCCGAGGATACAAGTTATTTCAAAAGAGTAGATCATCATTTAAGTTGGTGAGTTCATAAGTATTTTAGTTCTGTAAAGTATACTCTAGGTTCTTTGGAAAAGTTCACTGGTTCCTCCAGAAAATCCTATATGTCCTGACGTGATAAACTGATAACCTCAATAGTTTCCCTCTGCAATTACTTAGTTTATATTAATTATGTATAACCTAATATCGAATTGACAGTCAAATGGGTGTATCTGCCCTAAGCCCACAACCAAACAAGGAACAGGAAGTAAGGCAGAAGTCACATATTTCACTGTCAATCGGATATTACTTATATATAACTCTGATGTAATAACTAAGGACTTATAGAATTAACCACTAAAGGTCTTTTATGTTATACTAGTTTACAGAGATTGAATGAATGAGTTCCATTTGATGAGTGATTTAATTCTATAACCTGTTTCATTTGTAAAAGTGGTTTAATCCCATAACCGTTCCATTTGTAAAAGTGGTTTAGTCCCATAAACCGTTTCCTTTGTATAAGTGGTTAAATCCCATAACCCGTTTCTTTTGAAAGAGTGGTTTAATTCCATAAACCGTTTCATTTGTAAAAGTATTCTAAGTTATATGTGCTCTATGGTAAAAACCTAAGTAATAATCCTGGAAAATATTATATTATCCATAATACTGCCTTGTGGTTTTAAATGTTCAAAAACAGAAGTACAAGTATATTTACCATACTTGATATCATGATACGTAGCTTTTACTGTAAGTAAAACTACAAAAGGTATATTTGGTCGGGATGTAATTATCTTTTCTTACTGTTTTAAGAGAAGCATATTACTTAGTAATTCACTCGTTGTTTTATCCATGTGAGTTCTATTAACCATACTAATATGACTGATATGCCTGCGACGACTTTCTTCAGGCGTCGTAATTGAATGATATTTGACACCCTAGGCTTGCCGGCCAAACTGTAGCGAACAGTGGAGGTGCGGGATTGTCAGTCCCATATAGATCTATACACATATTCACGCTCTCCCTACAAGAGATTCTGGTTAATAGGTCAAGACTTAAAGTCGTACTTAGATAAGTACACCGTGAAGGGTCTCACAAATTTATTGTTTCAACGAGATTTATGATGTATTATTACCCCGTGATTGCTAACCCTGGTACTCTGTATCGTACCTTTGTTAATGCAAACCCGATATGATGTATTATTATGTCGTGATTGTTAACCCTGGTACTCTGTATCGTACCTTTGTTAATGCTAACCCGGTATGATGTATCTTTACTTCTTTAATATGTTATTCGTATATTAAAGGCATTATACATATCCTGGTATAGATAAATGAATTGTTGGTAATTTCCTTGGAAAGTATACAGTCGTGAATCATACTTGTATATTTAGTTTTGAATCATAAATTGTACCAATTATAATTTATATGCTCTAATCTAATTAGCATGATTTCTCATGGATGAATACATTTGCTCAGCCCGATACAAAGGTGGTGATACCAAAAGGAGTAACCTTTTGTACTCATATATATATATATATATATATACATATATATATATATATATATATATATATATATATATATATATATATATATATATATATATATAATTAAGAAGGAAACGACCTTCGGACAAATAACACAACCTTAACTCCACATCCAAACAAGGAAAAAGGAAATAAGATATAATTCATTAGTTCTAAGCCCTTCAAATCTTATTTATATATTTATACATATATAAACATGACTTTTGGCATTTATAATTTGAAATAGTTTATAAAACATTTTTCAAAGAATTTAACGGAGTTTACATGACTTTAAAAATTTAACATGGCTTTAAGTAATTTTGGATGTATTTGGTAATTCTTGAAAGCATACGGAAACTATTTGCGTGATTATTATCACATACAGTTATTAACACAATTTAATATTGTGTTAAACTTGTATTCACTTCCTAAAAAGCATTTAGAAACCATTAAAAATGTAAATTATAGGGGTATGAACTCACCTTGATAAGCGGTGATTCGGGCAGCGTTTCTTTTCCCAGAAAAAGAGTTTGTTTGACGAAAAACCGGCTTAAATCGGGCAGAGTTTCGACAGGAGAGAGGATGAATTCTCGAGAATTACAAGGCTCTGGGGCTTGCTTTGGGATTTGGATGTGATACCAGGGCCTTCGGGGGTCGTGAGAAAGTCGAGGGGGTGAAAAGGTGAAAAATGGTGAAAATTGGGGTGAAAAACCTCTCAAATCCGAGAAGTCTCGCACCCTTTATATAGGGGTGCGAGGGTGCGGTCCGAAGAAGACAGGTGGCGAGGCGAGGGTGAGTCAGCAGCACACGCGTCGGAAGGAGCGAAGGCCACGAGTGCGAAGTCCGGATGCGAGACAGCGAGGCAAGGTGCGTGTCGGATCGCTACTGGGCCGAACTTCAGTCCAATCAGAAGCTGCCACGAGGATCCGAGGGGTGTCTCCTGCGAGGGTTGTCGGCTGCCTATTGGACCTCGGTCTCGGTCCAATCAGATGGTGGCATGGTGAACTTCGGTCCAACCATAGGATGACACGTGGAGGCCTCGCATGCGAGGGTGACGTGGCGTTACTGTTCATGCGAAAATTCCCGATTTTTGCTATTTTTCTTTATTTTTTTTGCCAAAACTTGTAAAGTTCATAACTTTTGCATACGAGCTCCGTTTTTGACGTTCTTTATATGCACGCGTAGGTAAAATTATACTCTATAAATTTCGTTTACACTTCATCGGCTAATTTTGACTTTATTTTTAATATTATCATTTTAAACAGACCGAGACGGGAATCCGTTAAAAATTCATAACTTCTTCATCCGACGTCCGTTTTCGTCTGTCTTTTTTCTATTGTACTACTTTTGACGAGACCTTCGATTCTCGTTTAAGTTGCATCGGCTAAATATCGATCAATTTATATTTCAAATTTTTAGCTGTCTACTGCTAAACCGAAACTTCGAAAAATCATAACTTCCTAATACGAAGTCAGATTTTGACGTTCTTTTTATGAACGTTCTAGGTTTAACATAGTCTACAACTTTTATTTAGATTGTTAAGTCTAAAAAGCCTTTTATCGAAAATTCGCTTTTTACACTGAATAGTGTTTTGCCGGTTTTATCGCGGATTTTCGATTGGTCATAACTTCTTCGTTATAACTCGGATTTCAGTGTTCTTTATATTTTTGGAAACCTTGTTACAAACTCTACCACTTGGTTCATCCCAATTATGATTATAGATCAACAAAATTTTTACCAAAATTTGACTGGTGTCACAAACATATATTAGGATAAAAATAAAAAATAAAATTTAATGAAATATTAATCAATACAACTATATTTGTTACCTGAAAAGGGTTTGGTGTGGCTTTAACTTCTTGTCCTTGAAACAATGGCTTCAATGTCATAAGCGCAGCAAATATATAGCCAACAGCCCACATATATAATAATATTAAATAATAAAAAAATAGTAGAAAGATAGAATTTAGTGGGAAAAGTTTCATACCAGCAACACTAGTATAGTGTTTCCCTCCAAGGAGCAACTCTAGTGAACGATACCAAATGGTTACAACAACCTGTCAATAGAAATGGAAAGAATTTTCATATGTTTTTTAATATTATATTTAATTATGTAAATACTAAAATACTATTTCCTCTTAAAGACTTACCCCATTATCAAACAATGGCTTCAGTGGAGCTTGATATATTCTAGCAAGTCCAAATTCAACAATTTTTACAACTCCTTGTTCTTTTCCATCACCCATTACCTATGATTAAAGTACACAAATTTAAAAATGTCATGTAATCCAATAAACATGAAAAGAGATACAATCTTACCAAAATATTGGAGGGTTTAAGATCTCGATGCATAATCCAGTTGCTGTATAATATTTGATAAATGTAAGTGTTATGCAACTAAAAGGAATAGCTTCATGAATTTCACTTACCTGTGAAGATAATTTAGCCCATTAAACAATTGCCAAAGTATTGACTTCAGTGTGTATGGGTTGATAGCTTGGTTGGCATTGTCTCTGTGATGTCTAATAATTTTCTGGTGTTTAAACACAAACAGAAAGTTAGTCAAGGTGTAGAGCATGAAACCCATAAGTTTATTCAGTTTAACTATGGAAAGAAAGGGTTAAATGCAATAAATGATAATGTATTTTGAAAAATAAAAGTCAGTAAAATAAGAAGGTAGATTAAATAGCAAACAAATCAGATGTTGCCCTCAAAAAAACCAATCCTATAAATAACCTTGAAAGAATTGGGTCCTTCAATTCTTTTTCCCTTCTTTATTTCCATTATCTCTGTGAAAGAAGTTGAACACTCAAATCACCCTGAAGAAACTGGCTTGCTTTTGTGAATTCAGTTCCATAAGAAGGGTGTGATGTTGGGGAAGAGTTATTGGGTTCCTCATGAAACATCGAAGGTTTATAGAGATTATGGGTTTCAATCCTACGAAAATATTGGAGCAAGTCAATTTGAAATTGAGCCGAAGGAGTACCATGGATGTAGGAAAACACTATTTCCTCCTGAATCGAACTTTGATGGCCCAGACTTCATTGTCTCTAGTTTTGCTTCCAAATCCTTCACATCTCCTAATTTGACCTTTATATTCTCCTCAAGAGAGATTTTCTCCTATTGTCAGCGTTTCAGGAACCCAAATCAGCCTGAGTAAACTAATTTTTAGGTATTTTGATTATACGTACGAATAAAAGTGATTAATAACTGGTGTAACTTCTCCATGAAATTTTCATCTGCCCTTTCCATTACATGGTCATCTCCCGTTATGTAAAGCAGGTAAGTATTCAGAGTATTGATGAACATTTTGTCGTAAGAAATCGACTGTGACTGCGTGGAATTTGCAAGGTGCTCATTATACATTGCAATCTGTACATGCCAATGAAGCACGACTAAATTAGTAGGAAACATGTGAGGCGTTCCAGGGGATTTTAAGGCCGACTTGTTGATAAGGGTAAATGTTGATTCAAACCCTAGAAATCGCTCCAAAAGGGTCAACGAAGGGATGGGGAAATGATTTTCAATGTAAGATAGAGGAGGTTGCTTCGAGCCCTAGATATAACGCGACATTGCAAATAATGAAGAATCTAAGGGGGGTGTTTGAGAGTGATGTATATTCTTGTTCTGGATGTGTAGCTGAAAGGCATTGTGCTTGAAGGTGGTTGCAATCAACATTTATTTTTGGTAGATGATAAGTGAAGCGAGGAGTTCAATCGATGTTTTAAAGTGAAATCGGAGATTGGAGAGCCAAAGAGGAGAGAATCATAGAACCATGAAGTGTGGATTGATTTTTTAGGGTTCAATGGTGGTGAAGCGGATCGGAGAGGAGGGAGAGGGGAGAATCGAAGATGAAAGATAGAAGGTAGAAAAGAACAAGGCGGGTTTTCAAAAATTTGGGGATTTCATTTTCGCCCGTATCTATTGAACGTGTGTTCATTAAAATTATAAATAGACACTTATAGAGGACGCCCATTTAAGATACAGTGCCCTCCGTGTTTTTAATTTTTTTTCTTATGACACTAATTTAATGGAACACAATAATACGTGACCTAAATACTTCACTTTTTGAAGAGATGACACTTTTTTAATGTCACTCTCTTTTACATAACATAAATCAATGAGTGTCGTGGTTTGCGCGTCGTAAAAGGGTCTTTTTCTTGTAGTGAATCCATGATTATCGCTATATCAGCCAAGAATAAGCTCAGATTCGTTGATAAATCAATTTTTCAGCCACTTGTTACATATGATACATACGCTAACTGGTATCGTGTTAACTCCATGGTTGTTATTTGGATTTTATAATCTCTTCATCGCAGTATTGTTGAGAGTGTTCTCTTTCTTCAAACTGCTCATGAGATCTGGATGGAATTTAATCACCGATACGAGCAATCTGATGGTGCTCTCATATATTAGATTCAACAACAGGTCTATTCATTGGCACAAGGATCATATGATTTATCCACCTACTTCACTAAATTAAGGAAGATTTGGGACGAGCTTCGACTTGTTTAAGGAATTCCTGAATGCACATGTGCAGCTTCTACAAGTATTCTCAAATACTTGGATGATCAATGTTTAAGCCAGATTTTGTGGGATTAAATGACACCTACAAATTCTTACGAGGACAAATTCTGGTGATGAAGCCCATTCCTTCTGTCTCAACTATATATTCCATAATAATTCAAGAAGAACACTAACGAGACATCATCCTTCCTTCTGCAATCAATTTTGATGCTATTGTAATGAATATTTATATTACTTCATTGAACAGTTCTTCGAATAAAATCTTGTTTGTGCTCACTGCAAGAAAACTAGGCATTCTAAGTCTCAATGTTATCGTTTAAATGTATTCCCAACATATTTCAAATTTACACGATCCAAGAAAGAAGAGCCTAAATCATACATTCAAGTTGCTACTTCAGATCAAAGTATCTCAATCTCTCAAGATCAATATCATCATCTCATTCAGTTGCCTAATCAAACAAGTGGTCAACCTTCTGTTTCTTGCTTTGCAAATTCATCTGTGACCAAAGGATCTATGAATCCAGATGGTAAACCCTTCTCATTTTCTCACTTTGCTCGTAATGTTTACAAATAATCTGCATTCCTTCAACCACATTTATCATTCATCATTGATACTGGAGCCATATATGTTGGTTAGGTGTCTAAGTCCATAACTACAATTGGTATGTACTTGACCCGAGAGTAGCATACTTAATTTCGGGTTGCCTTCACTAGAGCAATTTAACAGGACAGATATTTTAGAAAGAGGTTATTTGTGATTTATTAATATATTATAAGTATAATATATTAATTGAGAAATCATATGATTTAATTAATATTGGTCAAGAATTAATTTGGAATTAATTTAGTGATCAAAAGAGATTAATTAAATTAAGGGGACTGATTAAGTAAATTGGTAATACATATAGTTTGGGCCAATAATCCATGATTGATTAGTGATGTACTAAGTTTATGTGAGAGTCCATGAAGTGTTAGTCCATAAGGCTTATCGTATGGATTATTGGATTAAAGGCCCAATGAATGAATTAGGGTTTACAAGTTGAAACCCTAGGAATTCCACACTATCCAAGTAACCCCTTAGCTCCAACTTGACCAACCCAAGGGTTCTAAGTGAACCATAGCCGATTTTGGTGGTTCTAGTATCTCTCTCTCAAAGTCCTCCACTTGTTCGTGGTGTTTGTGACTTGTTATCACACTTGAGGTGCTAAGCTCTTGAAAGGCCAACAACTACAAGCTACAAATAAGAGGTATTCTTCTAACTAGTTTTTTATGATTCATGTACCAAATTTGTATGCTAGATAGGCTTCATGCTTTGGATAATATGAATTTGCATGTATAATTAGAGAAAATTTATATCCAAGGCATTAGGGTTGTATGTGCACCATAGGAGTGTTATAGTACATAAAACCCAACAGCGGTATGAGAGCAATGAGTGTTTTCTGTTATATTGTTGCGAAGGTATTGAAGAGTTTCATAACTTGTCCTCAAGTTATGGAACTTGGAAAGTCTCATTCATTAAACATTAACTCCATAAGTTATGGAATCCAAAAGTTTTGAAGAGTTTCGAAACTTGACCTCAAGTTTTGGAATTTGAAAAGTTTAATTAAAAAGTTTTAATTTGAAATATTGAATTCAAAACATCTAGTAATTGAAAGGTTTCAAAAGGTGCAACTCTTGGGTTCATAACTTAAAAATTAATTAAATAGTTTTTAATTTTGAATTTTTATATTTAGAACCTTGATGTTTTTTGAATAGTTCAATTACACCTTATGGACTTCATGCTTTGGATAATATGAATTTGCATGTATAATTAGAGAAAATTTATATCCAAGGAATTAGGGTTGTATGTGCACCATAGGAGTGTTATAGTACATAAAACCCAACAGCGGTATGAGAGCAATGAGTGTTTTCTGTTATATTGTTGCGAAGGTATTGAAGAGTTTCATAACTTGTCCTCAAGTTATGGAACTTAGAAAGTCTCATTCATTAAACATTAACTCCATAAGTTATGGAATCCAAAAGTTTTGAAGAGTTTCGAAACTTGACCTCAAGTTTTGGAATTTGAAAAGTTTAATTAAAAAGTTTTAATTTGAAATATTGAATTCAAAACATCTAGTAATTGAAAGGTTTCAAAAGGTGCAACTCTTGGGTTCATAACTTAAAAATTAATTAAGTAGTTTTTAATTTTGAATTTTTATATTTAGAACCTTGATGTTTTTTGAATAGTTCAATTACACCTTATGGACTTTATTAAATTGATTAAAGTGTTTAATTAAAAGAGAATTAATAATTCCATAATGATATGGTTTAAGTTTAATTAAATTAAAAGTTTAATTTATTAATAGATTAAACCACCAAGTATTTTAAATGTGTAAAATACACCCTTATACTATATACAATTAAAAGTTTAATATATTATATATGTATAAGTTAAAAGTCAGTCTTACCGTTAGTAGGTCTCGTTCACTAAGCTGGTCTATAAGGGGTGTTTAAGGAAATTGCCTATAAAATGGAGATTGAATGGGTATCCACTCTTACTCACCACACTCTTAACTAGTGGAGGGTCGTTAACCTAATAGGATTGATAGGACATTTAAATCCTCATTAAAAGTATAATGAAATATAAAGCAACTAAACCTTTTATTAATTCCCAATCTTAGTTACTTAGGAAAAATATGAAATTGATGCTAACCCATGAAATTGCACATTGCACCTTATTAGTCATTAGTGGAGCGTGTGTGGTTAACCGGCACACTAATATGAGACTAATGAAGGATGACAATGGGTAGCTCGTAGTTTGTCATAGATCAATAGAGCGTGTGTGGTTAACCGACACATCGATTGAGTGATAAACTGTTGGGTCGTGTTTTGTGTTATGTATTACGTCTATTGGTCTCGTTAGCTAGTCCATTATGTATCTCCGGTATGGGCCTGTCCATCCGTGAGTTTAGTAGGGTTTAGTTTATATATAGGTGCTTGCATGCTCCTAGAAGAAAAACGATAGAATAGAACGATCAGAGAGTTATTATTCAGCAAGTTTATTGTTATCGTTCTTGTAACCCTAGAATCCTCTACAGTGGAAGTTCTTAGTCGAGCTCTGCTGAGGATTGTTTGATCTAATCATTTGACACATCTTGATCTGTACTTGTGTTATTTACTGTTTTTACTTCATCGCATTACCTGTTAAGAAGATCTAATCGATCATCAAGTTAATTAATAACTTATCAATTGGTATCAGAGCAGGAGGCTGCGTAATTCATACACATCTTTTCTGTGAAAAAGGTTGTGATTAGGGTTATTCTGCATTAACTAATACTTATTGAGCCGTCATCCCATAATTGACGTAAATCAGCATTTATTTGTTTTGCCCTAATCATATATATTACAAGTCTGATCTTTCAAACAGGTTATACGATCAAGCATGGACGAGTCACAATCAAATCCCATAAACATCTCAAACAACATTGGATCAATGACGAAGATTCCCATCCTTTACACCCAGGATTACGAAGTCTGGGCACATCACTTTGAAGATTATGTCATTGGATCTGAAGACAATGGGTATCTTATTTGGGAAGCAATCGTGTCTGGACCATTCGCTCATTTAGCACCGTCTAAAATCATTAAAACTCAGAAAGAGTATAATGATCTGTTGAAGGACGTAAAAGATATTGCTCAAGACGAAAAGGATAAGTTTCAGTGCAATATTAAAGCATTGAGACTAATCAGATTCGCTCTTCAATCGGATACTTTCAGGCTAGTAAGTTCATGCAGCACTGCCAAAGAAATATGGGATAGGCTGCGAGAGTTAAATTCCACAAACAAAGATCTGGAGCATTCCATTCAGACCTTACTTTTATCAGAGTTTGGCGAATTTAAGCAGAATCCTGAGGAAATTGTTACTCAGACATTCGATCGCTTCAATCATCTTCTCAGTAAGATGATTAAACACGATATTGAAAGGAAGTTGATTGAACAAAAAGTTACGTTTTTGAATGGTCTTAGATCTGAGTGGAGAGCGGTTGTGTCCACTGTTAAAGCTCATTAGCAATTCAAATCATATTCATTGGCTAAAATGGTAGGGATTTTGAAATCCCAAGAAAAGATTGTCTTGCAGGAGAAAAATATGGTTTCAAGCTTGGGTTCCTTGGCCCTTCTATCTAAAAGCAAAAGTGTGGTAGAAGATGAAGATCTTAACTTAGAAGACTATGACCTTACCTTTGAAGATTATGCAATGATGGTGTCAAATCCAAATAGGTTTATTAAGAAAAGATTTCCTACCAATAAGAACAGAAATTGGCAGGAAAGCTATAGTTCTGAAAAAGTGAGGGAGGAACCGAAGGTAGAAGAACCAAAGAAAGAGCCGAAAGCTGAAGGAGATTCAGGTGTGAACTGCTACTACTGTGGAGGAAAGAACCACTATGCCAAAGACTGTGTCCTAAAGAAAATGGCAGAAAAGGATGAAGAAAAGGATGAAGAAGTTGTGTTGATGAAAAAGATGGAAGAGATCAAGAGAAAGAAAACTACTGCTAAGCCTTCTATGAATGCTTTAATTGTGCAGGGTTCAGTAGCAGATGATGAGTTCGGTGGTGTGGAGGTCTGGTCAACCGACTCTGAGGATGATGAAATCAGAAAGCCATCTCATGGAAAGGCTTACGTTGCGAAAGGTGAAGGAAGTGGTGCAAAGTGTTTGATGGTGTCGGATGTATCTCAAATGAGCGGATACAACACAGACGGTGGGAATGAAGACACGAAGGAGCGAGAGGACTTGTGCTTCACAGCAAAACCTCTCAGCGTGCAGTTAATGAGCTTGATGCATTAATCAAGAAGGTAAAATCCATTTTTGTCTCATTCAAAGTCCCACAAAATTCATATGAAAAAGAATTAAAAAATGTAAATTCAAGAATCTCTCATCTAGACAGCAGTTTAACTCAAATACGGGTCACCAATTCTAACCTAACTGACCAAATAAGCAGGGTGTCTTTAAAGAGTGAGGAACGGAGGATGTGGATAGAGCTGAAGGAGTTGGAGTTGATCAAATCCAAAGAAGAAAACATTTATTTACAAAGAGACAATTTAAAACTTTTGAAACAAGGAAATGTATTTTGTTTGATTGCTAAGCGTCTTTATTCTAACATCACTCAACTTCATCTTAACTGTGAAATAGGACAGAAAATTCATCGCATGATTTTGCCCTTCCTTGAGTTTAAGGAAGATGAAATTGACGCTGAAGCATATTATTGCGAAAGTGTACTTTCGTCTGAGGATGTAAATCCGACTTATATGTATGGTCTAGACAAAATCGAATCTTTCATAAAGTCCAAGGACCATAAGGACAAGCTGAAAAATCTTTTGGATGAAAATGATAAACTGAAACTAAGAACCGAAACCATACAAAAGTTTGACTCATTGAATGCTAACTTGAGCTCAGAAAATAAAATTGATGTTGAAAATGCATCTGAGCTTAATGAGGATGATGATATGAGTGAAATTTCTGTAGAGGATGAAGTTGACTGTTCTGAGTTTGTCAAGAGCGAACCTGAAAACCACAAAAATCTTATTTCAGAAAATTATGTGGAGTTTGCTCGTCTGTCCCAACAAAAGTCTCCGATCCTTGAAGAAAAAGTTGTTGTATACCAAAAGGTAAGGACGACTCCAAATCAGGTGTATAAGGTCACAGGAGTAACCGAAATCAGACAGCCGAACTCACGGCCATTTTAAATGAAGATAATGCTGATGGTTGTGATGAGTTCTTCTGGTCCGCCCCTATCGATAATGCTGACGAAACCGTTGGTCTGTCAGAGCAAACGTCCTGGAAAACCAAAGGCAGATATGTGCCAGAGCCACTAAACAAGCCTGACAACTTCAACGTGCCAAGTACTAGTGGTACAAAAGAAGTTCCTGAAGAAGAAGGAGTTCCTGCAGAAGAAGTCACTCCTTCAAGCGAAACATCATCAGTTCAAAGTGAACCGACTGACAAGAAGCAAAAGCAAAAAGCCAATATCCATCGACAGCCGAAGCAAGTGAAGGATCAGAAGCAGCAAAGGAATCAGAGATACAAGAAAAATCTCTCTGAACGAAAACATTTTTGGCGATCTCAGAACGCCCATTTCTCTTATCATGACAGAAATTCAAAGTCAGAGAAAAGTGCTGTTAGGCATCAAGAAAGTAATAATAACCGAAAGGAAAGGTTCGGTTCTGAGGATCATAACAACCG
The DNA here is from genome assembly GCF_002870075.4 of Lactuca sativa. Lineage (NCBI taxonomy): Eukaryota > Viridiplantae > Streptophyta > Magnoliopsida > Asterales > Asteraceae > Lactuca > Lactuca sativa. The sequence continues at coordinate 67,704,837 of NC_056630.2, forward strand.
AAGGGAAATGTTCGGTTCAGAGAACACCAGCTACCGAAAGCATAAGTTCGGTTCCAAGAGCAAAAGCGACCAAAGTTCGAGATTCGGTCCCACAAATGACTAAAAACAAAAGTGTCACTCAGGACCTCAAGTCAATAAAACTTCTCAGTCTAACTTCTCTCATTCTAATTCTTCTAATTCCTCTCAACCTCATTCTAAATCCAATTATGTTCATACTCAAAATCCAAAATCTTCAATAGATTTGAAAGGAAAATCGAAGGTTTCCTCAGTCAAGACTGATCAAAATTATTCCAAATGCCTAAACCTGAATCCCAACCGACTGTAACAAATCCCAACAAAATTAAAGTTTTCACCATTAAAAAGAAAGATGAAACAACTTTAATAAAAAGAACATATCTTGTTGACATCTCTCTTACTATTCCTGGACCTGTGAAAGGCTCACGTGGACCCAAGAAACTTTGGGTTCCTAAATCTGCTTAATTTTTGCAGGTTATCAGTGACGAGCAGTTTGACGAAGAATGGTATATTGACAGTGGCTGCTCACGTCACATGACAGGAAGGAAGGAAGAGCTGAGGGAATTTCGGTCTCTTTCAAACGGGGGAAATGTCAAGTTCGGGAACAACTCATTCGGGACAATAAAAGGTTATGGAATGATAACAAATGGAGATTTCACGATTAGAAAGGTTGCATACGTTGAAGGACTACAGCACAACCTCATCAGTGTATCTCAGCTCGTTGGAGGTACCGGTCTCAAGGTCTCATTCGACGATGAGGGTTCGGAAATAATAGAGAAGAAAACAAAAAGAGTGATTCTCAAATCAGAGCGCAAAGGCGAAATGTTTCCTCTCAATCTCAAACCTATCAAAGGAAATCCAGTTATCTGCCTTTTGTCCAAAGCACAATCTGACGAAAGTTGGTTGTGGCACCAAAGGCTCTCTCATCTCAACTTCAAGGATATTAACAAACTTGTCACAGGAGGTCATGTTAGAGGTCTTCCGTTGCTCAAGTTCGATCACGAACATTTATGTTCTGCGTGTGAAATGGGGAAGCAGAGTTATCAAAGTCACCTATCGATTGTAAACACTAAAGTTGTTGAACCACTAGAGTTAATTCACATTGACTGGTGTGGTCCTTCATCTATCGAAAGCATCGGTGGCAACAAGTATATTCTTGTCATTGTTGATGACTTTTCACGTTTTACATGGGTGTTCTTTCTGAAGCACAAATCTGAAGCAACTCTCAAGCTAAAGATGTTTATCAAGCAGTTTGAAGTGCAGCTGAGGAAAGTCGTTCACAACATCAGGAGCGACAATGGGCTGGAGTTCAAAAATAAAGAATTCAAAGACTTCTTGGCAGAAAAAGGAACTAGTCACAACTTCTCAGCTCCCTACACCCCTCAACAAAATGGGATTGTCGAAAGACGAAACCGATCTTTGTGTGAGGCGGCCCGAACCATGCTAAGTTTTGCTTCTTTACCTTTATACTTTTGGGCTGATGCTATTGCTGCAGCATGTTTTACGCAGAACATGTCCTATCTCAATAAACGCTTTAATCTCACTCCTTATGAGATCATCAACAATAGGAAGCCAAATGTCAAATTCTTCCACGTATTCGGCTCATGGTGTTTCATCTTCATCTCTAAAGAACATCGTAACAAGTTCGACGTCAAAGCCGATGAAGGGATTTTCCTGGGATATTCTCTCACTTCGAAAGCCTATCGAGTATTAAACAAGCGTTCGAGGAAGATAGAAGAAACTTATTATGTGACTTTTGATGATAGCTATGTCAAAAAGCTGAAGGCCTGTGAAGACAAAGTTGGAAATTTTTTTTCTCAAACAGGCCAAGTTACAGCCTCGATTGCAAATCTGTTTGAGAAGTTTGTTGAGTTATTCGATGAACCAGAGAAGGCTACTCTCTCGGAAGCTAGTGCAGCAGACAACAAAGTAGATCATCTGAAGCAACTCATCGAAGATGCTGCCAAGCAAATGAATGAAAGAGGATCAAGTCCAAACGACCCGCCACAACACGGTGCTTCAGTTGAGAGGGAGAATCCACCTTCTTCTTCACAGCCGGGCTCACATGTTGAGGGGGAGAACTGTTCTTCAGCTGCTCCCGAAAGCCAATCTGCACCCGAAAGTCCTGTGGTACCCGAAAGCTCAACACCACCCGAAACTCCTGTAGCTCCGGAAAGTCAAGATAAACTTGAAAGTGTTGGATTAGGTGTCTAAGCCCATAACTATAATTGGTATGTACTTGAATTGATAGCAACACAGTCCTTTTGGGTTGCCCTCAAACCTAGCAACCAGACAAGGAAATTATGAAAGGAGAGATATTAATTTATAATAAGATTAATAAATTAATATAAATGAATTTATTAATATGTTAAAAGATTAATATATTAATAAGAAATCATTTTGTTTAATTAATTGTTAGCCAGAAATTAATTAGAATTAATTTTGGGGTTAAAAGAATTAATTATAAGGTGCAGGGACTAGTTTGCAATTATCTAATAGTTGAGTGGAAGGCTCTAGAACCCCCTTGGATAAGGGTGGACGAAATCTTTAGGGGAAACCCTAATAATTTCGTCCATAGGGGCTTGGATAAGGCCCTTGGGTTTGCTTAGGCCCCAAGCAAAGGATAACTAGGGTTTCCCCTAAACCCTAGATCCCTCAGCTATATAAGGAGCCTCCTGGTTCATGTTTTGGTCACTCTTTTCTTTTGAAGAAACCCTAAGGGCCGAAATTTTGCATACTCCCTCTCCCCTCTCCCCTCTACATTCCTTCTTGCTAGTTTGGGTGTGATTCCATTAAAGGCATTACACTTGTGGTGCTAAGCTTCCAAGAAGATCAAGATCAAGATCAAGGGAATTATCAGTTGTTTACTATAACAATTGAAAGGTATGTAATTACTAAACCCTAGGTTGTAAATTTCGATTATAGCCTCTCTCCTCTAGGGTTCTTGTTATGCAATTCAAAGTTGTATGTTCAATAGATAAAACATAGATCCAAAGTAGGTTGCATGTGAACTTAGGAATTGTTTTTCTAGTTTATTTGTTTTACCTAAAACCCATCAGAAAGCTCATCGGTCGAGGGGGAGAAAGCCGTTATGTCTTATGACGATGATAGTCAATCTGAACTAGAAGAGATGGTAAATGCTGAATTGGATCCATCCTATGATCCAAATTACCCTCCTCTTGTCAAATGGACCAGAGATCATCCTGTTTCACATGTTGTCGGTAATGACTCTGAAAAGGTCCTGACCCGATCTCAACTAAAGGCAAAGCAAACCTCCTTATTTTCAAAAGTAGAGTTCTGTATGTTTAACTCCTTTGTCTGAAAAGTTGAACCAAAGACAATTAACACTGCTCTTGATCACTTCGATTGGGTTCAAGCTATGCAAGACGAACTTAATGAATTCGAAAGAAATAAACTTTGGCGCCTCATTCCAACTCCTCAAGATGCCTCGGTTGTTGGTCTCAAATGGGTCTTTAGAAATAAGATGGACAAGGAAGACAATGTGATAAGGAAAAAAGCTCGACTAGTGGTGAAAGGATACTGCCAGGAGGAAGGAATCGACTATGAGGAAACTTTTGCTCCTGTGGCTAGGCTGGAATCTGTTCGAATATTTCTTGCCTATGCTGCACACAAGAACTTTGAGGTCTACCAAATGGACGTAAAGTGTGCATTTCTAAATTGAGAACTCGAAGAAACGGTGTACGTGGAGCAACCTCCTGGATTCGTCAATGAAAAATATTCCAATCACTGTTATATTCTGGACAAAGCGGTATATGGACTGAAACATGCACCGAGGGCCTGGTATGAAACGCTAACCAAGTTTTTAAAGATGTCCAAATTCAAACAAGGTTCGGTTGACCCAACCTTCTTTTGTAAGAAGGAAGATAACCACCTTATGATTGTTCAAATCTATGTCGATGATATCATCTTTGGCTCAACGAATCCTAGCTTAACGGCTGAATTCAGAAAGCTGATGGAGACTAAATTTGAAATGAGCTTAATGGGTCCAATTAACTTTTTTCTTGGTTTAAATATTAGACAGGGACCCGACGACATCTTTATTAACCAGGAAGCTTACACCAAGACTCTCCTTGCGAAATTCGGCATGATGGGAGACTCAAAGGTTAAAGTTCCAATGGCGTTCGACACCAAGCTCACTCCATCCTTGGATAAGCCAGCAGTCGATATTACGCTATATCGCCAAATGATAGGTTCTTTAATGTACCTTACTGCTAGCAGGCCTGATATAATGTTTTCTATTTGTTACTGTGCTAGATTTCAGGCAAATCCTCGTGAACCTCACATGCTTGCAGTGAAGAACATACTCCGGTATCTCAAGCGAACTACCTCTCTCGGCTTATGGTATCCATCCAACTCAGGTTTCTTCGTTTAAGCCTATTCAGATGCAGACCTTGGAGGTTGTGGACTAGACAGGAAAAGCACCACTGGAGGCTGCTAATTCCTTGACGGGAAGTTGGTTAGTTGGCAATCAAAGAAACAGACCTGTGTATCTCTGTCTACCGCTGAAGCAGAATACATCGCAACTGCCTCCTGTACATCTCAAGTGATTTGGATCCAAAGCCAGCTCCGGGACTATGGACTCAATATGAAAAAGATCCCACTATATTGCGACTCTGAAAGTGCAATTATGATCTGTCATAACCCAGTGCAACACTCGAAGACCAAGCACATAGCACTGAGGTATCACTTCATTAAGGATCATGTGGAAGATGGGAATGTCGAAATTCACTTTGTTCGAACCACTGATCAACTGGCTGACATCTTCACCAAAGCTCTTCCTGAAGCATCTTTTAACAAAATACTACAAGGGCTAGGTATGATGGAATCAGAGTCAGCACCAAAAATTACCTCTCAAGATCAAAAGTAAGAAGCAAAATAGACCGAACGTTCGGGTTCGGGTCTTGTGCTCATGTACCGAAATGAACCGAATGCTCGGGTTCGGTTGTATCATCTGATCTTCGCTTATCACTCAAAGGTAATTTCTTTTGGTTGTAGATCTTATGTATAATTTTTCCAAATTCATTTATCTTATTGTCAAAGTTATTTTCTTTTTCAAACCTATTTTCTTTGGCAACCGAAATAAACCGAACGCTCGGGTTCGGTTCCAAAGTTTTTCTCAAACGAAATAGACCTAACGCTCAGGTTCGATTCCAACATTTTTTTGTATAATTTTTTTATGTCTTATTTTTTATTTTATTTTATCAAAAATTCCAAAAAAAAAACAATTTTTTTTAATTCATTTTTTTTTATATAAATTCAAAAACTCCAAAACAATTCTTTATTGGCTCTTATTTTTTTTATTTTATTTTTTTTGTCTACTTGTGGGTAAATCATTTCACTAGCTAAATGTCCCTACAAGCATGCTGCTGTATGTGTCCAAAGCCTCATCTGATTCTGAATAATAGCGTTACTGACTTGGTACAAACAAACTTTGTCTTCCCAATTAGGTTATCATATTTATTCTAATCACGAGCTACCTAACTCTCTTCTCACATGAGATAAGAGTTTTCTGCTTGGTTCTATTTTTTATAGCAGAGGTACCTTGGTTTCTTTATACCATCTACATCATTTTTCTCCATCTCACTCGTTTCACAAACGTAACCCTTGAGACTCTCAGACATTACCACTGAGGTTTATGGTTGCACAATTTCTGTGTTCATGATCCTAGCTTCGTGTCACTACGTGCTAAGTGAAACCCAAAATTCAATACCCATTATGCATTGACGGTGAACAATTAATTTGCTCAAGCTTTCACTAATGAATTGACGAACGTACAACATGAAATCTCTATTTTTTTCTGAGTGATTCCTACGAAATTGTTATGTTCAATAACATTTCATCCCTTGGGATCCAGTTTTATTTTTTTTGAGATTTCACACATATATTAGTTTATCTTGCCAATTAAATTATCTCCAACCTACTTGTTCAACAGACTACATTGGTCTCACAAGTACTTCGTTCGATTTCTGTCTTATATCAAGATTAGAAACTCTGAATCGAAGCGAAAGCTACCCTCATAAGCCTAATTAAAACAAGCCTTTCAACACTTCTTAATAAGTGTCTGATCGTTATTCAACGGGAAACCACACAAACACTTTAAAGTCTCTCTTGACTTTGAAGGAAGAGATTCGTGCCCGGGATCCACTGCTTCGTGTCTTTATTGACATCACATCATCCCTCAAAAGTGTTGATTTATTTCTTTTTCTTTTACACACTCAGCTTTCCGAACAACCATCGAAGAGCGTCTCTCCAAGCTTCAAGAAGATTTGGCTGCCGAGAACACTCTCATGGACGTTCTTGCAAAGAAGACTACCGCTCTGAAGGTCAAGAGCATTCAACTCTCCAACTCTCAACAGGAGATTGAATCTCTTCGATCTGAAAGAGAAGTAATAAAAACGTGTGTTTCGGATGTCCACTCTGCTATCTCAAACATCCTAGAAGCACATGATCCAATTCTCAACTACACTGTGAGGCGTGACCTTGCAGAGTAGCTCGCTCCCGCCCTCGCCCTACTCAGCAAAATTGAAGGGCTCCTTGATTTCGTGTCCATTCCGAAACAAGGGGGAGAGAAGGAAACAATGTCTCAACCACCTCCTACTTCAGCAACTCACACAACCGAACCTCCTCCAGTAGGCCAAGCCTCCGGTTCTGGTGTGAAAGACAAAGGCAAAAACATTGCTAAGGATAGTGAAGATGATGATAAAGAGACAATTGCCGACATTCTCAAGCGGCAAAGTCGAAACAATGAGGCTGACATCAGTGCTCGTGTGGCAAGAGAGGCTGAAGAAGCCGAACGTAAACAGAAGGAAGCCCACGACCTTCTTGAGAGCTGGAAAACTTTGTTTCCTTCCTGGACTCTTGAGAGGTTGATTAAGGAAGCCAACGACACACCAAGTATCTTGTGGCTGGAACCTGTGATCTCTTTAGATCGTTCCAACACTGTCGACTCACAGTTCGACATGCCTCTGACAACGTTGCAGAGTTCCCTCATCCTCATCCACAGGTTGATCGGGACTTAATCAATTTCTATCTGAAGGCTGCTCAACCCCAATATCAGACTTGGAGCGCTCAGAAAATTGTCAACGTTTGGGTCTTGAAGCCGTACAGTGAAGGTAACTTCATCAACGTTCGGTTCAAGGTACTTCGGGGATCTGCCAAAACCAAACATGCTATTTCCCTTGCAGATCTTCCCAACCTTAATCCCCATGATTGGATTATCTTGCACAATATCCTCCTCACCAACGAAGCTGAATACGGTCCGATCATCGACCATTTCAAGAGGATGCTCGTGTGCTACATTATGGAAGTTGCATTGATGGATCAGGAGATTGCGAGCGTATTTAAGAAGAAACCTACAATATCTCCTGTTGGCTCTGCCAGTGATCTCAACCTGATGTAGATGGGGAAGATCGACTCAAAGAGGAACTCGGTCATGTTTACCAGGAACGAAGGACAAAAATGTCTTTTCGCCTTGGCAGACAAACATCTATACACCACTGCCTGTTTGGAGCACGTTTTAGGGATCATCCGCAGATGCAAGCAGAACACAGCGGACGATGTCAAGTACTTTGATGATATGATTCAATGGTACATTCGGTTCAGACAGACTATTCTTGCTCTTATCACACGTCTTTTTGATACTGTCAAGAAGGCTCCCGCTGTTGGCCCAAGCAAGAAGAAGAAGTAGTCTCGCTCCAATTTGACGCAAAGGGGGAGATTGTTGGGTCGTGTTTTGTGTATCTCCGGTATGGGCCTGTCCATCCGTGGGTTTAGTAGGGTTTAGTTTATATATAGGTGCTTGCATGCTCCTAGAAGAAAAACGATAGAATAGAACGATCAGAGAGTTATTATTCAGCAAGTTTATTGTTATCGTTCTTGTAACCCTAGAATCCTCTACAGTGGAAGTTCTTAGTCGAGGTCTGCTGAGGATTGTTTGATCTAATCATTCGACACATCTTGATCTATACTTGTGTTATTTACTGTTTTTACTTCATCGCATTACCTGTTAAGAAGATCTAATCGATCATCAAGTTAATTAATAACTTATCATAAACATTAAGGGTACCAAGTAATTTGCATGGTTATTCACACCTTGTTTGTGATCCACGACATCCTAGTCACAAACTTGAGGGGCATAATCGAGATTAAACATGTCATTGAAAAATTCAATGAATCTCAAAGAACCTAGGAATTTCAATTCATTTAAAACCTAATGTTCTTTTTCGTTTTTCATGGTGGAAATTGGTAAATCGTCATTTACCTACCTTCAAATATTTTACAATTGGCTTACGGCATCCCTCTTCCAAATTATAGAATGTTGTGTTGGATCCTAGCCTTAATATTTCATTTGGGTGTTATATTAAGGACTTAAATCAACTAACTTGAATTTCTCCCCTCATAAATGTCTAGTGTTGACAACTATGGTCCTCCGAAACCTTTTGGAAAAAGCTTTCCTCATGAAGATGATGATCCCGTAAATCATACTTCACTTCCTCCACCTCCTCCAATAGTTCTCATTAACCCACGTGTTCGTCGACTTGAAAAGTTAAAGGTCACTCAAACCCTATTGTCTAGCAAACACCATGGTGGAAGGTCTGTGTGTGCATATGTCTTTGAGATGAAGTCACACATTGACAGGCTGGGAATGTTAGGAGTCGTTGTGTCAAGGAAGTTTGCTATTGACTTGGTTCTTCAGTCACTTCCCGAGTCGTGGGGTTAGTTTGTTAAAGACTACTATATGACATACCACGACGAGACTGTTATTGATCTTACCCATTTGCTAATTGCTGCTGAATCAACAATGATTTGGCGCACTGGTAAAGAAAAATTGATTGGAAGATCTACTTTCCAAACTTCCATAGACATTGACAATGGAAACATTGGAAGTCAAGATTAGTCTTATCCTCCCAATGGAAAGGGATCGGCCATGGTCAAGCCGTTTGACCAAATGGAAAAGAGAAAGGCTTAGTTTGAGATTGTCCTATGTGCCATTCCAAAAGAATCCGTTTGCTTCTATTGCCAAGACAAGGGGCATTGGATGCGAAACTGCCATGTTTACCTGAAATATCACAAGGATGGTAAAGTCAAAATGTATGAATCTGCTTCATGTAAGTCCACTATCTAACTCTATTAAGTTCCTACTTATAGATTCTTAATAACATGATGTGATAAGATTACATTTTGATGTCTTTTGGAATCAAAGAGAAAGAAGGAAGCTTAAAGGAAATAGGATTATGTGTCTGATCATGAAGAAGTGGATTCTAATCACATGGTTCGATGATCAGATTTTTGAGATGTTGCTTAGGAGTTATGATAGATTGCTTAGGAATATTTAGAAACATAGTTTTCATATGTACTTGCATTGTAAGGAAAAGTTTTCCGCATTTTATAAATAAAGAAAAAAATTTGATTTTATCGTATTTTATATTTCCTTACAATGTCATTTGTGAAAATTGATGTTTGTATGTTTCTATTTGTAGCAATATGGATTTGATTCTTTCGTTTGTGGTAGTGTCTAAATTTACCAAATAAGGAAAGATTTTCATCACCAAGTTTCAATTGGACATAAACTTGGAATCATGCAACTTGTATTGTATGATGAATGAGAACCTTCATGTTTGGGAAATTAAGACTAATTCCTTGTTCACATATAGATGTGAGTTAAGTGAAGGACTAGGTGATCCAATACACTTTGTTGTGCACTGGTCAGGTCCAGCACAAAGATCGATAAGACTATTCGCCATGATTTACTAAAAGTTTAATAAATATGTTTATGCTTACAAGGTTAAGTGTAATTCTGATACATTAAAAAGATTCAAAGTATAGCAGAACGAATAAGAAGAATCAAATTAGGCAGAAAGATAAAAAAAAGTTTCTCCAATCTAAAAAGGAAAGGAAAGTAATTTAGTATCGTGTTTTATGATCACCTTAATGATTATGAAAACCATATCATAATTGATCCTCTAAGGACACCTTAGTGCATTTGTATGGCTAAGAAGATGAATAAGGAATTGTTGAAATGGTTAAATCAATTAAGGCAAGTCATACTTCGTTCCAAAATTGAGTCCTAGAGTCATTCTCCAAGATTGTGTCTTGAGTGACATGTCCTAAGAAGGTTTGTAACACATCATAAAATGTGGAGTAGAAAAGTTTTCTTACTCATGCACATTTGTAATTGGTAATTGTGATGTCTTGGATAAGACAAATACCAATTGAGACCAATTAAATGAAGTGTCATTCTTGATAAGAATCCGCATTAACTCTTGAATATTTGTTTGTCAAGGAATGGTTCTTGACAAGAGAGTCTTATATGTCAAGAAGTCAATGGGAGTCTTAAATATATTGAAAAGCATCAAGAACTAATCAAGATTAAACCTATTGTTAATCACTAGCACACGACTTGAGGTTTGTAACCTATCGTGTTGACATATTCATGTTTCTGTGCCTATTCCAGTTAAAGTTGACTATGCATGTGAGTTCTATGAGTTCTCAATTGTTTGTATAAGGCAAAGCGCCTTGATCAGTGAAAGTTCATTGATCAGCAAGTGTGATCTACTCAACAACTTGGAAGACATGGTAGGCCCTTGTGTTGCCAAGTGGCAAGAAATTAAGATTGAACAAGTTCAGTCCATATGAGTTTGAATATGCCAGAGACCTTATCTTATGATAATGGTTGGAAATGACAAATTCACATGGATAGGAACACATACAGCATAAAATCTAAGTTTCATAAGGTTTCTCAACAATTCATGAAAATGATTGTGAGGAAACGCTTTCACTAAGTAGATTTTAAGGAGATAGCAGTTGTGTTAATTACGTTCTAAAATGCGATTATGATTGCGACATCCCTCTTCATAGTTCGAGTTATGAGAATTGGCAAAACATTCATAAATTATTGTCGTAAGTTCTAAAATAGTTTAGACACACATACGAGCTTTCTAATAAAAGGTGTAGGAGCTTAGATAAAGGCTTATCGAAGCATCTTGTATTAGAAATCTAAACTTTGGTAAGAAAGTCAATAAAGTATTAATTTCTAGAAGTCCAACTGATTTTGGATGCATGTCAAATCTAGTGGGAGCATAAGTGTTATGCTAGTAAGAATATAATTATCATGATAGTGGGAGCATTAATATTATGTGAAGTGTTGCAAGTTAGCAATACTGGTTATAGGAAACAAAGGTTAAGAATTTGCAAAGTTGAAAAAATTTGAAAAGTTGTTTCGCTATAGTAAGGGAGAGGATACTTATACTTTATTTCGAATATAAAAGTTTAGATTGAAGTATTAATCAAACTTAGTCATGGATATATGAATACCATGTTGAAATATTTCAACATTGGAAATTCTATATATGGAAATATTATATCAAAAGACTAGTCAAGTATCATGTCTTTATGTAAGACATTATGAATCGTGCTCCATATGCTTTGGGTATAGGATCAATTGCATACGCTATAATATTCACTAGTTCTAGTTTTCCAAATGCTTAGGGAATTGAGAGGGAAAAGGGACCAGAACTGGTTATGACTGAAAGTTATTAAACAACTGTTAGGGACAATCCAAGGCTAGCTAAGGATTGGTCACTTGTGGGCAGTTGGAAGTATAGTAATGGATGGACCATGTTGACATTATTATGAATAGACATGATTCTAGTTATAATTAATTGTCTTATGGCATATATGTAAATGTTTCCATAATGGGAGTTGGATATCAAGAATCTATGAGTAAGTTAGAAACTTTTATGCAAGAAGGATGTTCAAAGGAAATGTGCTTTGAATATGAGACTTTCTTATCTATGGAATTGTATTGTAACAATTCCCAATGGAAGGTTCTGTAATTGGAAAAATCTCTGTGAGTTGTGTACATAGTCGTTACAAAAGGATCACTGCATATAAGCTTAGAATCTAACATATTACAGTAAGTGGCAAGGAGTTGGTATTCTTACACTTGCGATAAGGATTTGGAATTGTGAAATGAGTGTCATTGGAAATGTTTACAGTTGATCTATTTCATAAAGTAAGGACCATAGGCTAACACAGTGTGCATGCTTGGAGCATGGGATGACTATTGTTTTAATTCCAGTATTAAGTTGATCAGTTGAAACATTATACAATGAATAATGTGTAATCGATATGGTGATTAAATAAAAAGGTGTTTTATTTATATTCAAAATTTTTGAGACCATATTGGCTTCGATTACTCTTGTGTTTCATTTCGCATGTTTTGACTTCCCGAATAAAAAGATTATTCAAACCATCCACAGTCGATCATAATTTGGAAGTAGGTATTGAGGCACGAGTGTCATGAATCTGCGTGTAGATTGTCTAAGTGTTAGACATAACACAAGTTTGCTACAGAATTCATGAGTACTCCCATAATAAGATTTAAGTATTAGATTAAACCCACGCTCATCTGAATCACTTCATAGATTTTATCACGAGTGATTGTAAGACGATAATATCATATATTCTTGAAACATAGACATATGAGTTGTAGTTTGCAAGTCGGTTACACATTGATGATGGGTAAACGCACCAGTAACTTGGTGTTATAAAACGTATTGTTGTATGTGATTTGATGAGTTAATAGAGCAAGCATATATGTCGAAGTTTATCCGTTCCTTTTAACCGAAGAGGGATAAAAGCGATATCTGTAGGCCCCTCGATGATTTAGTGATGACAACCCTAAGCGCTTGGCCAAGCCTGGACTTATTTGATTTGTTCAATTAGTCGGTCGTCATAAATCGAATATCGGGAAACAACATATGGATAGAGAGAATGATTATAATCAATTTATCATTTCCATACGATATCTAGAATGGAGGAGTATATGATCCATTCTCTAATGGATGCGTCATTGACTAGGTCAGAGTTCGACAATGACTTTTTAGAGCTACGATTGCTAGTCGGGTTTTTGAACTCATACTAGCAGTTATAATTATTTGGCTTATCGAAGTGGGAGACTATTGGATTAGGTGTCTAAGCCCATAACTATAATTGGTATGTACTTGACCCGAGAGTAGCATGGTCCATTTCAGGTTGCCTTCACCAGAACAATTTGACATGATGGATATTTGAGAAAGAGGTTATTTGTGATTTATTAATATATTATAAGTATAATATATTAATTGAGAAATCATATTATTTAATTAATATTGGTCAAGAATTAATTTGGAATTAATTTAGTGATCAAAAGAGATTAATTAAATTAAGGGGACTGATTAAGTAAATCAGTAATACATATAGTTTGGGTTAATGATCCATGATTGATTAGTGATGGACTAAGTTTATGTGAGAGGCCATGAATTGTTAGTCCATAAGGCTTATCATATGGATTATAGGATTAAAGGCCCAAGGAATGAATTAGGGTTTACAAGTTGAAGCCCTAGGAATTCCACACTATAAAAGTAACCCCATAGCTCCAAATTCACCAAACCAAGTGTTCTAAGAGAACCCTAGCTGATTTTGGTGGTTCTAGCATCTCTCTCAAAGTCTTCCAATTGTTCATGGTGTTTGTGACTTTTTCATGGTGCTAAGCTCTTGAAAGGCCAACAACTACAAGCTACAAATAAGCGGTATTCTTCTAACTAGTTTTTATGATTCATGTACCAAATTTGTATGCTAGATAGGCTTCATGCTTTGGATAATATGAATTTGCATGTATAATTAGAGAAAACTTAGATCCAAGGCATTAGGGTTGTATGTGCAATATAGGAGTGTTATAGTACATAAAACCCAATAATATATCACATGTTCTCTAATCGTGATCTTTTGTTATCCATGTCTACTTTTCTTAGCCTCATTCAGTTAGGCTGCCTAATGATCATCATATGTTCATCTCTCATTATGGTGATATAAAAATTCATGATTCAATTGTTTTAACGAATGTTCTATTTGTTCCATCTTTCAAGTATAATCGCGTCCTTATCACTAAATTCACTTCTCAATTGAATACTTTTGAGTTATTCACTGATGAGAATTGTCTATACCCCTCATTGAAGAATAGCACATCACTTGGAATTCAAGGAAAAAGTTTCAAGGATCTTTATGTTTTTGACTTCCATGATCTTAAACAATCTCTTTCTTACATTCTATTTCTAGTTTATTTCCTAGAACATCTTCACATGTATTCATTCATGCGTTTTCCTTCACATTCTGTTGATAATTATGTTTAACATTGTTTGATTTGTGCTCAATCTAAGCAATCTCGATTACCATTTCCACATAGTATGTCTACAACGAAAGCTCCATTTGGTTTAATTCATGAGGATGTATAGGGGCTGTAACACCCAAAGTTTTGAAGGCCAAGAAAGGAAAGAAAACCCTAAGTTCGGGGGTCAACTCGGCGAGTCCAAGGAGGGACTCGACGAGTCCGAGCAGGATCCTGGTCGAGGTGTAAGTGACCAACTCGGCGAGTCGGCCAAGTGGACTCGGCGAGTCTGGTCTGTGCAAGGAAAACCCTAAATTCGAGACTTGGAGCCTATTTAAGCGCCTCATTCTCTCCCCTAGGGTTCCTTTACTGCCTCTTTCACCCAGAATATTAAACCCTAGCCGCCATATCCTCTTTTTGAGCCATTTGTTGCCTTGGAAGGTGCATTAAAGCTTGGAGAAGGAAGAAGGAACTTGGAGGAGAGAGAAGGTACTATAGATCTGGGATTGTGAGTTCATTCTGAGCATTTGGAGGTAATAAACTAGTTCCTGGACCCTTTTTGCACCTAGATCTATGTGTGGTTGTTGGGGCTTTTTAGCCATATTGTTATTATTTTGAGTTAGAAGCCAGATCTGAAGTTGCTACTTCAGATCTAAGCATATGTTGGTCTTGAGAAGCATAAAGTAGCAGCCCTTGAGTTGATTATGGAGCCTCCTTGCCTTAAACCCTAGTTTGTGGTGTATTTTGTCTAGATCTCCTTCTCTACACGTAAAGTTTGCAACTTTACGTGAGGAATGGGCTTGGGAAGGGTAGATCTACAGTTTGAAGTCCATGCATGACTCAAAAGTCCTCTGCATGTATGGAGATCTGAATGGACTCGGCGAGTAGCATGAAGATAAGGAGGAACTCAACAAGTGGGATGAACGGCTCGTCGAGTCGGATGAAGTTGGGCATGTACTCGGCGAGTTGGAAGAACAACTCGGCAAGTTGGATGAAGATTGCCTGGTACTCGGCGAGTCTGTTCTTGGACTCGGCGAGTCAGGTCGCGAAACCCCAAACCCTTCGAGTTTAGACTCAAATCAGTGAGTCGATTAGAGACTCGGTGAGTTGGACAGGTCAGGACTCGGAAATCGGTAGACTCGGCGAGTCATGGACTGACTCGGCGAGTAGAGTCGCGAGTGGAAGGACTCTGGACTTATGAACTCGGCGAGTCAGTATGGTGACTCGATGAGTAGGGTTGACCTGGAAGGTTGACTTTGACCAGGACTTTGACTTTGACCTGAGTTGACTTGGTTGTCTTTCGGGGGTCAGTTAGACTCAGTGTTGCCTTGACATTGGTAGCTCAGGGAGCGAGTGGAGCAAGGGTTCAGAGAGTTGTCGGTCAGCAGCCAGAGGATTATCAGCAGAGTTCAGCAGTGCGAGGTGAGTCTCCTCATTGTTTGTATGAGTCTAAGGCACCAATGCCGGCCCATTTAGAATATGCATGAAAGACCAGGGGGTGGCTCCTGGCACACAATATGTTATTATGGATAATAAGAAGACCTGGGGGTTAGCCCTAGGCAGTATGCATGAAAGACCAGGGGGTGGCTCCTGGCATACAGTATGTTATTATGGATGATAGGAAGACTCGGGGGTTAGCCCTAGGCAATATGCATGAAAGACCAGGGGGTGGCTCCTGGCACACAGTATGTTATTATGGATGATAGGAAGACCCGGGGGTTAGCCCTAGCGAATATGCATGAAAGACCAGGGGGTGGATCCTGGCACACAGTATGTTATTATGGATGATAGGAAGACCCGGGGGTTAGCTCTAGGCAATATGCATGAAAGACCAGGGGGTGGCTCCTGGCACACAGTATGTTATTATGGATGACAGGAAGACCCGGGGGTTAGCCCTAGGCAATATGTTTGAAAGACCAGGAGGTGGCTCCTTGCGCATTGTATGCTATTATATATGAAAGACCAGGAGGTGGCTTCTGGCACACTGTATGCTGTTTAGCTAAGTAGAGTAGTATGTACGGTTGTCTTTGTGATACTTGCATAAAAGACTAGGGGGTGGCCCTTGGCACATGTCTGTAAGACCAGGGGGTGGCCCTTGGCACTTGTTTGTAAGACCCAGGGAGCGGCCCAGGCTTGGCCAGGAAGACCACGCGCGGCCCGTGGCATAATGGCAAGACTATATTTGGCACATAGCACCTTACTTGATTATGGATAAATCGGTTATGTATGGTTCTTGGCTATGAATGGTTTGTATGGTATGTGGTATCTGGGGAACTCACTAAACTTCATGCTTACGGTTTTCAGTTTTGGTTTCAAGTACTTCCAGTAGTGGACGATGGAGCTCGGGATGATCGCATGGCACACACCATAGATTAGTCAGTCTGGGAATGTTTTACTCTGATAATGAACATGTGTTTTGAAAACTAATACTCTGTTGATGTTTTGAAATGACGATTTTACGTTAATTAATATTTTATTAAAAGAAATTTTTACTCTTGAATTTTGGGGCGTTACAAGTTGGTATCAGAGCCTTGGTTTGAGGGATTCGGACATGCTCTCGAGCGTGTCTGAACTCAAACTGAGGGATTGGTATAGAAGTTTTCAAATTGAAAAGACAGTTTTGTAAAAGAGAGTTTTGGGAAAGAAAACAGTTTTCGAAAAGCAAAAAAAAATTCAGAAAGGAAAGAACTTTGAAAAGAGAAAAAGGGTGTGATGCATGCAATCAACCGAGCTCAAGTAAGTACACCAAAATACCCATACAAGTTTATGTTATGATTATCAGTTGATAGAACAGCATGCTAGATTAGGACTATAGATCTAGGAATGATGCCTTATGTGCCTATTATATGTGTTTTGAGCTGCATGATAGTGTTGATTAGACAGTAGTAGGATAGCCTATTTAGGTTATGCCTGAGTTTATGAGTTTGTGTTGCATGTTAGTTCAGATTCTTGCTATTTGGATATGATTGCTTGAGTATGTTGTGGTTAGATTTTCCCCTTGTCCGAATGTTGCTTGCTTTGTGCATTGTGGGATTTTGAGTGATGGGAGTTAGCCATAGGGTGGATACGTCACGTCACATGTGATCAGGGTTGAATAATCTCAGAGTGTTGGATTTGGCCCTATTGTGCAACTCTTGTTTGAGTCCAACCGTTGTAGGGATGAGTCTTTTACTTGAAGGATTATCTGAGCCTCGTCACATGTGATGGTAACCAGGTGATGGCTAATTGGCATCACAAGGAGACCTTCAGTAGCTGAGGACTGGTTGAGTTGATTCAGAGGTTTCCCTAAGGTAAGCCTAGGATGGGATAGTGCTGGGAGTAGTAGTAGTGGATAAGGGACCTGGTGGAGTCAAAGCAATTCCTGAGGAAAGTACGGATAGATGTGGAAGGTAGTATGGGCCCGTACTACTGAAAATAGAGGATCCGTACTCGATTTGGGAAGGGCCGAGACAAGACCAGGAACGTGGTAGTGCGTGTGTTTGGTCTCGCAGCTGTGATCAGTATTCTGATAGTGGTTGTGTTATATTTTCAGCATGGTGACGTTGCGAGAGAGACCAGTGGGCGGGTCAGGATCCGGTTCAGGATCAGGTTCGGGCGCGGGATCCGAACCAGTTGATGATGGGTTGCGCGAGTTCATCGCATCTGAGATTACGAGAGGCATCCTTGAGGCAACCCCGGTCATTTTCGGGTCGATCAAGGAGCAGATCGTTGAGCTGATGGAGGATCGCCTCCGAGCTTTCAGGAGTGATTTGGCGTCTGGCCAGGCAAGTACGTGCACGCTGTCCTTCAAGGACTTCAGAGGGTGTGGTGCGCCGGATTTTCACGGGGTGAAGAACCCTATTGCTGCCAGGAGATGGATCATAGACATTGAGTCTGCACAGTTGACGAGCTTCTACCTGGATGGGTCGAAGGTCCGCTTTGCGGCGGCATGTTTGAGAGACAGAGCTAGATATTGGTGGGAGTCAGTTGGAGACTCATTGGGAGCCTCGGTCGTCGAGGCTATGGCCTGGTCAGACTTCGTGACCAGGTTTAGGGCGGAGTTTGCACCGGCAGTGGAGCTTCAGCAGCTGGCCAGAGAATTCCTAGACATGAGACAGACGACAGAGTCGGTGGCGGAGATTACCGCCAAGTTTCAGGAGAGGGCCCTATTAGTTCCTCAGTATGCAGGGGATGATGAGATGTAGAGGACCCGCTTTCATGACATGTTGAGAGCGGAGATTCAGGAGCATGTCAGCTTCTCGGCATGCCCGACCTTGGACTCTATGATTGCCAGAGCTAGGGAGAGGGAGCTCGATCTAGAGCACATTGCGAAGAGGAAGTCAGATCAGACATTCACTTTGGAGGGTCCCGGGAAGAGACCCAAGACTTCAGATCAACGATTAGTGGGTCGGCAGGCCGAAGTCAGTGCAGCACGTGCGGGAAACCGCACGAGGGAGTGTGTCGTTCCAGGGGTTCCGACTGCTACAAGTGTGGCAGAGATGGTCACGTCAACAGGGACTGCCCACGGGGGGCAAGCCCATTATGTTTTCACTACAATCAGGTGGGCCACAAGAGGACCGACTGCCCGACGATGAGGGGAGGAGCAGGGAGTGCGCCTGCCCCAACGACTATGAGGATTACGGATGGGCGAGAGGGTATTGCCTTGCAGTGACAGATGCGGAAGATCTGGATTACAGCAAGGAATGTTGTAGGTACATATCTATGGCTATTTTCATTCCTATGTGAATTAGGGAAGTTTTTACCCTAGACTCAGGCGATTTTATGTATGATTTGTCTCTCTGCTTGTATTTGGATTATATTTTGGAATTGTCATATGCCAATTGCATACCAGGAGCTATTAGTAGCTAGTGTAGGACATCTTTCACTTCGGGTTCGAAGTGTCCAGTATCATCTCGGTTACGGTTGAAGATGGTTCGGGGAGTGGTCAGCTACCATCATCAGGGTTTAATGGTTCTAATCTGGGAGTTCGGGATGGATTTCGGAAGCATCAAGGAAAGTGGCTTATCACCAAGTAGTATGTGCCCAGTTATTCAGACTATAAGGACAGTAGTCAGAGCTTAGAAGATTTTTTTTAGCATCAGGGATGCGGGCGGTTTTCATCTAGTATTCGGTAATCATACGGTAGTTTGAGTGGGCTAGAGACGGATCGCTAGCAGGGATAGGGCAATGGTGGTTATCATGCCTATTGTGTAAGGAAGGAAGGAATGGAAATCTTCGAGTTTTCGCAGGTAGTAAAGACTTAGTTGAGGCTAAGTGGGGGGAGAAACAATCAGGTTATGGGAGTAGAAGGGGTTTTGAAACTAGGATAGGTTTCGCTCTCCTGTTAGGAAGAAAGACGGCTCGGGTGACTGTATGATTGGAGGATAGTGTAAATTGGAAGTTGGGAAAACTTGTCAATTGTGAGACCTCATCCTCGAAATTTCTGGTCGCGGATTACATAGGAATCGGTTAGGAGTTCCATTTGGGACATGAGTACAACTTGGGGGTACTCGATTGTGCTGTATGATCGACTATGGGTTAGTCGTAGCATCCACTAGCAGCTAGTCGGTGTGGAAAGGTGTTATCAGACTACCGGATGGCCGTAGCATTCACAGTGGCTAGATAGTAAGAAAAGTATATTAAGACTGTGGTGTGGTCCGTAGCAATCGTATGTGAGGATAATTAGTAAGACTGCGGTGTGGCCGGTAGCATTAGATTAGCAAGACTGCGGTGTGGCCCGTAGCAAACGTATGTGAGTATAGCTCGGCTACGGTGTGGCCCATAGCACTAGTTTAGCAAGACTGCGGGGCGGCCCGTAGCTTTGGTTGGCTGGTAGCATAGAAGTGTTGTAAGACTACGGGGTGGCCCGTAGCATTCATCGGTCCCTATTCGTTAGAGCGAATGTATCAGGTGTATGATTTAGTGGTAGAGTGGATTGAGCGGTTATTGGTGAAGTTTCTTTGAAAGTCGCTGGGAGCGACTAGGAGTTGAGTTGGGGCTAGTGACCGGTGGGGGCCGGTCATCCAGATATTGGTAGATTGGTAGGGACCAGGGTGGTCTCATTTCATCCAGAAAGCAGATAAGGAATAGCAGAGTTTTCAGTCAGTAGTATTGCGGGTAAGCAGTGTATGGTGGAATTCAGTTAGTTGAATTGAGGGGTGCTCGGCACCAAGTTTTGGCAGAAAGGAGTGTCAGTGGTTGCTGACGGTGATGACCCGTTCTGGGAATAGCGGGGGTGATGGAGTTGGTGAAGGATAGGACCTTCACAGTGTCAGAGGAAATAGTTGGATATGGAGCTTTGCCTTTGGAAGGCAAGGAATTTGCACAAGGAAAGAAGGGGTGAACCCTTATAGGTTCAGTGCAGTACTTAGTGAGTACCAGAAGGATTGTCGGTTGAGTAAGTTGTGTTTCTGAGTTGTTCCGGGTCAGGTTTGACCCGAGGTTGATCCGCGAGGTTTATGTTAGTCAGAATGACCAGGTGAAAGACCAGCGAAGGTAGGCAGCTGGTGTTGGGATAATTGGTGGGTATTGGAGGCAGATCGCAAGCGGTCGGCCATGGCAAACTTCGAGGACGAAGTTTAGTTTAAGTGGGGGAGATTTGTAACACCCAAAGTTTTGAAGGCCAAGAAAGGAAAGAAAACCCTAAGTTCAGGGGTCGACTCGGCGAGTCCAAGGAGGGACTCGGCGAGTCCGAGCGGGATCCGGGTCGAGGTGTAAGTGACCAACTCGGCGAGTCGGCCAAGTGGACTCGGCGAGTCTGGTCTGTGCAAGGAAAACCCTAAATTCGAGACTTAGAGCCTATTTAAGCGCCTCATTCTCTCCCCTAGGGTTCCTTTACTGCCTCTTTCACGCAGAATATTAAACCCTAGCCGCCATATCCTCTTTTTGAGTCATTTGTTGCCTTGGAAGGTGCATTAAAGCTTGGAGAAGGAAGAATGAACTTCGAGGAGAGCGAAGGGACTAAAGATCTGGGATTGTGAGTTCATTCTGAGCATTTGGAGGTAATAAACTAGTTCCTGGACCCTTTTTGCACCTAGATCTATGTGTGGTTGTTGGGGCTTTTTAGCCATATTGTTATTATTTTGAGTTAGAAGCTAGATCTGAAGTTGCTACTTCAGATCTAAGCATATGTTGGTCTTGAGAAGCATAAAGTAGCAGCCCTTGAGTTGATTATGGAGCCTCCTTGCCTTAAACCCTAGTTTGTGGTGTATTTTGTCTAGATCTCCTTCTCTACACGTAAAGTTTGCAACTTTACGTGAGGAATGGGCTTGGGAAGGGTAGATCTACATTTTGAAGTCCATGCATGACTCAAAAGTCCTCTGAATGTATGGAGATCTGAATGGACTCGGCGATTCCTTTGAGTGGACTCGGCGAGTTGCATGAAGATAAGGAGGAACTCGACGAGTGGGATGAACGGCTCGTCGAGTCGGATGAAGTTGGGCATGTACTCGGCGAGTTGGAAGAACAACTCGACGAGTTAGATGAAGATTGCCTTGTACTCGGCAAGTCTATTCTTGGACTCGGCGAGTCAGGTCGCAAAACCCCAAACCCTTCGAGTTTAGACTCAAATCAGTGAGTCGATTAGAGACTCGGTGAGTTGGACAGGTCAGGACTCGGAAATCGGTAGACTCAGCGAGTCATGGACTGACTCGGCGAGTAGAGTCACGAGTGGAAGGACTCTGGACTTATGAACTCGGCGAGTCAGTAGGGTGACTCGACGAGTAGGGTTGACCTGGAAGGTTGACTTTGACCAGGACTTTGACTTTGACCTGAGTTGACTTGGTTGTCTTTCGGGGGTCAGTTAGACTCAGTGTTGCCTTGACATTGGTAGCTCAGGGAGCGAGTGGAGCAGGGGTTCAGAGAGTTGTCGGTCAGGAGCCAGAGGATTATCAGCAGAGTTCAGCAGTGCGAGGTGAGTCTCCTCACTGTTTGTATGGGTCTAAGGCACCAATGCCGACCCATTTAGAATATGCATGAAAGACCATGGGGTGGCTCCTGGCACACAGTATGTTATTATGGATGATAGGAAGACCCGGGGGTTAGCCCTAGGCAATGTGCATGAAAGACCAGGGGGTGGCTCCTAGCACACAGTATGTTATTATGGATGATAGGCACACCCAGGGGTTAGCCCTAGGCAATATGCATGAAAGACCAGGGGATGGCTCCTGGCATACAGTATATTATTATGGATGATAGGAAGACCCGGGGGTTAGTCCTAGGCAATATGCATGAAAGACCAGGGGGTGGCTCCTGGCACACAGTATGTTATTATGGATGACAGGAAGACCCGGAGGTTAGCCCTAGGCAATATGCATGAAAGACCAGGGGGTGGCTCCTGGCACACAGTATGTTATTATGGATAATAGGAAGACCCGGGGGTTAGCCCTAGGCAATATGCATGAAAGACCAGGGGGTGGCTCCTGGCACACAGTATGTTATTATGGATGACAGGAAGACCCGGGGGTTAGCCCTAGGCAATATGTATGAAAGACCAGGAGGTGGCTCTTGGCGCATTGTATGCTATTATATATGAAAGACCAGGAGGTGGCTTCTGGCACACTGTATGCTATTTAGCTAAGTAGAGTAGTATGTACGGTTGTCTTTGTGATACTTGCATAAAAGACCAGGGGTGGCCCTTGGCACATGTCTATAAGACCAGGGATGGCCCTTGGCACTTGTCTGTAAGACCCAGGGAGCGGCCCAGGCTTGACCAGGAAGACCACGTGCGGCCCGTGGCATAATGGCAAGACTATGTTTGGCACATAGCACCTTACTTGATTATGGATAAATCGGATATGTATGGTTCTTGGCTATGAATGGTTTGTATGGTATGTGGTATCTGGGGAACTCAGTAAGCTTCGTGCTTACGGTTTTCAGTTTTGGTTTCAGGTACTTCCGGTAGTGGACGATGGAGCTCGGGATGATCGCATGACACACACCATAGATTAGTTAGCCTGGGAATGTTTTACTCTGATAATGAACATGTGTTTTGAAAACTAATACTCTGTTTATGTTTTGAGATGACGATTTTACGTTAATTAATATTTTATTAAAAGAAATTTTTAGTCTTGAATTTTGGGACGTTACAGGGGCCTTAGAAACACTTAACACATGATGGTTTCAAATATTTTTTTAACCATTGCAGATGATCATACACGACATACATGGGTTCATCTACTAAATCACAAAAGTTATCCTTTCTCACTTCTTCAAGCATTTATTTAAATGGTTAAAACTCAATTTCATGTGGTTGTTAAGTGTGTTCGTACTGATAATGCCATGGAACTTCGATCAAGTAATGTTGGGAAAAAATATTTTCAAGATCAAGGGATTTTACATCAAATGTATACTACTTATAATCCTTAACAAAATGGATCATTAGTTGAGAGAAAACATAGATACGTATTGAATGTTGCAAGAGCATTGTACTTTCAGTCAGGTATTGGTCATTCTTTTTTAGGAGAGTGTGTAAAAATTGCAGCTTATTTGATCAGTCGAACACCATCCCATTTCTTGCATAATAAGACTTCATTTGAAGTCTTGTACAAAACCACACCTTCATGAGATACTCTTAGAGCATTTGAATGTTGATGCTTCATTTCCACTGTTGCTAATGGTCATGAGTAAAGCTCAAGCATGTATCTTTTTAGGATACCTATTTGGTCAGAAAGCATATCGAGATTACAATTTGAAGACCAAAACCTTCGCTATTTCATGAGATGCGAAAGTTTTGAATATTTTTTTCTCATTCTTGATCTAAAGAATCCTTCTTAGCATTCTAATCCACTTTCCTACATGCATTCTAATGCTTCAGATAATTCTATATCTTCCCAGACTTCACATCCTCTTACTAATCCTTCCACCAAATACCAACACATAAACCCTAAGGGGTCCAATTTGAAATCATGTTCCTCCTGCATACTTGCAAGACTATATTTGTAACAATGTTACTTTTGATGCTTTTTGTTACCATATTATTACAAATCACTACATTAATCTCATAGTTCCTGTGACATCCCCATTTTCACGGCCAGAAAAGACCGATTTTGTTTATTTTTTATAAAAATCAGATTACTTCTTTTAATAAAAATGTTGCGGAATTTGAACCCAGTAAAACATGATAAATATGTTATGAAAGCATTTCCGAAGAAATGTATTTTTATTCATTTAAAACATTGGGATGTCATCGTCAATACATAAACATAAGCATAAACAGAACTTACATTCATTATCACTAGTGATTTATATCTCCTTAATCTCTTATTGTAATGTGACTTCATATCAACACATGTGATATAAATAAAATGAGTGGGTCAGGTTGGGAAACATGGTGAGTACATAGGGTTTTCAACCCACAATAACATAATTAACATCAAACAAATCATCCCAATTAGTCATCCCCATTATCTTCTTTACTCTTAAGGATCTACCCTAAGAATTAGCTATTCCTCGTTCATTTATTCCTAAGGATCATCCTACGGAATTTGCACGTCCATCATTGGCACGATTTACACAATAGGAACTAAGTCTGCATAGTCGCCAGGGTTTAGGGACCAAGTCTGCATGGTCACCAGGGTATAGGCATCAAGTATGCATGATCGCCAATGTTTAGGCACTAAGTCTGCACAGTCACCAGTGTTTAGGCATCAAGTTTGCATGATAGCCAAGGTTTAGAGTACACCGGGTGAACACATCGTTCACAACACCTACAGGTTGCGAGCCTGCTAGTGTTCCACTAGACTGTGTAGAATAGCCTATGGTTGTCATCCATACTCTACTAGAGGACATGGCCAACATTTGGGAACAAGGCTTCTCACGTCGTCCACCTCTCACCCTTACCTCATGGTCTATATCATCTCTTAACTCATCATCCAACTCATATTTCATCTACCCATGTTTTACCCAACATCTTATGTAGATATAATTACATATACTATTTAAATCATATAAAACTTGTATAAAATCGTTCATCCAACATAGATAGCAATTATACAGATAATATGCACACATAGCTCGTAGTTTATATAAAATACTTCATATCTATGTGTAAGATGAAAGGGACCATGCACTCACCTGATAAAGTGGTCACTCTCTACTCGGAAAATGCTCCGTTTACTGTTAGAACAATTTCCCTCAGACAAAACCTAGTATCATTACCACTAGAGTTTAGTCTACTATTCACCGAGACTAATTAAAAGTCTTGCTATTATTACTATTATATAAGCATGAAACAATATTTCTCAACCACTATATACAGACAGGGCTAGACATAAAACACCGGAGAGCAGGACCATTTTGGGTTATAGCACTTCTGAAATCCAACAACCCTATGCGGCCCTTTAAACCAGATTCCCTGTACCATGAGTGGTTAAAAATATATTATAACGATACTTATATAACTCATAATAAAAGCCCAAATACTTATTATAAGGTCCTAATAAACTACTATATTAAAACATAAGCTATACTAAAGATAGGTTAGGCGTAGCTCACTTACAACGAGTTTTTCTCAAAACCGGGCTCTGCTAAAGCAGTTTTCCCGAGCCGAAAGGCTCTTCTTCTCGGAGCCGTCGTGCACTCCGGGGCTTCTGCCTCGTGCTAGGGAGGTTCCCTAGGCTTTTCTAAGGGTTTCGGGGCTAGAGAGAAGTTCTAGAGAGAGGGGGAAGTGATGGGAGGTGTGAGGAATGAAGAGTGCTTCACCTCTTATTTATAGGGTGTTGGAGGGTCACTGACTTCGTGAGCCAGCTGGAGACAACCAGGCAAAGCCTGGTGCTGACATGTGGCATCCCATATAGGGTGAAAATCAGCCGATTATCAAAAATTCATAAATTTTGCATACGAACTCCGTTTTCGACGTTCTTTATATCCATGCGTAGGTAAAAACTAGATCTATAACGTTCATTTTGACTTCGTTGGCTAATTCTTGACTGATCTTAAATTTAACAGTAGGAGAAGATTATCCTGTTAAATGTCCGCGTAAAATTCATAACTTCTACATACGAACTCCATTTTTGTTTGTCTTTTTATCGTTGAGTTCCTATTAATGAGATCTTCAACTCTCATTTAGGTGACGTAGGCCAAAAACCGCTCGATCTAAAATTCATGTTTCAGATCGTGCACTGCTATGTAAAATCTTAGAAAATCCATAACTTCCTCATACGAAGTCAGATTTGGCCGTTCTTTTTATGTATTTTCTTGGTTTAACGTATACTACAACTTTGGTTTAGATAATAAGGCCAAAAATCACTCTATCATAAATTCACTATTTACGTCTCCCGGTGTCGTGCTGGTTTTGCCGTAAAACTTCGACGAGCCATAACTTCTTCGTTATAACTCAGATTTTAGCGCTCTTTATATATACAGAACCCTTGAGACATATTCTACAACTTGGTTAATATTGTTTATTCTAAACAATCTTTTGTTGAAATTTTTTTTTCGATCTCTATTATCTCAAACTTAACTAGCCCGAATCTACGGGCGTTACAGTTATCTCCCCCTTAGGATGATTACGTCCCGAAATCATCAACGAAACAGGGCTCACATGATGACTCCATATGTTATCTCTTCGTCCTAAGTAATAACCGTAACTTTGATGTTTCTTTGAACGAGTATCTAACTCTAAGACTTCCGGACTACAGGCGGTACCCGATCATGGACCCGCTCACTATCTCATGTTAGACTTTCAATCATGATCTTCCTGTCACGATCTCGATCTTTATTGGAGAATTCTTATTTAACAAACTTGAGATAAGTTTCTTCCTTCGATTATCATAATAGACCGATGGTTCATGTTCTAATGACCTCTCATCGTATGATGCATTGCTTGGACTCAAGTCTTTTAGAGTCAAATTCCAGAACAAACTATACCTTCCTTCGTGTTCTATTGTGATATAATCACATCTTAAAAGGTAGAATTCCTAGCTTCAAACAACTACCGCGATACCTCTACTAATCACTTTGATTGTCTTTTACTTTAAGCTTCTAGCTTAAGTCAGATGCTACATCGGACTTGGTTCTCTAAACCATTTAACATTCTCGTCTTAGTCGGACTCAATATGATATGACCACTAGGGTAGGAATAACAACAATATTCTTAGTCATTATCGAAACGATGGTAACGACATACTCGAATAAAACGTAATCAATTACTAGCTCCTTGGTAACCTTGTGACTTTCCCTGATCCAAGTGTGAGTCATGTGCTTCAGGTAGTAAAGGCCTCTACTACCATTCACACCTACTCATACTCGTCCCAAGTATTGTCTCATAGTTTTCCAAGTCACCATACAAGAAGATCACATAACAATTTAACACACCAGATAACTAAACGAAGGTTTTATATTACTCCTTGAAATGATTACATAGGGGTTCAAGTTTACCCTAGACTATGCCTCTAATAGGCCACACCATACGACACTATCCATATGGCTACTACATAACTTGATGAAGTCCTCATTCTTGATTCCTCACGTTGTTTTCTGCTTCGTCGAGGATCATGTGGAATACCCTTGGCTTTGGTGGTGTGTTTGGCCTCGCTGCCTCGTTTTTCTTTGGGCAATCTCTAGAAATATGTCCTTCTTTGTTACATCCGTAACACACCTTCTTGTTGGACGCGCACTTGTTGGCGTAATGCCCTGTCTTTCCACATTTGTAGCAAGTCATCTCCTTCATACACTTCCCGAAGTGTTTCTTTTTACACCCGTCGCACCACTTAGCTTCACCTCCACCTTCAAATTTTGAGAATTTTCTTTCCTTGTTGGTCTTTGAAGATCCCTCATGCTTCCTTTTATCGCCAACTTCGACCTTGTTGGCGGCTCTACTCTTGATTATATCTTCTACAGACTTAGCAGCCCAGATAGCCGCCTCAAGAGTAGGTGCCTGGCGTACTGGCACCGCATACTCCCATGGAAGTCCCTTTGCGTACTTGAAAATTTTCGTCAGCTCGTCTGGGACAAGGTGCAAGGCAAATTCCATTTTATCGGTGAAGTTGTTGGTGTATTCATCGATGGACATGCTCCCTTTCTTCAAAGTCAGGAATTGGTTTTCTAGCTCGAGAAAATTTTGGGCTGAGCAGTACTTGCGCTTGAAATGCACCAAAAACTTTGCCCAAGTCGGTTGCAGGGGCTCATTAGGGCTTAGAGTCTTCCCCAGGGTGTTTCACCAGTGAACAACACCTCCTCTAAACTGACGTACTACAAATGTGGTTTGTAGCTTCCCCTTGCAACCACATGTCACGAAGGCTAATTCCATCTCCGAGATCCAATCCAAGACTCCGATCGGATCTTCCTTCCCAGTGAAAGTCGATGGCCTGCAAGTTATAAAATCTTTGTACTTGCATCCATTCCTCTCGACTCCGTCATCTTGATTGTTCCTCCTAATCATCGGTGGATCAGCTTGAACAACGGTCTACTGTCGTTCCTGTCCTCAGACTGTCCGTCATTCAACTCAGGCTGTTCCATAGACACCGTAAGTTCCTCTCGATTTTGTTGATTTAAACGCCTTGTTTCCTCCATTTGACGATCCAACATCATATGGATCAACGCTTGCACTCCGGCCATCATGATTGGCTCAGGAGTGGCTACTACAACAGGTATTTACTCAATCACCGGTGGTTGAGGCGGTTGATTTCTATTTCCATTCGCGTTTCCACTTCGGGTTCTAGCCATTTCGTTCTATACACCAAATCAGACGTTCGGTGCGAAACGACGAGAATTAAGACATGAAAGATTTTATTTACGATCGACGAGTAAATCTCCCTTTTACTCCGAAAAGTTACATGCCAGTTCTAATACTGTAATTGAACGTTTAGAATTCGGAACACATAAAGTTTCCAGATCCGGTCGGCAACAGACCATATATCCGATCATATAATGCATATCATAAATCATTTAGCACATAAAAACATGTTACACATTTTCCTAAATAAGCTAGTGCTTGTGTCTATTCAGGTGTATTACCTAAATTTATTAGACACACTCCTCACCATCATCAATTAGCATTCAAAGTTTAACTCTAGAAATAAATCCGTATTCCTAGTTCGCTTAAACTAATGCTATGATACCAACTGTGACATCCCCATTTTCACGGATGGAAAAGACCGATTTTGTTGATACTTTATAAAAATCAGATTACTTTGTTTAATAAAATGTTGCGGAATTTGTACCCAGTAAAACATGATAAATACGTTATCAAAGCATTTCCGAAGAAATGTATTTTTATTCATTTAAAACATTGGGATGTCATCGTCAATACAGAAACATAAGCATAAACAGAACTGACATTCATTATCACTAGTGATTTATATCTAGTTAATCTCTCAGTGTAATGTGACTTCATATCAACACCTGTGATATAAATAAACTGAGTGGGTCACGTTGGGAAACCTGGTGAGTACATAGGGTTTTCAACCCACAATAATATAATTACCATCAAACAATCAACCCAATTACCCATCCCCATTATCTTCTTTACTCATAAGGATCTACCCTAAGAATTTGCTATTCCTCGTTCATTTAATCCTAAGGATCATCCTAAGGAATTGGCATGAAGTCCATCGTTTCCATGGTTTACACAATAGGCACTAAGTTTGCATAGTCGCTAGGGTTTAGCCACCAAGTCGGCGTGGTCACCAGGGTTTAGGCATCAAGTTTGCATGATCGCCAAGGTTGAGGCACTAAATCTGCATAGTCACCAGGGTTTAGGCATCATGTTTGCATGATCGCCAAGGTTTAGAGTACACCGGGTGAGCACATTGTTCACAACACCTACATGTTGCGAGCCTGCTAATGTTCCACTGGACTGTCTAGAATCGCTCGTGGTTGTCATCCATACTTTGCTAGATGACGGGGCCAACATTTAGGAACAAGGCTTCTCACATCATCCACCTCTCACCCTTACCTCATGGTCTATATCACCTCTCAACTCATCATCCAACTCATATTTCATCTACCCATGTTTTACCCAACATATTATGTCGATATAAATACATATACTATTTAAATCATATAAAACTTGTATAAAATCGTTCATCCAACATAGATAGCAATTATACAGATAATATGCACACATAGCTCGTAGTTTATATAAAATACTTCATTTCTATGTGTAAGATGAAAGGGACCATGCACTCACCTGATAAGGTGGCGACCCTCTACTCGGACAGCGCTTCGTTTACTGTTAGAACAATTTCCCTCGGACAAAACCTACTATCATTACCACTAGAGTTTAGTCTACTATTCACCAAGACTAATTTAAAGTCTTGCTATTATTACTATTATATAAGCATGAAACAATATTTCTCAACCACTATATATACAGGAAGGGCCAGACATAAAACAGCGGAGAGCAGGACCATTTTGGCTTATAGCACTTCTGAAATCCAACAACCCTATGCGGCCCTTTAAACCAGATTCCCCGTACCGCGAGTGGTTAAAAAGATATTATAACGATACTTATATAACTCATAATAATAGCCCAAATACTTATTATAAGGTCCTAATAAACTTCTATATTAAAACATAAGTTATACTAAAGATAGGTTAGGCGCAGCTCACTTACAACGAGTTTTTATCAAAACCGGGCTCTGCTAAAGCAGCGTTCCCGAGCCGAAAGGCTCTTCTTCTCGGAGCCGTCGGGCACTCCGGGGCTTCTGCCTCGTGCCAGGGAGGTTCCCTAGGCTTTTCTGAGGGTTTCGGGGCTAGAGAGAAGTTCTAGAGAGAGGGGGAAGTGATGGGAGGTGTGAGGAATGAAGAGGGCTTCACCTCTTATTTATAGGGTGCTGGTGGGTCACTCACGTCGTGAGTTTCTTGATGCTCACGTCGTGAGCCAACTGGAGACAACCAGGTAATGCCTGGTGCTGACACGTGGCATCGCACATAGGGTGGAAATCAACTGATTTTCAAAAATTCATAACTTCGTCGTTATAACTCGGAGTTTGGCGTTCTTTATATGTACGGAACCCTTGAGACATATTCTACAACTTGGTTAAGATTTTTTATTCTAAGTTATCTTCTGTCGAAAATTCGTTTTCGACCCCTATTATCTCTAACTTGACTAGCCCGAATCTACGGGCGTTACAGTTTCCAAAATTCCCTTGTGTCCCACTTCTTCCAATTTTTTATATGCATTTCATGTTTCCACTCATCTTATTGAACCTGCCTTTTATCATCAAGCTAAGGGAATTGATTAATGGGAAGACGCTATGAAGCTTGAATTGGATGTCGTACAAGGTACTGGTACATAGGATATTGTCAAGCTACCAAAAGGAAAACGACCAATCGCATGTAGGTGGGTTTACAAAGTGAAATACCATTCTGATGGCTCAATTGAATGTCACCAAGCGTGTTTAGTTGCGAAAGGTTTCACTTAGAAGGAAGGCATTAAGTATCATGAGGCGTTTTCATTAGTAATCAAATTTACCACTGTACGCAGTCTTGTAGCATTGGCACTGAAAAATCAGTAAAATATACACCAATTTGACGTTAATAACGCTTTTTTCATAGTGAATTACATGAAGCTTCCACCTGAAAATGAAACTTTATCATCCTCCCTTGTTTGTTGATTAAAGAAGTTTCTATACAGTTTGAAGCAAGCTAGTCGACAATGGTATGCCAAGCTGTCTTCTGCCTTATGAATTCTAGGATATTCACTTTCCCATAATGATTACTCTCTATTTCTCAAGAAATCTGGCTCTATAATTGTTATTGTTGCTATATATGTCGATAACATATTGGTAACAGGGAATAAACTTGAAGAAACTGCAAAGTTAAAAGCATTTTTTTTGATGAACAGTTCAAAATCAAGGATTTAGGATTCCTTCATTATTTTCTAAGAATTGAATTTGACTAAACAGACAAAGGAATGCTAGTTCATCAAACCAAATTTATTAAAGAGTTGTTAGCTTCTTATAAAATGTTGGATTCATCTTCATCAACATCTTCCTTATCATCCAATCTCAATTTGTTATAAGTCATGGATGATCCCCTTTCTGATGATACTGTTTATCGATAACTTGTGGGAAGCTAATTTTTTTTGTAACATATTCGACCTAATCTTGCTTTCATCATTCAACATTTGAGTCAATTTAACAAAACGCCTTGTCAAACTCATTATCAAGTTGCTCTTCATGTTCTCAAGTATCTCAAAGGAACAACTGGTCAAGCTCTTGTCTTTAATAATGATTCATCTTATCAATTAGAAGCCTATTATGATTCTGATTGGGTTGTGTGTCCTGTTACTAGACGACCTATTAGTGGGTTCTTCATTATGTTTGGCGGATCACCTATATGTTGGAAGTCTAAGAAGCAAGTCACCACTTCTTTGTCTTCCGCGGAAGTAGGGTATCATTCTATGAGATGGTCATAATAGAGCTTGCATGGATCAGTCGTCTATATGGTTGCTATATACATTGCGTCAAATCCCGTTTTCCATGAGTGAATTAAACACCTCAAAATAGATTGTCATTTTGTTCGTGACAAAGTATAATCAAGATTAATTCGTTTGTCTCATGTTTCAACTGATGAACAAAGGAAAAATGTTCTCACAAAATCTCTCTTTGGTCTAAGCATACAGATGCAACATCTAAGCTTGGATTTTTAATTCATATGGATCCAAGCTTGCAGAGGCTGTTAGCTAGAGTGTCATCTTGGCTAATATAGTTGTTATAACCGTTTCTAACTACCAAGGGTAGTATTGTCTTTTCAAGTTAGAATTATGTTTTTATTATATCAGTTAGTTGTAGTTAGATACTCTTTTATATAATGTTATTCATGTATATATATGAAATAGTCGTAGAGTGTAATGAAGTAATGAGAAGAAATCTTTCAAATCAATTCATCTTCTTGTTCATTTTCTCTGATCTTAACAATTGCGTTGTCGGCCATAAGTTTATTAGTCGTGCGTAATCAAGTAACCTAAATCATGATGCTAGATTGCAAGCTAAATTAATGCTTTGTTATTCTCCATCCAGTGGCGGAGCCAGGATTTTGTCTTAGGGTATACCAAATAATTTAAAAAAATATAAACGGTAGCAAAATATTTCAAATGATAACAAAATATAATAATATATGCATTAAAATGTACTCTTTGTATAAAATTTGAAATTTTTGATGGACATGCCATATGCGATTCATATCCCTAGTCTTTTGTAGTTAATATATATATATATATATATATATATATATATATATATATATATATATATATATATATATATATATATATATATATATATATAAACTACAAAAGACATATGGCATGTCCCACTCTTGTACTAATGTAATGTCTCCGCCATTTGGCTTAATTATGTGGAAATCAAGGAATTCTAAGGTGTTACCGGTGGTAAACATAGTGGAGTAATAAAGACTAGGGATATGAATTGCATATGGCTATCCCCGTTTGAGTAATAAATATCTTCGTAGTGTCAAAAAAAAAAAGAATTGATTCTAATAGTGTTCTTCTCCATTTTATGCTTCTCAGTGTAATTAGTTCTCACACTCTTTGATATTAATTTGATCTAAAATAATTGTCATTATAAAATCTAAAAAACAGAGAACCAGCATTACGTGTTAATTTGATTGGTCTTAATCTGTTATGAGCGGTATTTGTGAATATTATATCAATTTTAATTTAGTTTGTACAAGCTATCGAATCTTTAATTTGTCCAATACATGCACACTTAAAGTGAAGATGAAGACATACATTGAAGAGAATCAAAGAAAGGGTTGAGGATGCATGATACAACATGCATAGCAATTATTCCACGAACCACAAATATTCACGACAAAAGAAATTACATTTTGATCCACACAAAGTAGTTGATCATGTTCAATGAAAAGCAAAGAAGTGGGGAGTTTCTGGGGAATCCACCTATCCTAGCTAGGGCCTTCTACCTGTTCATTTTGGAGCAATTTGAACCTTTCACAAAAGTATGAGGAATATATGCTCAACAATAGGCCTTGTATTGCATATGTACACATTCAACCTTTTATTTATTTACCACCTGCACAAACAGTTATATCCGTAAGTGTCACTTTTATAATGTTAACTGAGATAATTATGTGTTTGTACGTTTTATTCGCATGATATACTAAACAATAATATAACCCTCAAACATAAGAACACAAGAAAATGGTATATAAGAATGAGACAATCTAGTCAAAGTAAAATATGTCGATAGCTACCGGGTAAAATCTATGCAACAAAGCAACAACAATACAACATGATTATATTTTTGTATTGTAATAATATGTTAATTTAAACAAATTATCAATCATATATAGTCTTCTCAATTACGTGTAAAGCTAGGTCTATATGATTTCAGTTAACATACAAAACATAAAGCACAATAACAGTTAAGATGCCTAATATTATGTCTTTACGTTGTTCAGTATGTTATTTATTTAAAATAACTATAGATAGCTAAAAATTAAATAAAAACAACAAAATCGATGTGACAAAAGAATATAACCATGTGATTTGGTAGGGTTTTTCTTTTTAATTTAAAGAAAGGATAATGATCTAGAAAGTTGTAGACAATAAATTGAAAGTAGTTGAATTCTGACTAATAATAGCTTGTAATTTTTAGTAATTATTACTATATTATAGGTTTGGTTGCATAAACAATTCAAAGTAGTTAAATGTGGATTATTTAAATAACGTGATATTAATTATTGTCATTTAATTTCTTTATTTTAATATACAGACACGACTTATACAATATACAAAAATAAGTTTAATCAATTGAGAAAATGGATAACAGAACTTAAATGAAAAAAACCTAAACTCCCATAAGCATTGTGTAACTATCTCCTGAATAACTAACTATTTAATTAATCTGTTTATCACTGATTATAATAAACAAATACTTTATTTTTGTATATATAAGTTTTCTATAATTTTTTAAGATGTTGTATAAAGACAATAAAGAAACATACCCTTTTTGTTACAAATCTTGCTTAACGAAGATAAGAAAATAATGAGCAATATAACCCCAGTTATGACTCCAATGGTGATTGCCAGTGTTTTATCCACATCTTCATCATCTGCATGCATGCAATTATAATTTTATTATATTTTAATAAATATAATATACACCAAGAATAGCACCACCGCCGCCATGTCGCCGACAACGGTGGTAAACATAGTGGAGCAACAACTTACCGGTACTAGAGTGGTGTTGATCACGGTCAACATACCGGATATAACATTTTCCAAGAAACATATCACCCCAAGTTGAAGTCTCGCACTCTGACCTCAATCGTCCACTTGCTTCCACAAGACAATCTTGACACTGACTTACACTTAAATCCTGTACGCACTGTGCGACACCTTGTACGCTTCCTGACCCACCCCCACGAAAGTACTGCCCATTCGCCGCCGTTAGAGACGCCAGAGCAGCATCTCGACGGTTCAAAACATCTGAATTATAACCAATTGAAGGGCCACATCGTTTTGACACCTCTGTCTTGTCGTCAACTCCGAAGAATGATATGTTATCGTATCTCACAAAGCATCCTTCAATCTGTATGATTCCACCAGTCGCCTGAGGACAGATTGTCTTGAGTTGACTCACGGCGCTGGCCACACAATCTTTGCAGATGGAGTTGCTGAGGTCACCTTCGCACTGGAAGAGACCATAGACGACGTTGGTTTGTGTGGATCCTGAAGTGGAGATTTTGAAGTTGGAGACGGAGGCTGAGTTGACTAAGGAAGTGAACAGTGAGTTGACATTCGATTCGTATGGAGTACCAGGGCTGAAACGAAGTTGTGAGCATCCACCATAGATGAGGGAATTCGTGGCGGATACAGATAGGATGAAGAACTTAAGAGAAAGTAAGGAGAATAAAAGAAAGAGAGGTACTTGATGCATTTTTACAAGGTAGAATTTCTAACTTCTTAGTGAGAGAAAAAGAGTTGTCACATATAAGAATAATATATACCTATAGCCGTAGCTACAAGTCTATAATTGCTGGAAAGGTTTTATTAATATGTATTATAAAATAGAGTAAATTGCATAAAATGGTTGCTATGGTTTTAGGTAATTTCAATGTTAGGTCTTTTTTTTTTTTTTTTTTTTTTTTTTTTTTTTTTTTTTTTTTAGCTTAGATGGTCCCCATTTTATATCTTAGTTACATCTCTGGTCCCTAACCGACTTAAAATGACTAGATTACCTTTATTGTATTATTTTGTATTTTTTTAATTTTAATATTTGTTAATTTATGTTATTGTTACATAATTAACAAGCTACAATCACCACAACTTAAAACACAAACAACTCTT
Source organism: Lactuca sativa (assembly GCF_002870075.4). Taxonomy (NCBI): domain Eukaryota; kingdom Viridiplantae; phylum Streptophyta; class Magnoliopsida; order Asterales; family Asteraceae; genus Lactuca; species Lactuca sativa. The sequence continues at coordinate 67,741,274 of NC_056630.2, forward strand.
TTCCACCCCAAATTCATCGTTCTCACTTCTTAGTGAACCGAAACGGCATTGTTTTTTCTCTCCAACTCGCTTCTCGCTTCCCTCGTCGGACTGCTCTTTGTAGGTGGTTAAATCAAGCGAGCTTTAAGTGAGAAGCCCCTCCATTAGTCAACGACATGTGAGTTTGTCCATCGATGAGCCCTAAAATTCTCACGTTTGTTGGAAGAAATTAAGACGACTTTGGACTACTCATTGCTTGATTCTTTTAATTTTTTTAACATTAGCAACATGGAGCTTGCTAACCAACAATCGATTTCTAAAACTATTAAATCTAGCATCTTCTCCGATGTTAAATACTGACTTTGAATCGTCTGATTCTTGGAAATCGTCAGCAAAAGGTTGATCGATTGTAGCTTTAGGTGAGTAAGAGATACATGGAGTAGAGAAGTGGTGGTGGATGTTTTTTTGTTGGCAGATTACAGGTTGTTGGATGAATTGGGTTTATGTTGGAGATCTGGATACCCTTGGATTGTATGAACACTTTCCGAACTGATATTTCTACCATATGTCTGAGTTGCAAGAAATTCAGCCTATGATAATCTCAGCGGACACTTACGAATCTAGGCACATAAATTGTAAGCCAAATTACTAGAATGATTCTATGTTCGTCTAAAGAAAAAGAGAGTTAATCGTTTATTTATTATTTTTTTGTGTGTCCTCTCAAAGAGAAGAACTGTCTATATATAATAAATGAGATTCGGGTTTTCCTCTTAGGGTTGGCCTTCATGGGTTGTTTTGGAAGCCAGTTAGGAAATTCGAAATTAAATGAGGATTCAAGGTTTCCAAAACTGACAAAATTCGTCAGTTTTACCAGAATCACGCTCAAGAATTCGTTTTTCCCACTATGTTCCCATATGTAAAATTTGGGGAGTTTTTGGGGCGTTGCCCCTTTGAAAACTTGGTCACAGGTGCGCTGCCCTCAGACCCCTGACTTGTTGTTGAACCGATGTCTAATTCGAACTTATACATACGTGCACTCCGCACATACTCGTACATATATTAGAGTATAAATTATGAAGCCCCTTAGCTCACATGTTGGTTCCAATTACATAAAATGACATGGTGACACTAAAATCTCCAACAATCCTCCTGCATTTTAGTAAACGGTTGAACTTGTGAGTTAGCAAACATTTGACCATGGGGTTTTGGAATAGCCAAAGCTTTGACTTTGAGGAGTGGTAAAGGATGATAAAGCATTGTTTGTAGAAATTCCGAGATTTGCAGTTGAGTACGAGTTCACATGATTGATCTCTCTCTATTTATCATCAAGATCACATGTTGTGATGATGGCCATGGTTTCGGCCAGACTAAGTCGGTTAAGATCTTTAGTTTTCTTGATGACAACAAGATTCATGTCCCAAGCCTTTGGAAGAGAATTCAACAGTTTCTTGTTAATTTCAGTTCTTGGCACTGAGTTCCCAGCTGAACTCATTTCAGTGGTCAATGTGATGAATCGTTGAAGTTGAGCTTCCAGGGTCTCTCCAAGAATGTGGTGGAACATATTGAACTTTTTTCTCAGCATATCCTGGCGAATTTGTTTCATGTCCTCATTTCCTTAATATACTTCAATCAAAGCTTCCCACAGAGCCTCTGTTGAAGTGTATTCTCTAAAACCTTGTGCAATCTCTGAGGATAAGGCAATTGTGAGTGTAGCCAGTGCCTTTTCTTGTTGTTCAACCTTTTCAAAATCTGCCTCAGTGTAATTATCAATATCCTTGTCAATGACATCTCCATTTTCGAGTGTTGTTGTGATTCAGACCGGTCCTTTTAAAATGCTTCTCCAGATTTTGAAGTCTTTCATCTGAATATATTTTTCCATTCGATACTTCCATTCTGGAAATCCTTCAGCGGACAGTAAGCGAGGAATTCGAGTAGTGGTTCCCATGATAGTGTCCAATTCTTGATGAGCAATCAAGGTTTTTGAATCCATTTTTTTTTCTAAATTAAGTGAAAAGATACTTGAAAACAATATTTTGAACAATATAAGTGTTTATGGTCGGAAACTGCTTATGGTCGTACACTCAATTCACGGTTAACAGATTACAGCCAAGTGAAGCTTTTACGGTCCAAGAAGTGTTACGGCCAACAGTTGATGAATGATTTTCGGTCAAATAATCGATCACGGTTAGATGATGGTTTACAGTTCTTGAACTTGAATAGTTTACTGCTGAGTTAGGTGTTTACGACCATACACCCTTCAACACATCAAATCGTAAACTCCCAGATTTTGATGATTTTCGGTCAAATAATCGATCATGGTCAGATAATGGTTTACAGTTCTTGAACTTGAATAGCTTACTGCCGAGTTAGGTGTTTACGACCGTACACCCTTCAACACAGCAAACCGTAAATTCCCAAATTTTGATGAAAATGATTGTTTTTTTTATCATTTTTTGATTCCCTCAGCATTGAAAACACGATTAGATACAAAAAAACAAGCTTGAGTAATGAAAAACAAAAAAACTCCTTCAACCGCAAATGAAACTTGAATATGTTTTGTCACTATATATACTCTGATACCAATTGTAAGGTCCCGATTGATTAAATCTAACCAGTGCACAAAACAAACAATAACAAGAATGAATATAAGAAGAAGATAGTCAAGCAATGCACACGTTCATTCACAAAACGACCGGTACACCTTTGAAGAACACACACTGGCCGTAAACGGTATTGACTATTCACACAATACTTCAGTCTATTCTGACAGACACCGACACTATTTATAGGGGCAGGTTGACCGTGAACAGGGTTCACGACCGAACACACGTTCACAGCCGTAAACCTGTTCACGGCCGTGAACACCAACAGAACCGCAAACTATACCAAAATTAATAATACATGACCAAGAACCTATTAAGACCTATATATATATATATATATATATATATATATATATATATATATATATATATATATATATATATATGATTGCCTAGCCAAAACCACTAAATAATGACCTATCAAACACTGCTACCTATAACTCTTTTCTTCACAAGAGATTAGGTACTCCTTCAAGAGAAACCTGTTTTGATAACCCAATTCCCAGGGATATAATGAACAACGGGATGTATACTGGAAGATGATCCCTTTTAGGATTGACAAGATAATGCTTCCTTTATCCCCAGGACCAACATACATATAATAACCGGCTCATAAGACCGAACACTCATACCTGGCCCAATCAACCTCGGGCTGGAATACCAGGCATGCCTACGACAGGTCCAATCATCCTTAGGATGGAATACCCGCGTATCCTGCACATGTTTTGGCCTAATCAACCCTCAGGTTGGAATACTAAACACGTCGGGTCCAATCAATCATAGGGTATGTTCATCCTCGGGATGGAATACCCTAGATCATAATACCACTATATACAAAACTCAGGTCTAAACTCATAACTTGAGGTTCAAGGATCTACCCTTGTATTTCGCACAAAATCTTCTGATTCCTCGCAGCTGATTACGGCTCGCCCGAACCTCAACAAGGTGTCCATTCTGAAAGTGTTCCAACTGAAGAAATGAACTACTAAGATCACTAGGCCTACAACGTATGACGGGAATACCCCTACAAGGTCCTCAGCATAGGTCTGGATTGCCTCTGAGCCCATAACATGAGTCTGGTATTCCCTACCTGGCCCTCCACTCATGATTGGAATGCTCCTGATAAATTATCAACATTTTTCATAGGAAAAGGCCTAACCAACTTCCTTCACAACACCAACCAGCGTCAAGATGCTGAAATCCCACCATGCATGATTCACCTATAGAATAAGTTGCTACCTAAGCAAAATCTTACAAAACTATGGTCGCACATGACCCTAAAATAGGATGATAATCGGACTCCAGATCTAATTTGCAGACTATAACTTAGATCTGATCAAACACGTAAGCCGAACCAACCCTATTGCCACCTTGAATACCCATAAATACACATGAAGAATTACTACTATGAACATATTTGGGGAATCCCTAAATCCATATTCACTTGCCACAAAGCCCATACTTGATCGAGACTGATCCGATTCTACTAATACAAAACTAGTCCGAGAAGAATTCCACGATTATCCCGAAGGTTACCGAAATCCGAGTTCAATACAAATAAAAATTCTATTCCATCATTGAGGGGAAACATACCACAAAGACTTAGGACACATAAACACATTGCATAAGGGAATTGGTGACACATTCTTGACTTCTCAACTGTCGCCTATTGAATTCCCTTAGAGAATTCCCGCTCCCTGAGAGGTTCACCGATTAACGCCTGTCCGACCATTCTGGAAACCATAAACTGTACAACAACAAACAAAACCTTCAATGGCTAACGCTCAACCTGAGAATTCCCAATTTTCCCCACTTAGAACACTAACCACCACCCACTGGTGTGAAACCCAACATAACTTACCCGACAGTCCCTGATGCTTGAATTATCCCACTCTCAAATATTGAAGACCAAAAGATATATGATTCAACTAATACTTCATCAAGGAGCTATTTCCCTTGGCGCTTTCATCCGCCAATCAATAACGGTTAATAAAATCGTTGAATCCTGAAAATTATGAATAACCATCCCGTGGGACCCAATCCACAGACTTCCCACGTAATACCCTTCTTCTCAAAGTTATCTAAACAAATGTCTTGCTCTCGGGCTCTAGAAATCATATCATTCAAGGTCTCGCACCCTGACTCACTCACCGGCTCAGTCGTCTACAACTGAATTGCATTAGCTGAAGCAACCTTTGCCCTAATCTGGGCTACAACTACTCCCAAGACATAGTCCCTAATCCCGGAAGTGCAATAGATCGTACAATCAATCCTTATACTCACAGTTGCAAAACTCAAGCTGATCAAAATCATCACTCCCTTCCTGAGTCCCTACGACTCGCGTTCTCGGCCTCGAATAAAACCCCCAAAGCCTCAATCCAGAAACTCATGTGCTAACCTCTCCCGCTCAACCTACGGAATGTAACGAGTACGGAACATCTTCCTGAACCTAAGTAACTGCGTCCCTCTACTCATCAGAATATGCCCCAGTAACAAATCCCGATATTGGAAAGCTCGACCAGCTCCTCCTCCTATCGTTGTTAGAGCTGTTGCAGCTGCTGCATCAGCCGTCTCAGCAAGGGTTGTATAGCGCTCATCGAAATACTCAACCATGGCGGTCTTAATAGACCCCAACATCTCCGGCAACTATCCCTGTACAATCTCGATCACCTCCTCCCGAATGATCTCATTGACATGATCATATGACAATATTGGCCAATCCTAGCTGCCAGCTTCCGGATCCGGATCCGATCTCAAGACGTCTCGTAACCATCATTATGATAATACACCATAAAGATCTCTGATAACCCATATGATGAAAGGGAACCAACTCTAAACTAAACCCCAGTGGTTGTGACTTCCTTGCTAGGCATATGGGTCCTGTACTTTCAATAGTACGGGTCCATACTACCTTCCACACCTACCCATATTTGTCTCAAGTATCATCACAATGCCCTAACTGTATACATAACATGGCGAGCGCTCAATCCTCACTCCTAGAGGAATGCTAAATAACTTATAACTGGCCTCCCGAATTCTCACAATCTACCCATGAAACTTTCCACCAACCCTGCAACACTCGTGTATGCTAACCGTACATAACATTGGACCTTATAGACTTTCGAATACTTGATTCTACCTAAGCCCTTCATCAAACAAGAACAGGAAATAAGGCCAAACCAAACATTCTCAGGCTATAAGATCTTAATTATGTACAACCTTGATGCATACAATGGAAACTATAGTAACGATGTCAATTTCATATAAGAAAACTCTAGGTTATCAAACATTGTGTAATCAGGCAATTCTATCATGCAATTCTGAAGATCCCTAGCCTAGTACTAGCATGATGTCCTAACATACCACGATATAAAATAACTGTATGGTATTTTGGGGTCTACTTATTGGCTCCGACTGATTGTACACTCTGCATCCTCCTTTTAAAAATTAAAGTTAAATTAAGGTCCACGTTCCCGATCCCAAGCCAACAATCAAACAAGAACATGAAAAGAGATCGAGCCCATGCCCTTAACCCAGATTTTTATTACAATTTCTTTTTCAAAAACATTTTGCAAAAGCTCTCAGATCCTAGTTTGAGACTGGATTCCCAAAAGAGTTTATCCAATTCAATCAAACTAGAGCTCTGATACCAACTTGTAACATCCATAAAAATCATGCCAAATTAAAACCTTTTTTTAAACATTTTGAGACCAATAGTTATTACAAATTTGTTTTCGAAATAGTTCTATGTCAGAGTATCCCAGAAACATAGTCATAAAATGTGAGGAGCTGTACAATCACGCCTTTGCCTACCCGCGATCATCTGTGGTACCTGAAACTTAAACTGAAATTGTAAGCCCGAAGCTTAGTGAGTTCCCCCAAAAATACTGATATACTACAAATAACACATATACAAATAACAACATGTATTGGGTCCATAACTTTACGGACTGGATTACCCTTATCCCCACAGTGTGAGTCTGGATTTCCTTCCGGGCCCACAACTCACATCTGGATGCCACCCAGCCCACAGTACGAGTCTTGTATGCCCTACCTGGCCCCCAGGTCATGTCTGGAATGCTCCCGAGCCCACAGTACGAGTCCGGTATGCCCTACCCAACACTCAGTTCCTATCTGGAATGCTCTAGAGTCCTCAATATGAGTATGGCATCCCCTGCCCGACCCTAAGGTTATATCTAGAATACTCTAGGGTTTGTTGGCTACCGCATGGAGCAGTATAACCTTAACCCAACCCACATAATATGTAGACATATAACACAGCTAATGCGCATACAGATAATCACACAATAAGATAGGTAGTCCTGCAGATCTACCAAACTGGCATAACAACTAGCAAGCAACACTAACTCATACTCAACATGCTACGAATTGGTAGGATAACATATCCAATGGGCCAGCATTGGTGCCTTCGACCCCTTAGTATAGTGAGGATAACTCACTTGGCACTGTTGAAGTCCTGCGGATGAAACTCCAGCTGCTGGTTGCCAGATTCCCGAACTGCCATCATCAAACAATACCCAATTAATAATTTGGTTCCAAGCCCAAGGTCCACTTATACTCCGAAGGCCCAATAGTCAAGTAATGGGCCAATGCCCAACATATGGCCCAATTTTCCAAAATCATCCAATTATTTTGGTCTATTTACTTATTCTTGGAAAGCTCATCAATAGTCCAATCACCAAAGCCCAATTGAAAGGCCCAACTCAAGGCCCAAGTGAAATTAGGGTTTTCACATAAAATGGCGATTAGGGGTAAGTGTTTCTTACTTAACCCATTAAGGACTTAATCCATTAAGTCCAATATTGCCTTAGGTTAATTTGCCAATGATTATTAATTAATATTTTAAGATTATTAAATAATTTCTGTGTGTGTCCAGATCAATTCCCAAAATTAGGGTTTTCCAAACCCTACTTAGGGTTTTCAACCCAATACTAGCCCATTAGTAACATGATTGGGCTTTTAGGTCAACTTGGGCTTCATTGGGTCCATTAGGGTTCCATTAGGCCCATTAGGGTTTCATTGGTTGGGCACTACCCACTACCACATCGGGTAGTCGTGGTCAATGGCGGCTCACGGCGGTGGCCACCACCTCACGATGGTGGATAGGGTTTCTACTCCATTTTGTTCAAGAATCCAAAAATCAACTACACACGAGCACAAACACACCGCCACTAAACACAACGGTTGGTGGCGACAGGAGGCGGCAGCCATCACCTCGCGGTGGTGGTTTTGAGTTTTATATTCATTAATCATTATTCTAGCCACTATTACAATTTTACAATGAAATAACCCAAAATAAAAACACACACTGAAAATAATCACACATACACAACCACCCTTATGGTAGCCGGTGGTGGTAGGTGGTGGCTTGGTTTTCCAGCCACACAAAACACACACACACACACATACACTTTAGATTGCATTATCCACTCCAGCCACCCACTTGGTGGCGGCAAGCGGAAGTAGATGGTGGCATGAAAGCGGGCAGCAACAGCGTCATCTGTGACAGCCACCATGGCCGATGGCCATGGTGGTTTTGTCTTCACGATTTTCTGTCCATCGGGCATCCATATCACAATCAACAACCCAGAAAACCCTTATGCTTGTGATACACGGGCTGAAGCACACACCCACACCTAATAGCGGTGGTGAGCGGCGACAATTGTGGTTGGAACATAGCATCGTGAGACGGGCAGTAGCTTCACGACGGAATAGCCGCATGGCGGTGACAACAATGACGAAGCCATTTGTAACCAATCTGATCAGTCCTCCCATGACCACAATGTCGGTGTTTGTGGTTTTTCTACGGTTACAAACGACGTTCGGCGACAGAGCTAGAAGTAGAAGAAGATAAGGAGACAAGGAAGTGATTGTAGCGATCGACCAGTGACACCAGTTGGCAAGGAAGCGGCAGCCGTACATAGCAGCAATGAGGGTGGCGGGGGGAGGTTAAGGGTAGGGAGGGAGGTGACGACTGGAGTTGCATTAGGGTTAGGGTTTAGATGGAATAGAACAGTTGTATACCCACTTCATTCAACTATGATCCATATTTGACAAAATCGATCCCTCTTCTCCTTTTCCTCTCATATTAAGTCCTAAAATTACCATTTGGCCCTTGAATCCATAAAATCGTTTCAATTTAAGTCCAAATGGTACCAAACACACCCGATTTTTGAAATCCTTTTCATAATAGATTTCAAAATTACACTTTAACCTCCAGAGATTTAAATCTTGTCATTTGGCATCCCGAAACCAATACCCTACTAATGATTATTTGATTTTGGACAATAATAATGAATAAGAATAAAATTACTTCTCAGGGTTTCGGGCTTATAATTTAATTATTCTGTTTTATACGGGATGTTGCAAGACTCCATGGCCTCTTGATATGTCTTTGGATCATCTTCAATACTATAATAATAAGAGTATTCAAATTTCATTCTTTGAACATTCCATCAAATATAGTTGGAAGACGGATCCAATTTTTTTTTTTTGCAATTTGGCCTCTTTTGATTCTACGAAGCTCTTGTGGTTCTTGCACATTACCGTTATCTTTACTCTCTGAAATTTGCACTTTATTAGTACCAAAAGTGAGATCCTTAGGCCTTTGAATCGATGAAAAACACATCTCATCAAAAATTGCATCCTAAGATTTGATAACGGTGTTAATAGAAACCGAATAATTTGGTTCTATTACATAAAACCTATATGCCTTGGAATTTCCATCATATCGAATCAGTATACAATCAATTCCACGTTCTCCTAAGTTTTTATTTTTGGGATCGGTGAGTTTTACAGCTACCCAACATCCATAAACTCAAAAATAACTCAGATTCTGCTTTTTCTTGAACCAAAGTTCATATGGGACTGTTTTGTTCCTTTTATTTAGAACCCCATTTAATAAAGAGCATCTCGTTAACATGGCTTCTCCCCATAATCCATCACTCAATCCCGAGTTTGACAACATCAAGTTTACCATTTCCTTTAAAACTCGATTTTTTTGTTCAACAATACCATTCTGTTGAGGTGTGTAAGGTGTCGTGGTCTCATGAATCATACACACTGATTGGAAGTATATGGGATCCATATATTCACCTCCACTATCAGTCCTAAGATATTTAACCAGATTTCCCAATTGCAATTCCACCTTGGTTTTGTATATTTTGATTTTTTTAAGCTTCATCCTTAGAATGTAACAAATATACATAGCAATAACGAGTGCAGTCTTCAATGAAGGGGACAACATACTTTTAATTTCCCAAAGAATGAGTGGAATGAAAATCACACATGTCACAGTGTACAAGTTCCAAAACAGTTGAATTTGTAGCGACACTAGGAAATGGCTGTTTTGTCACTTCTGTAAGCATGGATGTTTTACATTTATGAAAAGTCATATCAAAGGCCAAAATTAATCCATCTTTTGACATTTCATGCATCCTTATAAAGTTGACATGACCTAATCTTACATGCAAAAGCATAGATTTATCAACATTAGAAGAACAAGATACAAATACATAATTTTGAATTGGTAATAATTTGTCAACAATATTCAAACAAAACATTCTATTTTTTAAATATCTAAAGCCAACAAACATTCCACCCTTAGATAAGATGAACTTATCTGACTTAATAATTTATTTAAAACCATCAGAATTCAAACAACTATAACTAACACGATTCTTGCGAATCTTGGGAACAAACAAAACATCAAAAAGCCTAATTGCCTTTCCAGAAGTAAATTCAAGAAACACAACACGAACACCACAAATAGGAATGAAAGAGTCATATCTCATTTTCAGCACTGACCCATCTTTAAGCAGAGTTAATCTTTCAAGCATCCGTTTTTCCTTGCATACATGGTTCGTTGCTCCGGAGTTGATCCACCAAACAACATCATCATCTTGTACATAGAATGATTCAGGTATGAATAAAACATAGCAAACATAATAGTGATTAAAATTATCAAAGTTATTCAAAATCTGACCTCCTTTAACTTGGGTTGAAGACTCGTTCACCTTTCCATTGGTTCGACTGTTTTCAGCACCATTGTTGCCTAAGTTCACATGAAAATCATGCTTGCATTGCCCAACCTGATTTCACCTCCAACAAACCAGATCCTTTTTTCTTTTTGTTGAAGTTGCTTGGGATGTTCTTACTTACGTTAGCCATGTCCTTTGTGGTTCTGATTTCTTAGTTTGTTTTCAACCATATGAATCGAGGGCTGTCTAGATTCAACTTTTGGTTGGGTTTCTCAGATTTGTCACTTTCCTTAGCACGAAAAGATTCTTTAATACTAATATGACTAGAAAGTTGAACCAAAGACAATTCCTCCTTTTGATGTTTTAAGTTATGTTTGAAATCCTTCTAGGATAGATGAAGTTTGTCAATGATTCTTAACATAGCAATGGATTCATCCATATTCATACGTTGCAGTTTAAAGTAGCCATATATGCCAAGGATTTCATTGTATTTTTCATTGACTAACCTTGAATCGTCCATTTTAAAATTATTAAAACCGCTGACTAGAAACTTCTTGCTAGAAGCTTCCTCAGTGATGTATTTCAATTAAAGAGTGTCCCATAACTACTTGGCATACATGGATTGACTATAGATATCAAATAGAGCATCAGGCATATAGTTCAGAATGTGACCTGTATAGATGTAGTCATCATTGTCCCACTTCTGTATCCTCCTTATCTCTTCAATTATCTCAGTAGCACCTTCATTAACCTCCGATGGTCTTGGAGTAGCCAACACGTATGCTGCTTTCAGAGTAGTCGGGATGAAGTGCATCTTTTTCTTCCAACACCTGAAATTGATGCCTTTGAACTTCTCCAGCTTTGCAAACTTCGTGGTCATCTTGCAGATTGATTCTCCCATCTCCAAAAACAACAAATATCCACTATAGGCTCGATCATGTATGCTATGACTTGTACTCGCTCTGATGTGGCCTTTGCTTTGAGCATGGTCAGTAGATATCAAGGGAATCCGGGCAAGGCTCACTGAACTATAGTGAAGAATATTCTCAAGTACCCATGAAGGACTAGAGACTAGGTCCTTACCCTCGGTGGGGTGGTGACTTGAGAGTAGAGGGGTATAGTCATGCTGTCTTCCAGAATGATAGGGATAATTTCCGCTCTTAGTCGGGTTGGGTCTTTACCCTAAATGGAGGAGCAATTACTTTGAAAAGTTCCAAGCAGGAAATAGTAGCTAATTCAACTTGCGAATCAGAGTACATAGTAGCAAACGAGGCAATATGGCTAAAGAACTTCATTGGAGACCTTGGAGTTGTACCAGCTATTAAGGAGCCGATGTAGATTTTCTGTGATAATGAGGGTGCAGTTGCCTTAGCTAAGGAACCAAGGGATCATGGCAGATCCAAGAACATCGACAGAAAATACCACTCCATTAGACATTGGATAGAAGAAGGACTCCTCGTGGTTAAGAGGGTATCATCGGATGAGAACCCAACAGACCCCCTCACAAAGGGACTATGTAGGGTTAAGCATTTGCAACATGCGAGGCACATCGGGCTGAAGGATGATATTTGCTTTACAGATTAGATAGCTATTTCTGAAACTTGTAAGATGTAATTGATATTTGATGATTAAATAAAATTTGTTTTTTATTTATAAGTAAAGTGTTGGTATCTTGTGTCAATTGTATACTATTGTTTCAAAATTTTCATGTTTTGACTTCCAGAATAATTACTTTATTCAAACTCTGCACATTCAGTCATATGTTGGAGACGATGAGGTGACCATATACTTACCACGAAATGAGAACATACATAAAACACATATTTACTCTGTTAAACCTCTTTTCTCAAACATATTGTACAGGGTTTAAAGGAGGGTTTTGCTAGGGTAATTTTAAGTCTTGGAAGTTGTCTAGGGAAGTATATAATCAAGGGAAACAAGTTCTAATATATAGAAACACATAAAGGTATTGATTTCCTCTTTGATTTAGCCTTTGATCTTTAATGGAAAATGTTCAATTCGAGTTAGAAACTCGAAATCAATTATGAATAACTTGATCATGATGCTATTATCAGTTTTTAGAAGCTAATTACAAAACTTATATTAGGATTCCATTGTTGAATTTGTATATTGAATATTAGGCTTTCAAACACTAATTGGTGAAAGTGATAAAATAGTGAAATTAAGTATATAACTTAATGAATTAAGTCATATGCAAGTTTAATTCATGGGTCTTAATCAATTTCTTGACAAGAAATTATTATGTTAGTATTTTGGGACAAAAATGTGATTTTGGTGAATTGGAATCTTATCAGGCTCTTAATTGTTTGAGACGAGTTTAAGGAAATTTACATGATACATGAATAGGTTTTGTTCAAATAAGATTAATCAAGTGTATCAATTGGAGATTTGGAGCCAAGGGTATTAGTTATTTTTCGCAAACTAACAAGATGAGTAGCATTATCTTTCCCTAGATTTCTATTATCTAGATATGTGAAAATTATTGTGAATACTAAGAGTTGGGTATAATATACGAACTGCTATTTATTAATATTGTATGACTTGAGTATTCGTGATAATTTAGCATGATAGTTGTCTAATGTTATGCGAGTTACTAAATAGAGTAATTGGAAATTATAGTATTTTAATACTATTGGAGTAAACAAACGAGTATAATTAACATGCATAGTAAAGTATTACATTTTTAGTGTGTACACTTGAAATACGAAATTGAGTATTAAATAGTGTATTAATGAGTGATTATGGTTGAGGATGTATATTTGTATATTGCTATAGTGGTCTAGGAGTGAGTATTAACGAGACACATAATAGAGTACTATTATATTAGCTAATGAATTAGTATAATTGAGATTAATAAAGATAGAATGTGTGTGAATAAAATGTAACACCATGTTCTGAAAATGTTTGTTTATGGATTTCAGAGGCCCAGGAAAGCAGCATTTTAGTTTTTATGGGCTTTGAAGTTTTTATTCGAGAGGTTTAGAGACGGGGTGTGCTTCTAGAAGCGTAGGGCTTATCACCACCTTTTCGTGGATATAAAGTTCGTCGCAAATGGGCTCAGAACAAAGGAGTTAGAGCACTTTGAGGTTATTGATATTAATGGTTCCTTAATGGAAATAGATGACAAGAAGGGCCAAGGTGGTGAACACGCGAGTACACCCAGCATAAGGCTAGGTTACGCCCAACATATAAAGGCATAATAAGATCGCGGGTGCTTTTGGCATACGCCCAGGGTATAGAGTGTACGCCCATCGTACATCGAGTGTCCAGAAACCCTAACTTTAGGGTGATCCATTATATAAAGAACATACTGATTCAAACCCCAGCCTCCTTATATGTTCCCCCAACCTCAATGAAACCCTAGAACGCCTCATCTCTTCATCCTTGGGTGATTTTGACTTCAAGAAGATCATTTTGGTGGTGTAGGCTTGGAAGAAGTTGGCAAGGAAGAACCTAGAAGGTTGAAGCTCGTAGATATGGAATAGCATCCTCATTTGGAACTCTTTGGAGGTATAAAGTTCATAACATTACTTAAGGGTGCTTAGATCTAGTGTAGTGTGGTTTTGGAGTTAGTTTTGGTCCCAAGATTGGACCTTTATGATGAAATTCCGTTTGTGAGCTTGGGGTTGACACCCTCAGAGCTAAAAGGGTTCCATAAGCAGTAAAATTTCCATCTTGAGTGACGTAATGAGTTCATGCGTGATATTTAGCCCTCTTTATGGAAGAGGAGTATCATTTAGGGGAGTTTGGGCTTGTTGGGCCAAGTTAAGTCATCAAGTCAGTGAATTTATGGATTAAGACGTGAAAAAGGACTTAAATCTATGTTTGTAGCCTCTAAAGTGGAGTATTAAGCTCTTAATGAGAAATGGAGATAACAGGAGGTTACGCTGATCATATATGCAGGTACGTCCAACCTTCTCACCACTTACGTAGTACGCCTAGCGTACGTGGGGGTACGCCTCACGTACTCTGTTAGTTTGGGCTTCGTGTTATTGGGCTTCGGTTTGGGCCATGTATTGGGTTATTGGGCCTTAGTCGGCCATCAGAAGTCAGATAATATGGGCCAAGGAAATGTTTGGGCTTAGGGTGAGGCCCATTAACAGAATTGGGCCCGATTTAGCAAATTAGGCTATTAGTGGATCATTAGTGGGCTTGGGAAGCTTACCTGGTATTGGTCCTTAGTTTTGGGCCTTAGCTTTGGATCAGGTTAGCTTAAGGGTAGAATGTTCATTCTACCCTATGAAGGGTTATTGAATGGGACTAAGTGATATTTTGGTATTGATAACTCCGAAAGTCGAAGGATCAATAGTTCGGGGATCGACCAGTAGTAGCTAGGGGTATTCGCAGGATTCTGCAGTCAGCCTTGCGAGGTGAGTTTTCTCTAGTAGGAACGGGTCTAAGGCACCAATGTCGGCCTGTTTTTGTGTGTTAGGGAATACTGGATTTAGATCCGATTCCGGGCGAGGCCCGAGGAAGGTTTATATGTATGTTTACGAGCTACGGCTCAAAGTCGGGTGGTACCCGAGGCAGTAGTGTATGTGTAGTTATACTCGTTGTCTTTGTGATACTTGTGTATGTCTTGTGTTGGATATTTAGTGTTGCGTCATGGACTCATTTTGTATATCCGGATTGGGCCTGTCCATCCATGATTATAGATTAGGGTTACGTTATTTATTGTGCATGCATGTATGCCTTAGATACGACGGTCATTATTATTATCATTATTGCTTTGTAATCCTAAACACCTCTACAGTCGAAGTTCTTAATCGAGCTCTTCTGAGGTGTTAAAGTTTAATCACTCGACACCAGTTAAACCATTCTTGTGTTCTTTATTGTGTTATCTATTACTTTGTCGTTTATTATTCTTCTTGAATCTATCGATCTTTAAGGAATATCATTCTAACAATTGGTATCAGAGTAGGAGACTGTGTTACTCATACGCATTCCTTCTGTGTGAAGAATTCTTTAGGGTTTCCGCTTTTGTTAAATATATTAAGGCCGTCTTCTTCTTGTCGACGGTATTTGTAGTGTTTAATAAAACCCTAATCCTTAGTTTACAAGTCTGATTCTAGCAAATCTGAGGGATAAGCTCATTATTTCACACGACGAATCTTAAACCAATCCCATTAACATCTCAAACAACATTGGATCCACTACAAGGGTTCCTATTCTCTACACCCAAGATTACGAAGTATGGGTGCATCACTTTGAAGATTAGCTAATTAGATCTTAAGATAATGGTTATCTCATCTAGGAAGCTATCACGATCGGTCCGTTTGTTCATGCTGGAACAAACCGGACAGTGAAGACTCAAAAAGAGTTTAATCAGCTTTTAGTGGAAGTAGAGAAGATACCACAAGATGAAAAAGATAAGATGTTGTGTAATCTCAAAGCCTTGAGGGTGATCAGATTTGCCTTACAAGCCAATACTTTCCGTCTGGTCAGTTCATGCACTACCACAAAAGAGATATGGGATAGGCTGAAAGAATTGTATTCAACCGACGAGGATCTCGAGCATTCGATCCAAACCTATTGCTCTCTAAGTTTGGAGCATTTGCACAAAAACCTAAAGAGACACTGCTTCAGACGTTTGATCGTTACAATCATCTACTAAGCAAAATGATGAAGCATGGTATTGAAAGGAAGGAGATCGAACAGAAAGTAACGTTCTTGAATGGTTTGAGACCTAAGTGGATGGCAGTGGTCTCAACAGTAAAGGCTCATGAACAATTTAAATCATACTCACTAGCGAAACTGATGGGTATCCTAAAATCACATGAAAGCACAGGAACTAAAGAAGCGAAGGTTATGTCAGGTGTAGGTTCTCTGGCTCTGGTTTCAAAGAAAAAAAGTGTGGCTGAAGATGAAGAAGAATCTGACATGTCAGAATGTGATCTAACCAACGAGGAGTACGCATTGATGGTGACAAACCCAAAGAAGTTTGCTCAAAAGAAGTTTACAACCAATAAGAACCGAAACTGGAAAGGAAGCTACAGTTCTGAAAAGGTGAATGAAGAAACAAAGAACAATTCTCAGAAGGAAGATGAAAAGAAAGAAAGCAAGCTTATGGGAGATTCAGGGTATAATTGTAACTACTGTCATGGCAAGAACCACTTTCCTAAGGACTGTATTCTAAGAAAAATGGCTGAGAAAAGGGATGGTGAAGATGATGAAGCTTATTACATGCGAAAGTTGGAAGAAATAAAGAAAAAGAAGGCAACTAATGTTTCAATGAATGCCATGATTGTGCAGGAAAATGTAGATGAAGATGAGTTCGGTGGCGTTGACGTCTGGTCAACCGATACTGAGGATGAAGAAGTGAGAAAACCCTCACATGGAAGAGCATACATGGCAAGAAAGGAAGCTACTAGTTTGGCTGGGAAATGTCTAATGGTTACTTCTAGAAGATCATCCGAAGATGTGCATGAGGAGCCGAACCTGACTGAGGATAAGTGTTTTGCAGCCAAGCTCGTAAGTGAAAGGATCAACGACTGCGATCGGTTGATCAAAAAGGTACAAATGATCGTTGAATCACTTCAAGTTCCTCTAATTATGAAGAAGAATTAAACGAACTAAAATTTAAATTTTCCAACTTAAGTGGTAGTCTCATGCAAACTCGCCTAGCGAATTCTAACCTAACTGATCAACTCAGCAGGGAGTCTTCAAAGAGTGAGGAAAGGAGGACATGGATACAACTGAAGGAGCAGGAGTTAGTTAGAACTAGGGATGGGATTATTTATTTACAAAGAGACAACTTAAAGTTTTTGAAACAGCGAAATGTTTTTTGTTTAATTGCAAAACGCTTATATACCAATATAACTCAGCTACACCTAGATTGTGAAATAGGGAAAAAGATTCCTAAGATGATTTTACCCTTCTTTGAATTTAAGGAGGATGAAGTCATTGCTGAATGTGAATCAATAATGTCCTCAGATGATATTTCGATCACTTACAAATATGGACTAGACAAGATTCAGACCTTTATTGACTCCAAGGAGCACAAATGTATGATTAAAAATCTTTTGGATGAAAATAATAGGTTGAAAATTAAGTCCGAGACCATACAAAAATTTGACTCGTCAAATGCCAAATTATTTTCAGAACATAAAATAAATGTAGAAAACACGTCTAAATTTGATGAGGAAAGTGAGATGAGCGATATCTCAGTAGATGATGTGGTTGATTGTTCTGAGTTTTTGAAGAGCGAAACCTAGACTGAAAAACCCCTCATATTTGAAAACTCGGTTGAATATGCTCTCTTGTCTAATGACAAATCAAAGAAACTTAATGAGAAAGCAATGGTCTATCAAAAGGTTCAAACAATGCCAAATCAAGTGTATGTTGTTAAAGGTGTTACCAAAAAACAAACAATAGAATTGAAAATCTTGGTTGACACAGACAATGTAGAAGGGTGCGACGATTACTTCTGGTCCTCCCCTATCGATAATGAAGACGAAACCGTCGGCTTATTAGTGCAAACATCGTGGAGGGTAAGGGGAAGGTATGTTGTTGAACCCATCAACAAACCCTCAATTTTTGATAAACCAAGCTCAAGTGGAACGAAAGAGATACCAGAAGAATCAAAGAAAGCATCCAATGTATCTTCCAAGACAACTGAAGCTCACAAGGAGAAGCCGAAGTCAGGCTTCAATATTCTTAAATCTCAAAAGCAGTTGGCTGAACAGAAACGGGAAAGAAATCAGAGATACATGAAAAATCTAGATGAGCAGAAACGATTTTGGCAGTCTCAAAACCCTAACCATGTTCCTTCCAAGAAAGAAACAAGTGTCAAAGGAAATGACAACTCGAAGAACAGCCGACAGTCCAATTTCGGTCGAAACTCTTACTATTCTTATAACCGAAAGTCCAGTTTCAGTCGCAACTTATCTCAGAACCGAACATCTAGTCTCGGTTCTAACCCCAGATCTGAGAACCGAACATCTAGTCTCGGTTCCAACCCCAGATCTCATAACCAAACTTCAACTTTCGGTCCCAACACCAAGGTTGAGAACCGAAAGTCTAGTTTCGGTCATTCTCACAGTCGACAAAAGTCTTATTCAGCGACGGATGTTAAAGGAAAGGGAAAGCTTGATTCAAACTCTAACATCAATAATAAGAAAAGTTCAACTAACATTAGGACTCAAAAGAATATGCCAAAACCAACTAACAAATCACCATCTGATACATTACAGTTTAAACAAGACAAAAACAAAATAAAAGTTTATACCATCAAAAGGAAAGACGAAACCACTCTAATAAAAATAACTTATTTGGTTGATCTTTTTGTTGCTATTCCTTTTTCTGTAAAAGACTTACCATGGCCCAAGAAATTTTGGGTTCCTAAATCTGCTTGAATTTGCAAGTTATAAATGACGAGCAGTTTGATGACGAATGGTACATAGACAGTGGTTGCTCACGTCACATGACAGGAAGGAAGGAAGAGTTGAGGGTTTTTCGGTCCCTTAAGGATGGTGGATGTGTGATGTTTGGCAACAACTCTTATATCACTATCAAAGGATATGGGAAGATAACCAACGGAGAGCTCACAATTCGAAAAGTGGCGTATGTGGAAGGATTTTAGCACAACCTCATAAGTGTATCTCAATTGGTTGTAGGAACAGGACTGAAAGTCTCGTTCGATGATGAGGGATCAGAAATTATTGAAAAGCAATCTAAAAGAGTTCTGTTGAAGTCTGAACGCAAGGGAGAGATGTATCCTTTAAATCTCAACCCAATTCGAGGACAACCAGCAATATGCCTTTTGTCAAAGGCGAACTATGACGAAAGCTGGTTATGGTACAAACGGCTATCGCACCTGAACTTCAAAGATATTAATAAGTTGTTGCTTGGTGATCACTGTGACATCCCCAAAATCTCGGCCAGAAAAGACCGATTTTCATTTATGGTTTTAAAATAATTTCAGAGTAAATCCTTTTGATTTGAAAGAGTTGCAGAATTTGTTCCCAAAAACAAAACGTGATAAAACAATGTTTACCAAAGCATTTCATAAAAGAAATGTATTTTCATTATATAATCAAAACTCGGGATGTTATGTTCCGATACAAACCATAAAGCATAAACGATAACATTACAAGTCATTCAACAAATATAAACATATACAGACTTGTAAACAAAACAACTTGATGGTACATCCATCCTATGCCCTTGCGCCACTTCCTGTAATACAAATAAAACTGAGTGGGTCAGGCTTGGGAGCCTGGTGAGCATATAGGGTTTTCAACCCACAATAAATAATCATATTTAATTCCACCAACCAACAATAACCCAATTACCCATTCCCGTTATTCTCACTTTACATCCCTAAGACAAGTGACATAAGGGACCTAGTCTAAGAATATTTCATCGGGGCGACAACACATGCTTCGGGGGTTCCTCAGCAATATAAGTCAAATAAGGCAACCATGAGGGGGATGGAATACAACGAATAAACACCCAAGTTCATTAACACCTACAGGTGGCGAGCCTGCTAGTGTTCCACATGACTTTCTAGAAAAGTTTGTGGTCGTCATCTAAACTCCGCTAGATGACTGAATCAAAACAACAACGAGGCCTCTCATCTGTTTATTACACACCAACTATCTACCCATGTTCTACCCAACATATTAGTAGATAAAAATATACATTTTTATACATAGTTTAAAAACCTGCATAGCATGCTTTAATCAATACATATTCCACATAACAGATGAGGCACACACACATAACACGTATTTCATAGAAAACAAATCAGATCCATGAGATAGAAGAGAGTGAATATACATTCACACATATAACACAAAATATACACATAACACGTATTTCATAGAAAATACTTTATAATTATGCGTTAGAAGAAAGTAACCACACACTCGCGCATATAAACAACAATATACTTAATACACTCAAACCATACTTGTATTATTATCGTGTTTATGAAAGGTAGTATACACTCACTTGATCAGAAGATGATCAGACAACACTACGGCTTGTAGAATTAGTATTCTTCGGCAGATTTAGAAGATCTCCACAAAAATCAAACTTCTCTCGGGCAGAGCTTCGGCTCGGGAATTGCACTTCTCGGGATCCCGGGAGCGTGAAACTTCCTTCTTAATTTGGATATGAGATCCGGGGTGTCAGGATGGCTTCGGGGGTTTACTCGCAGAGCTTCGGCACAAAAAGGAGAAGAAATGAGCAAAAATACCTGGAACCCTTGCATCCTATTTATAGGAGGCTGGAGCCTTGGAGTACGTTGGGCGTACAGCAGTACGCGGGGCGTACGCGTCCGAATCGTCATGGCATGCGTCATCTGAAGAACTCGAGTGCGAGGTTCGTCATGCTTCGTGGTACGCTGGGCGTATGCCAGTACGCTGGGCGTACTTCGGATCAGATCGGTGACTCCTTCGGATATACATCCGAATTAAAGATTAAATTTAAATACAAATTATTTAATAAACTTCGGAAATTCATATCTTCTTCATACGAACTTCATTTTCGACGTTCTTTATATCCACGCGTAGGTGAGACTACGCTCTACAACTCTCGTTTAGACTCCGTCGGCTAATTTTGACCTTATTTTTATTAATTATTTTTAGTAGGCCGGGACAGAAAGACTTCGTTATAAATTCATAACTTCTTCGTTTGACGTCCGTTCTCGCCTAACTTTTCATCGTTTCGATACCAACAACGAGATCTTCGATTCTCGTTTAGATCGATTCGACTAAAAACCGCTAGATCTCAAATCGAGTATTTCTGGCTGCATACCGCTAAGTCGAAACTTTAGAAAATCATAACTTCCTCATATGAAGTCAGATTCTGGCGGTCTTTATATATTCGGAAAACCTCGTTTCAACTACTACAACATTATCCAAAGATATCAAGTTTATTTTACACTTTAATTTTGACACTTATTTTTATTCTTAATTAATCAAACCACATAATTAAGAAATTAAGCACAAAACACATAATACTCAAATAATACACTTCTATTATTTCAAAATGGGTTACAAAGGTTAACCTAGACTATTACATCAATGAAAATGCCTAGCCTGGAAACGCGGGCGTTACAATCATGTTCGAGGCCTCCCTCTTCTCAAGTTTGAGAAGGAACAACTGTGCACAGCTTGTGAGATGGGTAAACAAAGTCGAAAGAGACATCCTACACGTATCAATACCAAGATCATTGAAGCTCTTGAACTTCTGCACATTGACTTATATGGACCTTTGACTATTGAAAGCATCAGTGCTAGTAAGTTCATACTTGTCATAGTAGATGATTTTTCATGCTTCACCCGGGTTTACTTTCTTAAACAGAAATCAGAAGAGACTTCCAAGTTAAAGGTGTTTATCAAGCAAGTGGAATTGCAGGTGCAAAAGGTGGTGAGGAACATTAGAAGCGATAATGGGCTTGAGTTCAAGAATAAAGAGTTTGAAGACTTTCTGGCTGAAAAGGGAGTATCTCACAACTTCTCTACTCCCTATACTCCACAACATAATGGAATTGTTGAAAGACGAAACCGTTCCTTATGTGAGGCAGCCAGAACCATGCTAAGCTTTGCTTCTCTTACATTATACTTCTGGGCCGATGCTGTTGTAACTGCACGCTATACTCAGAACCGATCCATACTTAACAAGAAATTATCCATCACTCTGTATGAGATTTTGAACAATCGAAAGCCCAACGTTATGTTTTTCCATGTGTTCGGTTCCAGGTGCTTCTTTTTCAATTCCAAAGAGAACCGAAACAAGTTCGACGTTAAATCCGACGAGGGAATCTTCCTTGGTTATTCACTCACTTCAAAGGCCTATAGGGTTTTGAATAAACACTCCAAACGTATTGAAAAAACCTATTACGTAACCTTTGATGACAACTATATGAAGAAGGTTCAACCGAGCCAAAATACCATAGGAGAAATATTTTTAGAATTAGGACAAGTCTCGGTTCCCATTTCCAACTTATTTGAAGAGTACATAAGGCTATTTGATGAACTATAAAAGTTTATACAATCGGAGGTGAACGCAGCAGACAACAAAATCGACCATCTGAAAAAGATCATCGATGAAGCTGCGAAAGACATGGAAAAGGATCCTTCTAAAGCAACTGATGATCAATCCTCAATTGACCCTCCAAATAACAGCTCAGTATTCAAGAGGGAGGGTTCATCTGTATCTAATACAACCAGATTATCAATTGAGGGGGAGAATCCAACACCAACCGAGGGGGAGGATCCTGAACCTGACAAGGGATATGCTTCGCCATTTGAGGGGGAGAATAAAAATTCAAATTACGAAGACGATCGATCAGAATTTGAAAAAGAGGTAAATGAAGAGCTGGATCCTGTCTATGATCCGAATTACCCTCCTCTAACAAAATGGACTAAGGATCATCCCAAAACACAAATCATTGGTGAATCATCTGAGCGAGTTCTCACACGTTCTCAATTGAAAGCGAAACAAACTGCCCTATTATCTCATCTTTAATTATGCATGTTTAATTTGTTTGTCTCCAAAATCGAACTGAAGACGGTTAAGGTTGCACTTGATCACGCTGATTGGGTACAAGCTATGCAAGATGAACTCAATGAGTTTAAACGTAATCAAGTTTGGAGGTTGATTCCCTCTCCAAAGAATTCTTCAGTGGTTGGTATAAAATGGGTCTTCAGGAATAAATTAGACAAAGGGGGCAACGTCATTCGCAATAAGGCTCGGCTAGTGATGAACAGATACTGTCAGGAAGAAGGAATAGATTATGAGGAGACCTTCGCTCCGGTGGCAAGGTTGGAATCGGTTAGAATATTTCTGGAATATGTTGCACATAAAAACTTCGAAGTTTTCTAGATGGATGTAAAATGTGCTTTCTTAAATGGAGAACTAGAAGAAACTTTGTACATTGAACAACCTCCTGGGTTCGTGAACGAGAAATTCCCTGATCATTGCTATGTGTTACATAAAGTTGTATATGGCCTAAAGCAAGCACCGAGGGCCTGGTATGAAACGTTAACTCTCTTTCTTAAAATGTCAAAATTCAAGCAAGGTTCGGTTGACCCAAACTTCTTTCAAAAGAAAGAAGGCGAACATTTAATGATAGTTCAGATTTATGTCGATGATATCATCTTCGGCTCCACGGATCCTAGCGTAACAACTGAGTTCAGGAAGCTGATGGAGACTAAATTTGAAATGAGCATAATGGGTCCAATTAATTTTTTCCTCGGATTGAATATAAGACAGGGACCAGAAGGCATTTTTATCAACCAGGAAACTTACATGAAGAATTTGCTAGCGAAGTTCGGTATGACGGGAGATTCAAAGGTGAAGGTTCCCATGGCATTTGACACAAAGTTAACTTCATCCCTGGAGAAACCTGTTGTTGACATCACACTCTCTCGTCAAATAATAGGGTCTCTTATGTATCTAACGACGAGTAGACCAGACATTATGTTCTCTGTTTTTTATTGTGCCAGGTTTCAAGCAAATCCAAGAGAACCTCACATGGTAGCAGTGAAAAACATTTTTTGTTATCTGAAGAGAACCTCGTCTCTTGGTCTTTGGTACCCTGCTAGATCTGGGTTCTTTGTTCAAGCCTTCTCTGACGCCGATCTTGGAGGATGCGGTCTGGACCGAAAGAGCACAACTGGTGGATGCCAATTTCTTGATGGAAAACTCATCAGCTGGCAGTCTAAGAAGCAAACCTATGTGTCTCTTTCAACAGCCGAAGCTGAGTACATAGCTGTAGCATCATGTACCTCACAAGTAATCTGGATACAAAGCCAATTAAGGGACTGCGGATTAAGTATGAAGAAAATACCGCTCTACCGTGACTTTGAAAGCGCAATAAGGATATGTCACAATCCGGTGCAACACTCAAAGACAAAGCATATTGCACTAAGATACCATTTCATCAAGGATCATGTTGAAAATGGAAACGTGGAAGTTCACTTCGTTCGGTCCTCTGATCAAATCGCTGACATCTTCATTAGATCTTTACCAGAAACAACCTTCAATAAAATTTTACAAGGTTTGGGGATGATGGAAACAGAGTCGGTACCGAAACCTCAAACCTCTTACTAAAAATTAGACAAGTGAAATAGAGCTAACGCTCGGTCTACTTCGGTTCCGGATTTTTTAGGAACCGAAATGAACCGAACGCTCGGCTTATTTCGGCTCCAGATTTTTTGGGAACCGAAATGAACCGAACGCTCGACTTATTTTGGTTGTAGAATTTTTGGGGACTGAAATGAACCAAACGTTCGACTTATTTCTCTTCATTTATGTAAAGGTTTGGTTTCGGTTGTATACTTTGTAAAATTTCTTTTAAGCTTTTTATTTGATTTATTTTCCCTTTTATCTTTATTTCTAGAGTTTCTAAAACTAATTTCATTTATTCTTTTTTATTTTTCTGTTTTTATTATTTTTCAGAAAATTAAAAATACCAAAAAGATTTTACCTTTTACTTGTAGTTATTGTATTTGTTTTGCGTGGGTGTGGTTTGTTCGTCTTTGTTCATTTCTTTACTAGGTACCAAGGATATGAGGAGAATGAAAATTCAAGGATATTGTTGCTACTTGATTTGGAATTAAGACAGGTATGACAATTCTAATTTGAACTAGTTAAGTGTCCCTAGAAGCATGTTGCTGCATGTAGACCGAAGCCTCTAGAAACTATGAGTGAGGCCTTAATAATTCGATCTATACCTATCGTTTCTTCCTAATCATTCATGTTACTCATGGTTTGTTTTGGAGTAACAATATGTGGATAAGAATTTGCATCGAGTCATCAGATAAGGATTGAATTTGGGCGTGTGAATTTGAAACGATTTCTATACGCACACGTGATGACGTCTATCTAGGGAATCCCAGCTGTCACATCGTGATTTTTCAGGCGAATTTTCAGCGATCATATACTCATTACATACGATTCTCTCTCTCTCTCTATCTCTCTCTCTCTCTCTCTCTCCTGGAAATGGTATAAAAGAGGATTCTCACACCTCTTGTACATCATTACCTTCTTGATACAACAGGTGATTGTTACTGTTCATCTTCTTCTTAACATCAACAATGGCGGAATCTTCATCTCTTCAAGATCAAACTGAATCATCATCATTGCTTGCCATCAAACCTAATCAGAGTGGAATCCGTTCCCGTGTCCCTACTATCTCAAGTGTATTCTACTGCGACGTACGACAAGAACAAGGAGAGGATCTACTTTCAAATTTTTAATCACAAGGCATCAATCTCAAAAGGCCGATTCTGCTCTCTGTTAGGGCTTGCTGTCGATGCTTCAATTATCTCTCCAGATTTCATCACCACGACTCATCTGTTTACAATGTTCTATGAAATGGGTTATACTGAGGTCCTTACTACTTTCACAAAGTTCAAGAAATCCTATTTACCTCCATAATGGAATGGGTTACTTATTATTCTTCACAAGTGGCTCTCTGAACGGGTTGATGGGTCTGATGGATCAAACAAGTGTTTCATGACTATTTTGGATGGTCTCTACAATGAAATCAACTTGGATTATGGTTCCTTTATCTGGTCTCAAATGGTGCAGACTTTGAACTCCTCGACCAAACACTCTGAAGTTTCTTGTGGTCGTTTCTGGACCCTTCTCACTTTCCGGGCAATTAACTCTCTCCAACTCCTTGTCATGAAGGATGTTGTGCTTTCTAATCCAACAAAATTTCCTCACAATGGTTCAATTCCTAAAACAATGTATCGATGTGTCTCTGAAGAAAGTAAAGTGATGGCTGAGTACCGATTGCTTCCTCCCAAGAATACACAACAACTGACTCCTGAAATGCAAGCTGCTCTGGATGATGTTGAGAAGCCAGCTAAGCGAGGAAAGAAAGCAGATTCCAAGAAGGTGGCAACCGACGAACCTTCTTCCAAGCCAGTTAAATCCAAGAAGCGGAAAGCTGAAAAAGCTGGTTCCTCGGCTCCTAAGAAAGTTAAGAAGATGGCCCAAAGACCAAAGGCTCTTACACCTTCAATCTTTGGTAATGATGATGAGCAGAATGCTGATGAGGAAGAGGAAGATCAACATGAAGGCTCTCCTAGGGGTAATACACCACCTTGATCTCCAACTCCAGCAGGTAATCTTAATGCTTCTGTTCCCACTCCTCCACCATTACCAGCGAAAACTACTGTTCAAGTTTCGGTTGCCCCAATTCCTCCATCTCCTTCAACTCAAACTACTACTATTGTTCCACCACCTCCACCTGTCAACTCAATACCCTTATCTACAACCCCATTACCACCTCTCATTTTTTCCCAAGCAACTATCACCTCTACACCGGTCATCACAACAACAACCGAATCGCCAGTACAAGTCAACACATTTGATGTGGGGGCAAAGACTGAAGATAATCCTAAAGTTACAACTCAGCCTATTTCCCTAACTCATTCCATTGAGTCTGGTCCAGTTCTTGGAGGCACTGATTTTGAGTTCGATTCAACCTACTATAGTCCATACAGAATTCCATGTGATGAAGATAAAGCTGCTCTAGTGACCAAGCAACAACTGAATAGTGTTCATGAAAAGCTAGATACGCTGATCGACTCAAAAAAGAAGTATAATGATGTCGTTTTAAAAGCGTTCATGGATACAGCCCTGCAACAATATCATGAGTCCATTGAAAAATCCACGACTGTTGTGGATGACTCTACTTCTTTATGCAAAAGAGCAACATCCGATATCAAAGAACGTATTCAAGACTATCAAGAAATCTTCAGTTGCTCAACCGAACTGAGCTCTCGGCTCCATTGACGTAATAGGGGAGATTGTTTGGTATTTAGTGTTGCATCATGGGCTCGTTTTTGTATAAGCCTATCCATCTGTGATGATAGATTACGGTTACGTTATTTACAGTGCATGCATGTATGCCTTAGATACGACGGTCATTATTATTATTATCATTATTGCTTTGTAACCTGAACACCTCTACATTAGATGTTCTTAATCGAGCTCTTCTGAGGTGTTAAAGTTTAATCATTCGACACCAGTTACACCATTCTTGGGTTCTTTATTGTGTTATCTGTTGCGTTGTCATTCATTATTCTGCTTAAATCTATCGATCTTTAAGGAATATCATTCTAAGTTTCTAACACATGGTAGGGGGATGAGTGTGGGTGGGGGCCCGTATCTCATCACTAACTAAGTGTGGATGGGGTTCCATATCTCATTAGTAGAAGAATAGGGGTGAGCCCCAAGATAGGTGGGGCCTTGAGACTAGTAGTTATAGTATAGTGATTGCATTAGCTTGTTTATATGGATATTGTTGTATGTGAGTAGCGGGTGGGGCCCGAAGACAGGCGGGGCCTGGTAGAAACATATATGTATACCGAGTGGCGCTCGATGCTAGGCGGGGCCTGATGTCGGATTCGTCCGATGTCGGGCTAGGCCAGATGTAGCCGGCTAGGCCCAATGTTTGCAGTATGTGATAATGTATGGTATATGGTAGGCCGGGGAACTTACTAAGCTTCGTGCTTATGGTTTTCAGTTTTGGTTTCAGGTACTTCCGATAGTGGAGGAAAGAGCTCAGGATGATCGCATGGCACACACCAAAAATTTGTAGCTTGGGAGGCTTATACTCAAATAAAAGATCTGAGAAGATACTCTGATTTGATATAACAACTTTTGTTTATGAACGATATGATATGTTCTTATGGTTCTTATTAATTGATTAAAAAGAAATTTTCGGGACCGTATTTTGGGGATGTTACAAGTTGGTAGCAGAGCCTTGGTTTGAGGGATTCGGGCAAACTTTTAGGTGTGTCTGAACTCAAACTAAGGAATTGATATAGAAATTTTCAAAAGGAAAGAAACATCAATTTTCAGTAAAAAGGATTTTCAGAAAAGATATGAGTTTTAGAAAAAGCGAAAAGAAATTTTGAGAAAGAAAAGAACTTTGAAAAGAGTAAAGGGGTATGGTGCATGCAATCAGCCGAGCTCAAGTAAGTTCTCCTAAATTGCCCATACATGTTTGTTATGATATGATATGTGCTTTAAAACTACATGCTATATTAGGACTAAGGATCTAGGGAGGATGGCTTATGTGCCTGTTATGTGTATGCGCTTTATGAGTTGCATGCTAGTACATATTCTCGAGTAGGGGATAGAACAAAAAGATTGGATTATGTGGTTAGACTTTTTCCTTTTGTCTGAATGCTACTTGCTTTGTGCTTTGTGGGACTCTAAGTGATGGGAGTTGGCCATTAGGTGAATACGTCAAGTCACATGTGACCAGGGTTGAATAATCTCTGAGTGTTGGATTTGGCCCTATTGCGCAACTCTCGTCTGAGTCTAACCATTGTAGGGATGAGTCCTTTACTCGAAGGATTATCTGAGCCTCGTCACATGTGATGGTATTCAGGTAGTGGCTAATTGGCATTATAAAGATACCTTCACTAGATGAGGACTGGGTGCAGGTTGGACGTTACCCTAGGGCAAGCCTAGGATGAGAGTAGTGCTGGGAGCAGTGTTAGTAGCAGTGAAAGGGACTTGGTGTAGTCGAGGCAATTCTTGAGGAAAGTGCGAATAGATGTCGAAGGTAGTAGGGGGCCATACTACTGAAAGCAGAGGATTTGTACCCTATTCAAGAAGGGCTGAGATAAAACCAGGGAACTTATAGTGTGTATGATTCCTCGGTAGTGATGTGTATTCTGATGGTTGTTATGGCATGTTTTCAGCATAGTGACGTTGCGTGAGAGACCAATGGGCAGATTCAGCGCCGGAGAGAGATCATGCTCGGGATCAGGAGCTGAGCAGCTCGAGGAGTGCATGAGGAGTTCATCTCAGCTGAGGTTACGCATAGTATTCTAGACCAGACTCATGTGATATTTGGTTCAGTCAAAGAGGGTATTTTGGAGCTTCTGAATGAAAAGCTGGGAGTTTTTCGTATTGAGATGATGGACATGATGGGGGTGCGTTCGCTGACATTTCGAGAGTTCAGAGCTTGTGGAGCTCCAGATTATCATGGGGTTAGGAACCTCATTGCTAGCAGAAGGTGGTTAGCTGATGTCGCCAATGCTTTTCATACGAGCCGGTGCCCCGAGGAGGACAGGTCCGGCTTGCCACTTGTCTTCTGAAGGACATAGCACAGGACTGGTGGGACGAGGTTGGATATACTATTGGAGATGATGCTGTGTTAGACGCGATGAAATGGACTGATTTCTTGGCTAGGTTCAGCGCCGAGTTTACACCAGTTATTGAGGTGCAACAGTTAGCACGGGAGTTTCAGGACCTCCGACAGACTATTGAGACAGTGGCGGAAATCACCGCCAAGTTCAGGGAGAGGGCTCTTCTTGTTCCACAGTATGTCACGGACGAGGAAATGAAGAAGGCCCGATATCACGAGATGCTAAGGAGTGACATCAGGGAGTTTGTGAGCAGGTCCAACTACAAGATGTTGGAGGATATGAGTGCTCGGGCGAGGGAGAGGGAGATCGATCAGGAGCACATCTGGAAGAGGAAGCCGGAGGAGATGCAAGTAGCCACATGTTCAGGAAAGAGACCCAATGGCTCAGATGTGAGATCGAGTGGTTATCAGGGCTGCAATCGTTGTGGCAAGTGTGTTGGATTAGTGTCTAAGTCCATAACTATTTTGGTATGTACTTGACCCGATTGTGCATGGTCCTTTTGGGTTGCCTTCACCAAAGCAACTTGATAGGATGAATTATGGAGAGAGAGGATTAATTATGATTTATTAATATATTATGAGAATAATATATTAAAGGAGAAATCATAATGTTTTATTAATATTAGTCAAGAATTAATAAGAATTAAGTTTGTGGCTAAAAGACATTAATTAAACTTAAGGGACTACAACTGCCAATTATGTGATAGTTGAATATTGGGCTAATGGACTCCATATTAGAAAGGTGGACGAATTCTATGGGGAAACACATTAGAAATTGTCCTAGGCCTCTAAGGAGGGAGTCCATGGGTTGCTTAGGGCTTCAACATCCAAATTAGGGTTTCCTTGTTAGATAACCCTAATAGCCTCACTATTTAAGGACCCCTTGGGCACCAAAAACGTGGGCAACTGAATCCTTAGGGTTTCCACACGTTTTGGGCAGCCTCCACTCTCCTCATTCTTCATGCCCTTGGTCTTGGTGTTTGTGAACCATTAAAGGAGTGACATTTGTGACTTTAAGCTTTCTAAAGTCATTACAAGGAGGATTTGAGATTGTTATTGCTACATAACAATCAAGGTAAGATCTAAAACCCTTTCACATGTTGATATGATTACTTGTATGCTAGAACTAGGGTTTAAAGTCTTTGATGAATTGCATGTACAATAGAGAAACCTAGATCCAAGCATTAGGGTTGCGTGAGCACATATGATGTTCTTATGGCTAAAACCCATCAGTGGTATCAGAGCCTTGATTGGTTTCTATTGTATTGATGCCTTGTTTGTTTGTTCAAGCTGTAAAATCGATTTTTGGCCCCCCTGTCTGATGAACTCGGCGAGTAGCTCCAACTCGGCGAGTCCATAGAGGAACTCGGCGAGTTCGAGTGTCAGAAGGAGGCAGTTTCGGGATTTCTTGCTGTTTTACTGATGGATGCTTGTCTTATCTACTTTAGGTCATTAAAATCCGATTTTAAACATATTTTTGAGTATATGCTTGATTAAACAAAAGATAATTACCAATTGATTAGATAATAACTACCTTATATGATTAAAGTTTGATTATTTGTATTAATTGGGTAACTTATCTTCCAAGAAATTGATTTTGGGTCAAATTTAGATAATCATTAAATTAATTGTTTTATTTAAATTATTTGCTATTTGATCCTTTGTGTTTTGAAATGTTTCAAAACTTGCCCTCAAGTTTTGGAATTTAAAAGTTGATTAATAGTTTAATTTAGAAATGTTAAATTCTAAAACCCTAGTATTGTTTTGAAAAGCTCAAATCACACCCTTATGGTTTTATTAATTAATTAAGGTGTATAATTAAAGGAGATTTAATAAATCCATAAAGTTTAGCTCACATTTAGTTAAATTAAAAGTGTAATTTATTAAATTAGACCACCTAGTATTTTAAAATAGTAAAATACATCCTATACTATATATAACATTAAAAGTCTAACATTATATATATATATATATATATATATATATATATATATATATATATATATATATGTATATGTATGAGTAAAAGTCAGTCTTACCGTTAGTAGGCCTCATTCACGAAGCTGGTCTATAAGGCATGTTTAAGGAAATTGCCTATAAAATGGTGATTGAATGGGTATCCACTCTTACCCACCGCACTCTTGACTAGTGGAGGGTCGTTAGCCGAACGGGTAGGATAAGAGAGAAACCTTCCATTATAAGTATAATGAAGTACAGAAGTAACTAAATGCTTTTACAAAATTCCCCATCTTAGTTACTTTAGGCAAAAGTGAATTGATGCAATTCCATGAAATTACACTTTGTGCCCTTGCGAAGACGTTAGTGGAGCGTATGTGGTTAACTGACACACTAAATGGTTCTAAGTAAAGGTAGCAAAGGGTGACTCAATGTTTGTCATAGTTCGGTGGAGTGTGTGTGGTTAACCGGCACATCGAATAGGTGACAGTAACATGTGGGGGCACCATGTAAGTTTGCATGGTTATTCACACCCTGTTTTGTGATCCTCGGCATCTCAATCACAAATCGAGGGGCATATCGAGATTTAAACATGCCATTGAAAATTTCAATGAATCTCAAAGGATCTAGGAGTTTTCATAGATTTAAAACTTAAATTTTTTTTCGTTTTTCATGGTGGAAATTGGTAAATCGTCATTTACCTACCTTCAAATATTCTGCAACTAGATTACGGCATCCCTTTTCTAGGTTGTAGTGTATTGTGTTGGGTCCTAGCCTTAATATGTCATTTGGGTGATTTATTAAGGACTCAATCAATCAACTAACTTGAATTTGTTTTCTCCCGTTTTGTAGATGTCAAAGTACGACAACTATAGTCTTCCCAAATCCCGTGGAACAAGCTTTCCACATGAAGATGATATTCCACGATTCGATCGAGGAACAAGAGATCATGCTTCACTTTCTCCACCTCCTCCAATTATTCTCCCTAACCCACAAGTTTGAAGGCTTGAAAAGTTCAAGCTCACTCAAGCCCTTTTGGAAAGTAAACATGAAGAAGGAAAGTCGGTGTGTGCACACGTCCTAGAGATGAAGTCACACATTGATAAGTTAAGAATGTTGGGATCCATTGTCTGTGAGGAGCTAGCTATTGACTGGGTTCTTTAGTCACTTCCTAACTTGTATAGTGAGTTCGTAATAAAGTACTATATGATGAACCACAACGTGACCCTTATAGATCTCACCTATATGCTTATTGCTGCTGAATCAGCGATGGTTTGGCGCAATGGAAAAGAAAATTTGATTGGTGAATCTGCCTTCCAGACCTCTATGGATATAGGCAATGGCAACGAAAGGCATGCCATGATCAAAGAGTTTGATCATAAGAGAAAGGCAAAGTCTGAAGTAGTTCCATGTGCTGTTCCAAAAGAGTCAATTTGCTTTTATTGCCAAGAGAAGTGGCATTGGAGACGAAGCTGCCATATTTACCTAAGAGATCTAAGAGATGGGAGAGTCAAAACGTATGGCTCTGCTTTAGGTAAAATCCATACACTAACTCTTTTAAGTTCCTATTATAGATTCTTAATACATGATGTGATAAGATTACATTTCGATGTCTTGCAGGATCGAATAAAAGAGAGGAAGCTTAAGGGAAGAAGTGAGTGGAATCTAATCGTGAAGAAATGAATTTCGATCGCATTACTTGAAGATTAGATTCTTGAGCTACTACTTAGAGTTAGAATAATATTGCTAAGAAATATGTATTAGCATAGTTTTTCAATAAATTGCATTGTAAGGACAAATTTTTCCGCAATAAAATAAAATTTGATTTTATATTGTTTATTTATCCTTGCAATGGCGTGTATGAAAAATTGATGTTTGAATGTTGCTATTAATAGCAATAATGGATTTGATTCTTAATTATGTTATTTGTGGAAATGTCGAGAATTTACCAAATAGGGAGAGTTTCTCATCGCCCAAGTTTCAATTGGACAGAAACTTGGGATCATGCAACTTGGTTGCACGATGAATGAGATATTTCATATTTGGAAATTAGACTAATTCATTGACAAAGTGTCAAGTGAAGGACTAGGAGATCAAGTACACAAGGTTGTGTGTTGATCAAGTCTACCACAAAAGTGACAAAGATATTCTTCATGATTTACTACAGGTTTAGTAAATATGATTATACTTATAAGATTAAGTGTAATTATGAATAGATTGAAAGAGTTTAAATCAATAGCAGAACGAATAAAAAGAATCAAGTAGGCAGAAAGATAAAAGTTTCTCTATTCTAAGAAGAAGGGAGAGTACCTTTTATTATATTTTATGATAAGTCTTAATGATTAAGAACCATATTTCAATTGAACCTCTAAGTGAGTCTTAGTACAATTGTATGTCTGAGAAGAGGAATCAAGAGTTGAAGAAATGGTTAAATCAAGAAGTCAATCATACTTCATTCCAAAACAAGTCTTAGAGTTAAGATTGTGACATTGAGTGACAAGTCTTAAGAAGGTTTATAAAATTCATCAAATGTAGAATTTGGAAAAAGATTTTCTTATTCTTGCACATTTGAAATTGGTAGTTGTGATGTCTTGGATTAGACAAAGACCAACAAGGACCAATTTGTGAAGTGTTTCGTCTTGATAAAAGCTACACTAACTCTTGAATATTTGTTTGTCAAGAAATGTTTATTGACAAGAGAATCTTATATGTCAAGGAGTCAGTGAGAGTCTTAATGGTCTTGAAAGGTTTCAAGAACAAATCAAAATAAACCTTATCGAACATCACTAGCACACGACTTGAGGTTTACGACCTATCGTGTTGACACAATCTTGTTTTTGTGCCGTTCCAATCGAGTTAATTATGCATGTGAGTTCTATGCGTTCTCATTTGAACGCATAAAAGGCAAGCACCTTAATCAATGAAAGTACATTGATAGGAAAGGGTAAGCTGCTTAACTACTTGGAAGACATGGTGAGCACTCGTGTTACCATAAGGCAAGAAATAAAGATTGAGAAGGTTCGGTCCATATGAGTTTGGATTTGTCACAAACCTTGGTTTTGAAAAATTCACATGAATAGGAACACATACACCATTAAAATCTAAGTGTCATAAGATTCCCTCCTTCATGAAAATGACTGTGAGGAAATGCTTTCACCAAGACAGATTTTAAGAAGATAGTGATTGTGAAAATTGTATTCTTGAATTTGATTATGGTTATGGTATCCCTTTCCATAATTAGAATTGTGAGATATGGCAATTAGTCCGAATTGTTTAAGACACACATATGAGCTATCTAAGGCAAAGGTGTATGAGATTAAGAAGCTTAGATAAAAGATTATCAAATCATTAAGTATTAGAAATATGAACTTCATAAATTCAATAGGTATTGTTTTTCTGGAAGTTAAGCTGTTTTCTAAATACATGTCAAAGCTAGTGGGAGCATAAGTGTTATGCTTATATGATAATAATCATCATGATAGTGGGAGCATAAATGTTATGCTTGTATGATTATTAAGGCAAGTATTTCAAGTTAGCAATATTAATTATAGAAAACAAGAGTTATACTTTGCAAAGTCGTAAGGGTTAAATAGTTGTTTTGCTATAATTAAGGGAGAGAATATTATGCTTCATTTCAAATCTAAAGGCTTAGGTTTTGGAATGTTAATAAATTTAGTCAAGGATACATAGTGTGTTCTCAAATTTCAATTATGATTATGGCATAGTTCGAATTTGAGAACGTGGACATAAAATATTGTGGCAGAAGATTGATAAACTATCAGATCTTTATGTAAAACATTATGTATCGTATCCCATATGCTTCGGGTATAGGATTGATTGCAAATGCTATAATATTTGACCATTCTAAAATTTTCCAAATGTCTAGCGCATTAAGAGGAAAAAGGACAAGAATTGGTTTTGACTAAGATAATTAAACAACTAGCAAAGGACAATCCAAAGCTCGCTGAGGATTGGTCGTTTGTGAGTAAGTTGGAAGTATGATATTGGATGGACCATATCGACATTATTATGAATCGATAAGATTCTATTAAGAATGAGTTGTCATATGGCAAATATGGAAATGTTTCCATATTGGGAGTTGGATATTGAGAGTCTATGTCTAGATTAAAATTTTATTTAAAAGGATGTTCAAAGGAATGTACTTTAAGTGAGAGACATCGCGTCTATGGAATTGTACTGTAACAATCTCAAATAGAGGACTTTGTAATTTCATTGGCAATAGTCATTGTGACTTTTGTGCTATGACATTACGAAAGGATCATTGCATAAAATGTTAGAATCTAGCATATTCTATAAGTGGCAAGGATTTGATATTCTTTCACTTGTGAAAAGGATTGGGAGTTGTGAAATGAGTATGATTGGAAATGTGTTCATTTGATCTATTTCACAAAGTAAGGACCGTAGGTAAACATTGTGTGCATGCTGAGAGCATGGGACAAGTGTAGTAATAATTCAAGTAAGAGGTTGATTACCCGAAACAACAAATAATGAGTAATCAATATGGTGATTAAATAAAATGTTTTATTTATACTCAAAGGTTTGAGGCCATATGCGATTAGTATTATTCTTGTGTTTCAATTTGCATTTTTTGACTTCCTGAATAATTTAATTGGTTAAGAACAGTCAAATTATTCGAACGGGCCACAGTCGTTCATATGTTGGAAGTAGGTATGAATGAAGACTGTCGTGAATTGGTGTATGGATTGTCTAAAGTGTATTAGACATAAGCAATTGTTTGCTGCAACGTTCATGAGTGCTTATGAATATGATTTGAGCATTGGATTAAACCCACGCTCACTTGGATCACTTCATGAATTATATCACGAGTGATTGGTGAGACGATAAAATCTTATATTCTTGAAACCGAGATGTGTGAGTTGTATCTTGCGAGTCGGTTGCACATAGATAATATGTAAACGCACCAACAACTTGGTGTCATAAAACATATTGTTGTGTGTGATTCGGTGAGTGAGTACAAGCAAGCATTGAATCAAAGTTTATCTGTTCCTTTTATCCAAAGTACGATGAAAGATATCTTTGGGCCCCTCGATGATTTAGTGATGGCACCTAAGCGCTTGGCCGAGACGGGACTAATTTGATGTGATCAATTGTAGTCTGTTGTTAGTCGTCATAAATCGGAAGTCGGGAAATAGTATAGAGAGAATGATTAGGTTCATGTCTCATATTTATACGATATCTAGAATGGAGGAATATATGATCCCTTATCTAAAGGACACGCGTATCTGATAAGATCAGAGTTGACAGCGGCTTTGGAAAGCTACGATTGCAGATCAGGATCTGAAGTCATACGCAGAATAGTTATTAGACTTATCCAAGTGGGAGACTGTTGGATTAGTGTCTAAGTCCATAACTATTTTGGTATGTAGTTGACCCGATGGTGCATGGTCCTTTTAGGTTGCCTTCACCAAAGTAACTTGATAGGATGAATTATGGAGAGAGAGAGAGAGGATTAATTATGATTTATTAATATATTATGAGAATAATATATTAAAGGAGAAATCATAATGTTTTATTAATATTAGTCAAGAATTAATAAGAATTAAGTTTGTGGCTAAAAGACATTAATTAAACTTAAGGGACTAGAACTGTCAATTGTGTGATAGTTGAATATTGGGCTAATGGACTCCATATTAGAGGGGTGGACGAGTTCTATGGGGAAACCCATTAGAAATCGTCCTAGGCCTCTAAGGAGGGAGTCCATGGGTTGCTTAGGGCTTAAGCATCCAAATTAGGGTTTCCTTGTTAGATAACCCTAATAGTCTCACTATTTAAGGACCCCTTGGGCACCAAAAACGTGGGCAAATGAATTCGTAGGGTTTTCACACATTTTGGGCAGCCTCCACTCTCTTCATTCTTCATCCTCTTGCTCTTGGTGTTTGTGAACCATTAGAGGAGTGAAATTTGTGACTCTAAGCTTTCTAAAGTCATTACAAGGAGGATTTGAGATTGTTATTGCTACATAACAATCAAGGTAAAATCTAAAACCCTTTCACATGTTGATATGATTAATTGTATGCTAGAACTAGGGTTTAAAGTCTTGGAGGAATTACATCTACAATAGAGAAACCTAGATCCAAGCATTAGGGTTGCATGAGCATATAGGATGTTCTTATGGCTAAAACCCATCAAAGTGTGGCAGGACGCACGAGGGTGCGTGCAGGGGTGGCAGTGGGGGGTGATTCTGGCTACTTCAAGTGCAGTCGGACTGGTCATTTCAGCAGGGATTGTACTGCTACCACCACCCAGGGATCAGACCTAATATGTTTCCATTGCAATCAAAGGGGCCACAAGAAGGCCCACTGTCCGAGTTTTATTTTCCAGCAGGACAAGTGATAGCACCTGCCCCTAGGACTTTGAGGATCACCAACGGCCGTCTGGGCGGAGCAGAGGCACCTGCAGTGGGGAGCAGGGCTTTTTAGTTGTCTACAATGGAGATGCAAGTAGCATCGGACATTACAGGTATGTATCTTTTGCTTTCCTGCCAACTTTTATGTTGGTGTTCGGATCATATGCCATATGCGTACCATGGATTTTCGGGTGGTAGTTCATATCAGTACCCCCCCTTTTTGAGCTAGTTTTCGGGATGCAATCACCGTAGCAGGTACGAGTGGGATTCGGAAAGTATCCTATTAGTCCTCAAGAGTGGTTCATATTTGGTTTTGGTTGGTTGGAGCGTTAGCGGTGGTAAGTTTTGGATGTTAGCGGATTGACCCTTTAGATGGAGAAAAGGATTGGGAATCCTTCCCAAGATCGGAGTTGTACGGATCTAGTCGAATCAAAGTGGGGGAGAGCTATCCCAGAGATCAGGAGCAAAAGTAAGTGCAAAGTGGGATGAGTTCGCAACCTTGTTGGGAAAGAAGCAGCCCAGTGGCCATTGGGTTAGAGGAGCACGTGGGTGGGGAGTTTGGAAAACTTCCTAACATTGAATTCGATTTTTCACGGTAGATGATGCCTGTGTGGGAACCAAGTGGGAGATTTTCTCGGCAGAATGCTAGTTTAGTCAAGATGTAACACTGCGGGGTAGTAGTAGAATTTCGTTAGTAGCTAGTTAGAGGAGTGTGGCCGAGGGCCTGTATCTCCTAGTTAGCAGAGTGTGGGAGAGGCTTGTATCTCCTAGATAGCATGCAGAAGATCGATAGAGAGGGTAGTTTGTTGAGTTTTAGGATGGAGTGCGGCCTGCATAACCCAATATAGGTGAGACCTGTAGGAGAGGCCACTCTGAGATGTAGTTGGGTGAGACCCGTGGGCGAGGCCCGTATGATTGCAGCAACGCAGGTAGGACCTGGTTGAGACCGTAGGGCCAAGTTAGAGGATCGAGGATCCCAGGACTTAGGGAGCCAGAGTGGCAAGGTAGATAGAGCAGTTTTAGCTAGCCGAAGTTTCTTCAGAGGTCACTAGGAGCGACTGAGAGTTTCATCTTAGGTTCAGTAACCGGAGGGAATCCGGTATTTCGGTCGGTGGACAGAAAGGTTCGAACCTGGGAGGTCCCCGTTCCTTGGGAAAGGAGGCAAGAGGCAGCATTGTTTACAGGCAGAAGTGTTATTCATGAAGATCATTTGTGTGTAGTAGCTTGGGGTTTGCATAAGTTAAAGTTCTTCTTCTTTAGAATGAAAGACCGAGCTGGCTTTCAGTGCCTTGGGAATGTTGTTTCGTGCATAGAATGATCGGTTGCGTTTCGCAGATTAGTTGTTGGGAGATGGGTGTTAGTAAGGAGAAACTTCGAGGATGAAGTCTATTTTAAGTGGGGGAGAGTTGTAACACCCCGTTCTGAAAATGTTTGTTTATGGATTTCAGAGGCCCAGACTAGGGGTATTTTTGTTTTTATGGGCTTTGAAGTTTTTATTCGAGAGGTTTGGAGTCGGGGTGTGCTGATAGAAGCGTAGGGCTTCTTGCCACCTTTTCGTGGATATAAAGTTTATCGGAAATGGACTCAGAACGAAGGAGTTATAGCACTTTGAGGGTACTGACATTAATGGTCCCTTAATGGAAATAGATCATAAGAAGAGCCATGCATGCAAGGTCGTGAACACGCGAGTACGCCCAACGTAAGGCTGGGTTACGCCCAACGTATAAAGGCATAAGATCGCAGGTGCTTTTGGCGTACGCCCAACGTACGTCTAGTGTCCAGAAACCCTAACTTTAGGGTGAGCGACCATATAAAGAACATAATGGCTCAAACCCCAGCCTCTTTATCTGTTCCCCAACCTCAGTGAAACCCTAGAACGCCTTATCTCTTCATCCTTGGGCGATTTTGACTTCAAGAAGATCATTTTGGTGGTGTAGGCTTGGAAGAGGCAAAGAAGAAGTTGGCAAGGAAGAAATTGGAAGGTTGAAGCTGGTAGATCTGGAATAGCATCCTCATTTGGAACTCTTTGGAAGTATAAAGTTCATAACTTTGCTTAAGGGTTCTTAGATCTAGTATAGTGTGGTTATGGAGTTTTGGTCCCAAGATTGGACCTTTATGATGAAATTCTGTTTGTGAGCTTGGGGTTGCCACCCTCAGAGCTCAAAGGGTTCCATAAGCAGTAAAGTTTCCTTCTTAAGTGACTTAATGAGTTCATGCATGAGATTTAGCCCTCTTTATGGAAGAAGAGTATCATTTAGGGGAGTTTGGGCTTGTTGGGCCAAGTTAAGTCACCAAGTCAATGAATTTATGGATTAAGACGTGAAAAATGAGTTAGATCTATGTTTGTAGCCTCTAAAGTGGAGTATTAAGCTCTTAATGTGAAATAGACTTAATAGGGGGGTTACACTGAGCGTACGTGCAGGTACGCCCAGCGTACTCACCACTTACCTAGTACGCTTCGCATACGTTGGGGTACGCCCCGCGTACTCTGTTAATTTGGGCTTCGTGTTATTGGGCCTTGGTTTGAGCCATGCCTTGGGTTCTTGGTCCTTAGTGGGCCATCAAAAGTCAGATAATATGGGCCAAGGAAATGTTTGGGCTTAGGGTAAGGACCATTAGTGGAATTGGGCCCGATTTAGCAAATTAGGTCATTAGTGGGTCACTAGTGGGCTTAGGTAGCTTACCTAGTATTGGGCCTTAGCTATGGATCAGGTTGGCTTAGGGGTAGAATGGTCATTCTAACCTATGAAGGGTTATTGAATGGGACTAAGTGATACTTTGGTATTGATAGCTCGGGAAGTCGAGGGATCAACAGTTCGAGGATCGGGCAGCTAGCAGCGAGGGGTATTTGCAGGATTATACAGTCAACCTTGCGAGGTGAGTTTTCTCCAGTAGGAATGGGTCTAAGGCACCAATTCTGGCCCGTTTATGTGTGTTAGTGAATACCGGATTTAGATCCGATGCCGGGCAAGGCCCGAGGAAGGTTTATTTGTATGTTTCCGAGCTACGGCTCAACGTCGGGCGGTACCCGAGGCAGTAGTGTATGTGTAGTTATACTCGTTGTCTTTATGATACTTGTATATGACTGATAGGGGGATGAGTGTGGGTGGGGGCCCGTATCTCATCACTAGCTGAGTGTGGACGGGGTTCTATATCTCATTAGTAGTAGAATAGGGGCGAGGCCCAAGATAGGCGGGGCCTTGAGACTAGCAGTTATAGTATAGTGATTTTGTTAGATTATTTATATGTTATTGTTGTATGTGAGTAAAGGGAAGGGCTCAAAGATAGGCAGGGCATGGTAGAAACAGATATGTATACCAAGCGGGGCTTGATGCCAGGTAGGGCCTGATGACAGACGGCGCCTGATGCCGGATTCGTCCGATGTTGGGATGGGCCCGATGCAGCGGGCTAGGACCAATGTTTGCAGTATGTGATTATATATGGTATGTTGTAGGTTGGGGAATTCACTAAGCTTCGTGCTTACAATTTTCTATTTTGGTTTCAGGTACTTCCGGTAGCGGAGGAAAGAGCTGGGGATGATCGCATGGCACACACCAAGAAGTTGTAGCCTGGGAGGCTTATACTCTGATAAAAGATCATGTTTTGAGATGATACTTTGATTTGATATAACAAATTTTGTTTATGAGTTATATGATCTGTTATTATGGTTTTATTAATTGATTTAAAAGAAATTTTTGGGACTGTATTTTTGGAATGTTACATAAAAAGATAGAAATAAAGAGATAGAGATAGAGATGTAGAGAGAGAGAGAGAGAGAAAACAAAAAGTTGGATATATATATATATATATATATATATATATATATATATATATAGAGAGAGAGAGAGAGAGAGAGGAATATAGGAAAAGATAGAGACATAGAGAGAGAGAGAGAGAGAGAGAGAAAATATGTGTATATTGGTTGAGATAGAGAGAATATTCAGAAAGAAGGAGAATTAGTATAGAGAATGAGTAGAGAGAATAAGAGAATAAAAGAGAAAGAAACTGTGTATACTTAAAAATATTATAGATACAATTAGAATAAGTAAAGATAAAGTAAAGAATGGGAATGAGTATCATGTAAGAGACCAATGGCGGCTTCAGTAGATGTGTGTTCATTACTGTTATTACTAAAGAAAATGGTTGAGTTGTGAATCCTTAATTTTTATTTAATTTTTCATTTCACATAAATTAGTGAATACAATAAAAAGAATGAGAAGACAAACATGTAACAAGTTATGCCGCTAAACGTTTTTGTATGATAAAACCAATTCTTTTGAAGGCTACATCTATAGATCTAGGGGGGATATATACAGTAAAGTCCCAATATTTTCATCGATTTGACAAGAAAGTCGTAAACTTTATTTTTTTGACAGTAAAGTCCAAATTACCGGCAGTTTTTGACACTTTTACCATTTTTCCCCGGTTAGCCGGTAATTAGGACTTTTTTGTCAACAAAATAAAGTTTAGGACTTTCTTGTCAAATCGTCAATTAGGACTTTACTGTCAAAAAAATAAACTTTAGGACTTTTTTGTCAAATCGTTCAAAATATTGGGACTTTAGTGAATATATAATTTTTTGTTAGAAATTTAATGGTATGATACTCTTTAAGAATAAGAGTTATTGAAACATTCTCTAATCAGCTAGATCCTATTGAAATCCTTTACGTTTGCTTCTTGTTAAATCGTTTTTTTAATCTCCACAAACCGACATTGAAAAAAAATTGAGATAATCAAGAAAGAAAGAAAGAACCAGGGTTGTGTTGGCTTTTTGCAGTCTCTAAAATGGAGAAATAAGAAACCGAAAAAAACGAAATTGCCCTTCTTTCCCTTCTCCACATTCACACCCTTTTGACTAGGCATGTGTTGTTTGTGTTTGTATAAAGCTAGGGCAATTTCGTTTTTTTAGGTTTCTAATTTCTCCATTTTTGAGACTGCAAAAAGCCAACACAACCCTGGTTCTTTCTTTCTTTCTTGATTATCTCAGTTTTTTTCAATGTCGGTTTGTTGAGAT
Source organism: Lactuca sativa (assembly GCF_002870075.4). NCBI lineage: Eukaryota > Viridiplantae > Streptophyta > Magnoliopsida > Asterales > Asteraceae > Lactuca > Lactuca sativa. Next base: position 67,784,367 of record NC_056630.2, read on the forward strand.
TAAAAAAACGATTTAACAAGAAGCAAACGTAAAGGATTTTAATAGGATCTAGCTGATTAGAGAATGTTTCAATAACTCTTATGCTTAAAGAGTATCATACCATTAAATTTCTAACAAAAAAAATTATATATTCACTAAAGTCCCAATATTTTGAACGATTTGACAAAAAAGTCCTAAAATTTATTTTTTTGACAGTAAAGTCCTAATTGACGATTTGACAAGAAAGTCCTAAACTTTATTTTGTTAACAAAAAAGTCCTAATTACCGGCTAACCGGGGAAAAGGGTAAAAGTGTCAAAAATTGCCGGTAATTTGGACTTTACTGTCAAAAAAATAAAGTTTAGGACTTTCTTGTCAAATCGATGAAAATATTGGGACTTTACTGTATATATCCCATCTAGGGGATATAACTTTTTTTTGCATGATCTGTTGTACTCTATTAAGAAGCTCCACCGCATCCAGTGTGAGGAAACCAAACGTATCAAATGCAAATGGTATAAACACTTTTTAATTTTCCAAGAACAATTTCTCATTTTTTGTGACTTTTCTTGGAGCTGCTTTTAAAGCAGCATATCCCGCCTTAATTGATAAACTAGTCTTGAAAAACTATATATTCACATAAAAAATTGTGTGATTGATGTACTTATGAGTTATGATTTTTCTGTGCATGAAATAAGGAATTTCTCACTAAGTTCATCATAGCAGCTTTTGTTAACATGTTTTTTTGGAAGTAACTTTATTTATGAAGCAAGGATTGAAGAAGTGAGATTGTTATAACTGATCATATTGATAACTACTTGTATTGGATAGTTCATCTAAGTATAGATGAATGTGTTTTTGTAGATAATAAGTGATTTTTTTAGTTTACCTTGTTTCAAAAGACGGGTGTAACAATACCTATTTTATTTTATACAAAAAAAAATCCATTTCTTGATGAAGGTGCTAAATACTTCAAATATGATCTTGAAGAAATAAAGCAAAAATTTCCTACTGCGGTTGTCAATGAAAGTAAAATAATACTTGGAACCTCCCACTGAAGAAATTAAAGTAGGATTATATATATATATATATATATATATATATATATATATATATATATATATATATATATATATATATATATATATATATATATATATATATATATATATATATATATATATATATATATATATATATATATGATTGATCACCAAACGTAATATGGCGGCCCTCATAAACAAGCTTGCCAACTGATATTAACATTCTCTTCAAACTCAAAATGGGCTTGATGTTTTTCAATAATCAATTCATCTTGTAGATAACATCCGGAACACCTGTGATGTCTAGGCTTTTATTGTCTGTCAACCAAACCTTCCCATTATAGTGCCTAAAATACTATGTTACACTTATGGAATTAATAGTATTGAATGATGCATCATAATCCATTATCCATGATTTTATTGAGTTCTCGACGCAACAAATAAGTTCATCATCTTCTAAGATTGGCTACGACATTCATCTTACTCTTGCCTTTGTCTATTATGGCTTTTAGGCAATGATTTCTAAAGTGAGCACTCTCCTTGCAATTACAATAGGTAATGCTTTTTTTATTCTTTGATCCGTCTCTCTTCCTTGATTTTGATATCCCCCTACGACTGCCTCCTGCATTGGTATTTCTACCCATGTCTTATGTACTCAAAATACAATTTTCAATTAATATCATGACCAAGGAGAAGATCATGAATACATTTACATGTCACCTTAGTAGTTCAAGATGAACTACTAACTACTATATCTGACCAACTTTAAGGCACAAATAATAATAGCAACATGGATTAAACTTCATGTTCGAGCTTATTATTAATTGAAACTAGCCGTGATATGATTTAGTTAAATTCAATCCGATGATGTCTCACCGATCCACCTACCATTATCTTTGTTTTAACCAATTATCATTGCAATAACACTTTATTTGTTGAACGAGGGTTTTTCATACATATTGGATAGCACCTTTATCATGTGGTAGTTAGTATTTTCAATGGAAATATTTTAAACTACGTTATTTGCTAATAATAATCTTCACATTTCAAGAGCCTATTGATCCTGTAGGTTCTAGTCCTCTTACTTCAATGCTTCGGGTTTATTTTCGGTAAAGGGTTCATGCCACTTCTTCTAGTAGAGGTAATTGTTAATCTGCATTCTCCAGAACCCAGAACCTTGACCTTCAAATATGTCGATCTTGAACTTCACATCTTTACCTATATCTCTAATCCTAGTTGTTAGGGTTTAAGCACTTCAACAACCAATAAACAAATTGACATAAAGAGTAATTATGAAAACAAACAAAAAGAACACAATCAATTTACGTGGTTCACACGATCAGAATGATTGGCAATGTTCATGAGCGAGAGAGAGAGAGAGAGAGAGAGAGAGAAAGAAAGAAGGAAAGAAAGAAAGAAAGAAAGAAAGAGACAGGGACAGAGAGAGAGAAAGAGAGAGAGAGAGAGAGAGAGAGAGAGAGAGAGAGAGAGAGAAAAAGAAAGAAAGAAAGAGATTTTATCGATATCTTCAAATGACTTTTTGATACATTAGGTTACACGAAATCAAGAGGTATACATATTACATTGGTTGACCTAAAGTTGTTAATAAGGTCAAAGCCTATAAAATCTGACAAAAAATTGACCTCATGCTTAGTCTGCCTCGAGTAGATAGGATGAAAGGTGAATAGGTCTTCACAGCTTAAGTCATGGAAAATCTATAACATAAAATCACGTTGTTCCCTTGTTGAAAACTAGGCAAGTCATTATTTTTTTTTTTCCAATAATACAAGGTATACTAGAAAAATCTATATAAGTTCTTGAAAATTTTATATGTAGCTAGATAATAAGACCCACCTAAAATGTATATAACTTTGTACCCTGATTAATGGTGGTATTCTTGAGGGAAAACACCTGTAAAGGTAACATAGTTCTCGTTTTGTATACGGTTAGTCCTTGTTGTTTTTTCTTGTGATTGTTTACTCCATTTTAAGTTTTCATTTCATACACATTTAGTCCTTAATGTTTTTTCTTGCAAAATAAGTCTTTGTTGTTTGTGGTATTTTTGTTCACATTTAGTACTTATAACCGGTTTTTTTTCGGTTTTGCCCACGTGACATCCTACGTAGGAAAATAATAAATGAGGTGTTCTTATATATGAATATTCACTTACTTATATCAATAACCTAATTCACAACTCGAATTGGGACTTCCAAGACAAAATAACACCCTGAAAAAAGTTTAAAGTCTTCCTTAATTTCTTGGTATGTCGATTTTGACAATTTTTCTACAAATGACGTTTTTATTCTTTTCAAACTGGCCCATAATTTTGAAGATGAGTTTGTGGCTGTTAAAAAGGAGGTTTCCAGACCCTCACTTGTAACCCTAAATGACCATGTTATTATTATTCATAGTATAACCAACTATTATGAATGTCGACACTATTTCCAGCAATTGAAATCATTATTACTAATGAATTTTTTTTACCTGATGTAATGCAGTTGGTATTGTTATTGAATAAAATTTGTATTGATATTAAATATAGTTGGTATTGTATTATCATAGTTACTAATATATATAGTACAAGTCTATTATTGAAACCAGGACATGCAACACATGATTCCATTATTTAGACGAGTCAAATATGATAACATCTCATTAGTTATTATCACATATAGGATGTCACGTGAGTAAAACCTAAAGAAACTCATCATAATAACTAAATATATACAAAATCAATAGACTTATTTTGCAACAAGGAAAAAAAGCGTTAATGCTTAAATTTGTAAAACTAAGAACTTAACATGTAGTAGTTGGACATTAAAACTGAATGTAGACAAAAAAAAATGAGTTTAAGGGTTTATTTTACATAAAAAAAATAATAAAGACTAATATATATATATATATATATATATATATATATATATATATATATATATATATATATATATATATATATATATATATATATATATATATTACGCTTATAATTCATTTTTCCTTATTCTCGATCGTTGTCAAAACAATAAGTTTGCAAAAATTAAAACTAGTGGACTAAGCTTTCAAAATTGAGAAAAACCACATAAAGGAAATTATAACACAAAAAAGAAACAACAATCTTATCAAAGACGGAATAATTATTATGTTTCAAACAACGAAACTCATTTTTCATCATCTCAATCGACATTTTAAGGTTCATATACAAATCCCTAATACAATAAAAAATTTAAAAAAAAAAAAAAAAAAAAAAAAAAAAACAAACTTAAAAAAATATCCAAGCATCTTTATATATTAAAATTCAAAATTGTAATCTTCTGAAATTATTACTTTTATAAAGTTTGATTTGAATACTAACAAACCTTACAAGAAGATAACACCCCCAAATTGACACATCCTCCATACCACATGTGTCCTATTAAATAACCAGCACCTCACTACTCAACCAAACACAGCCACCTCTCGCGACTCTAATTTTATTCAGAAACGATTATCATATGATTTAAATATACTAAGTACAAATAAAAATTCGTCTTCATCTCCCATAAGGGTTGTAAAGTGTACAGAGACTAGCCCTCCTGCATACTACCTGTAAAGAAGACTTGCCCTCTAATATTGAAGAAAACTTAAATGTATATGTATGTATATATAGCATGTGACAATGTATGAACTTACTACACTTTCGTCTTTTGTGGGGATTATATATATATATATATATATATATATATATATATATATATATATATATATATATATATATATATATATATATATATATATATATAAGTTGTAACATCCCGATTTTCAGGTATGATAATTTTTATGAAAAAGACAAATTTTCCTTGGAACTCGTCGAGTTGATGGCCTCGACTCGACGATGTTGAAAGTTTTTGGGCCGTGGATTATTTTTTGGACCAACTAGACGATTTTGTGAGGGAAAACTCAACAAGTCGGTGGCTGATTAAGAAATCTTAATTTTTAGGATGTTACACCCAATTTAAATGCCTTATACCCGTTGGGTGGCCTCATTATCAGTCTCCTATGTCCAGAAAACCCTAGTTCGTGCATCCTCTTACTTATCTATTGCTTAGATCTCTTTCTTGGAAGTTTATTGTCATATTTGGTTCATTTATGGGATGGTTCATGAGAAAGCTTTATTGAGTTATATGCCACTTTCATGCTCAAGATCCCTTATTAAGCTTTCCTTGAGAGTTAGAGCATCTTTGGGGCATGCATGAATATAAAGTTGACAACTTTACGTGACTCTCTAGCTCTTGGGTGCTAGATCTATATCTTGAAACGTTGCAGGTAACGACCCAAAATTTTCAAATAAAAATTTCATTTTTGATTAGCCAAATATTTTCATAAAATGTGAAGTAAGATTAACCACTGTTTTCAAAATTCATAACATTAACATTTTATTCAAAACATCAGAGTGTCCCATCAAAACGAATGTCGAAGAGTGCACGCTGCTCCATCAAGCCTTGTCATTGCCCTTAGGCTCCAAAGTACCTGAAACAAATCAACAAACTGTAACTTAATGCTTAGTGAGTTCCCCATAGCATACCCTACACACAATCCACATAAACACATATCATATTAGCTATAAAAGTTATATATACCACATAAGCCATGCATACAAACATATAAGGATGTTGTGGGCTCCTCCCGTCTTACTCCAGGATGCCATGGGGTCCCCCATATGGTCTTACACCTAAGAGTTATGGGCTCCCCCATGGTCTTTAGCTGGAAAGTCTTGGGCTTCTGCACATGGTCTTATATCCAGGTGCCATGGGCTCCCCCCATGGTCTTCCCTACAAGTACCACATATAGCTAGCAAAACACTTACCATAACTAACTATCATACCATGTACCTCTATAATTAACAAGTGTACCACATATCACAAAATGGATTAGCCTTGGTGCCTTCGACCTATTGGTATGGTGAGGAGACTCACCTCTTGTGAATGTTGAACTGACAAGCTAAGATCGGATAATCCCACGTGCTGCCCCAACTTAACAGCCTATAATCATGTAATTGACTTGTCATAATCCCAACTTACCATAATTATCCTCAAAGTTCACCCTAGTCAACCGTAGTAAAAGTCAAGGTCAACAGTCAATGTTGACCTCAACTCGTTGAGTGCATTCAGCAACTCATCGAGTTCCCGAGTAACTCCTCGACTCGCTGAGTTACCTATGTAATTCGTCGGGTTCCTCAAAGTCCAATAGACTGAAAACCCATGCAGACTGAAAACCCTAATTCCTTCACAAAAATCATTCAGAATCTCGAAAATGGGTAAACTCTACTCGACTCGTCGAGTTGTATAAGGGACTTGATGAGTTCCCACATTCCTTTTTGTGTTCAGTCCTTGTCATTGAGATCCAAGGTCCCAAACTTCAGATCCAACTTCTCCTAGTGTAGTTACCACGTAAAGTTGCAAACTTTACGTGTATGCAAGGCCTCACAAGGCTAAAACACCAAACTAAGGTTCCTAAAAGGTCTTAATGCATGGAAAGGGCCTAGGATGAATAAAGTGAGACAATTTATGATACTGAAGACCTAGAGGGGTACAGATTTGGAATCATATCCTTGTCAAAAGTTCAGATCCAAAGATGACACCCTTTTGGCAGCAGAAGTTACCATTTACATCCAAGAAAAGAGATCTAAGCAACTAAAGGTCAAGATAGTGACTTTATACCTCAATATGGTCACCAATGCAAGGTGGATGTTGGATCTACTGCTTCCCACTTTGCTCCTTCTTCTTCAAGCTCCAAAATCTTCACAATCACCCCAAAATCACTCTAAAAAGCTCTCTTTCTCTCTCAAGAAGGTGCATCGCTCAAACCAGGGTTTCTCTGGCTATAGGAACGATGGAAGGGTTGAAAATGAGCCATAAGTTCTTTAAATAGGGTAAAAACCCATGAATATTAGGGTCTCTCGTTACAGTGTCTATTCGTCAAGTCGGGCCTTTCGGCTCGTCGAGTAGGATGTGAATCTCGCGTCCTCATAAATGACTCTACTCGACGAGTTGGAGCTCCCCAACTCGTCGAGTCCAAGCGTAAAACCATAAAACTTGAAAATTTAAATAATACCTGGAACAGGTGTTACATTGGACATGATGAAATAGGATTGAATGTGTAAGAGGGTAAAACTCGGCGAGTTTTCCAACCAACTCGACTATTTGGTTGGGGTTTTTCCTGACTTTCTGAATACTAAAGGAACTCAACGATTTGATAAGTGCACTCGACGAGTTGGGTCCACATGGACAGTTGACCTTGACTGTTGACTTTGACTTTGACCATGGTTGACCAAGTTTGACTTTTGAGGGCATTTTGGGTATTTTGGAGTTTTTATGGAAATGGTCACATGGTGGTTGTAGGCATTGGAGTCGGGAGCTGAGATTTGAGAGCTGGGTCTTATCACTCGGTGCTGCTTATGAGGTGAGTTTTCCTCACTATAGTTATAGGTCGAAGGCACCAAGGCCGACCCTTTGGATTGTTATCTTGGTTTATCATATGCTTTTATGATGTAGTGATTTGTTAGATCAGTATCCTGGTAGATAGGATGTTACCATACTGTATTGATCTGTTAGATCGATATCCTAGTAGATAGGATGTTATCATGCTCTAGTGATCTGTTAGATCGATATCCTGGTAGACAGGATGTTGCTATGCTTAGTGATCTGTTAGATCCACCTGTTATCAGTTTTGGCTATATGTTTTCCAGTAGCATCTGTTGACGTAGTGTGGTTGGGTTGAGATTGTACTGCTTTGTGCTGCCAGTCAACAAACCCTGTAATATTTATATTGGTATGTTATATGTCTGCTTATATGTTATGTGTATGTCGACATGGTTATGTGGTTGGGTTGAGATAGACATGCTTAGTACTGAAGGCCAATAGACCCACAATGTCCCATACAGACTGAAGGCTAGTAAGGCATACCAGTCAGGACGAAGGCCCAGAGAACAGTTCAGACATGTTGAAGGCCCGGTGAGGTGGACTACACATGCTGAACGTTCTATGAGCGGTCAAGACATGCTGAAGGCTCTATGTGCATGTTGTTATTGATGGGTTTTAAACAAAGGAACACCCTATGTGCTCATACAAACCCTAAAGCTTGGATCTAGGTTTCTCTATTGTACATGCAATTCATCCAAGACTTATGAACCCTAGATCTAGCATGCATATTTTAAAATTATCATATAAGAACAGATCTAGATGATTACCTCTTAAAGAATATCTTGAATCTCTTCAATAATTCTTGAATCTTCTTTCCTTGGAGCTTAGAGTCACAAACTACACTCCTCTAATAGCTTACAAACACCACAAGAAAGAGGATGATATTGGAAAGAGGGAAGGAGCACCAAAAATGTCCAAGATTTGCTAGAGAATGCTTAGCCACGATTTTTGGAGCCCTAGGGGTCCATTTATTCTTATGTGGACTGCTAGAGTTTCAGGAGAAACCCTTATTCTCTGCTTAACCCTTAAGCAACCCATGGAACCTTTCTAGAAGGCCCTTGGACGAAAATCATATGGGTTTCCCATAGATTTCATTCAATCCCCTTCCCAAATGGAATTCATAGCCCACAATGCAATTATCTTATAATTACAATATTAGTCCCCAAAGTTTAATTAATCTATTTTAGCCACAGAATTAATTTCTTAATTAATTCTTGTCCAATATTAATTAAACTATATGATTTCTCTTTTAATATAATATTCTTATAATAAATTAATAAACCATAATTAACCTCTTTCTTCATAAATCATCCTGTCTAGTTGCTTTGATGAAGGCAACCCAAAAGGATCATGCACAACCGGGTCAAATACTTATCAAATATAGTTACGGACTTACACACTAATCCAACAGTCTCGTACTTGGATATGCCTAGTAACTATAAATGCAAGTATTATCTGATTAGCAATCATAGCTCTCAAAGACGCTGTCGAACTCTGGTCTTATCAGCAACCTGTCCTTTAGATAAGGGATCATATATTCCTCCATTCTAGATATCGTATAGACTGAGACATGGATTTAAATCATTCTCTCCGTCTATATGTTGTTTCCCGATTTCCGATTTATGACGACTGACAACAGACTACAATTGAACACATCAACTCAGTCCCGGCTTTGCCAAGCGCTTAGGGTGTCATCACTAAATTATCGAGGGGCCCACAGATATCGCTTGCATCCCACTTCAGGTAAAAGGAACGGATAAATTTCGACTCAAATGCTCGCTTGTACCTACTCATCAAATCACACACAACAATATGTTTTATAACAGCAAGTTACTGGTGCGTTTACATATTATCAATGTGCAACCGACTTGTTGAATACAACTCACACATCTCAGTATCAAGAATATAGGATAAGATATTATCATCTCACCAATCACTCGTGATAAAATCCATGAAGCGATCCAAGTGACCGTGGGTTTAATCAATTACTCTAATCTGATAGCGACACTCATGAACTCTGCAGCAAACTTGTGCTATGTCTAAACACTTTAGAAAATCTACAGAAGGATTCATGACAGTCTTCTTTCATACCTACTTCCAAAGTATGAGCAACTATGGAGGGTTTGAATAATCTTATTATTCGGGAAGTCAAAACATGCAAAGTGAAACACAAGAATAATATTAATACTATATGGCCCCAAACTTTTGAGTAAAAATAAAACACTTTTATTTAATCACCATATTAATTACTCATTATTTGTTGTTTTGGGTAATCAACTTCTTACTTGAATTATAACAACAGTTGTCCCATACTCTAAGCATGCACAATATGTTTACCTATGGTCCTTACTTTGTGAAATAAATTAAATGAACACATTTCCAATGATGCTCATTTCACAATTCCTAATCCTGATCATTAGTGTGAGAATACCAAATTCTCGCCACTACTAGAATATGTTAGATTCTAACATTTTATGCAACGGTCTTTTCGTAATGTCACAGTGCCAAAGTCACCAAGACTTTGCCAATAAAATTACAAAGTACTCTATTGGACATTGTTACAAGACAATCCCATAGATGTGAAGTCTCACATTCAAAGTACATTCCTTTGAACATCCTTCTTGCATAAAAGTTTCTAATATAGACATAAATTCTTAACGTCCAACTCCCAATAAGGAAACATTTCCATATTTTCCATATGACAACTTATTCTAAATAGAATCTTATATATTCATAATAATGTCAATATGGTCCATCCATTACTATACTTCCAATTGTCCACAAGCGACCAATCCTTGGCGAACCTTAGATTACCCTTGACAGTTGTTTAATTATTTTAGTCAAATCCGGTTCTAGTCCCTTTTTCACTCTAAATACCCAAGGCATTTGGAAAATTTTAGAACGGTCGAATATTACAGCATATGCAATCGATCATATACCCAAAGCGTATGGGACACAATTCATAATGAAAAACATGATACTTTACCAGTTTCTTGCTATAATATTGCCATAATATTTCTATTTGTCATATTCTCAAAATTCAAACTATGAAGAGGGATGCCGTAATCATAATCGAACTTTGAGAATGCAATTAAAATATATATCCTTGGCTAGATTTGATTAAAATTTCTCGATCTAAGCTTTTAGATTGGAAACGAATTGTAACATTCTCTTCCTTAATTATAGCAAAACAACTTTTCAACCCCTACAACTTTGCAAAGCGAAACCTTTTTTTTTCTATAATTAATATTGCTAACTTGCAACACTTAAAATAATAATCATGCTACTACTGACATGATGATTATACCCATTCCAACATAACATTTATGCTCCAACTAGCTTTGACACGTATTCAGAAATCAGCTAAACTTCTTAGAAAACAATACTTATTGACTTCCATAGTTCATTTTCCTAATACGATATGCTTTTATATGCCTTTATCCGAGCATCTCAAACTCATATACCTTTCCTTAGATAACTCACATATGTGTCTAAACTAATTCAGAACTTATATTACTAAGTCCCAAATGTTTAGACTAATCACCAAATCTCACATTTCGAACTATGAAGAGGGATGTCGTAATCATAAACAAATTTGAGAATGCAATCTACACAATTGCTATCTTCTTAAAATCTCTCTTAGTGAAAGCATTTCCTCACAATCATTTTAATGAGGGAGAGAAACCTTATGACACTTAGATTATATAGTGTATGTGTTCCTATCTATGTGAATTTGCCATAACCATAATCGTAAGATAATGTTTGTGACAAATCCAAACTCTTATGGGCAGAACTTGTTCATTCTTGATTTCTTGCCATCAAGGGTGCCACCATTGCTTCCAAGTTACTTAGCAGCTCACCTATACCAGTCAATATACTTTCATTGAACAAGGTGCTTTCCTTATGCAGTCTATTGAGAACTCGTAGAACTCATATGCATAATCAACTCAACTGGATTGGCACAGAAACAAGAATATGTCAACACAATAGGTTACAAACCTCAAGTCGTGTGCTAGTGTTTAATAATAGGTTTACTCTTGATTAGTTCTTGAAACTTTTCAAGATCATTTAGACTCCCACTAACCTCTTGACATATAAGATTCTCTTGTCAAGAAAACATTTCTTGACAAACAAATATTCAAGAGTTAGTGTGGATTCTGATCAAGACAAACACTACACACAATTGGTATTAGTTGGTCTTTGTCTTATCCAAGACATCACAATTTATTAATTTCAAATGCGCAAGAGTAAGAAAAACAGTTTTCTACTTCACATACAATGAGTGTGTTAGAACTTATTAAGATGTGTCATTCAATTCACAATCTTGGAGTATGATCTAAGACTTGATTTTGGAACGAAGTATGACTTATCCTTTTGATTGAACCATTTCAACAATTTCTGTTTCATCTTCTTAGCCATACTAGTGCACTAAGATGTCCTTATAGGATTAATTGTGATATGGTTTCATAATCAGCAAGACGATCATAAAACACGATACAAAAGTACTCTGCCTTCTTCTTAGATTGAAGAAACTTTTATTTTTCTGCCTAATTGATTCTTCATATTCGTTCTACCACACATTGAAACTTTTCAATGATTCAGAATCACACTTAATCTTGTAAGCGTAACCAAATTTAGTAGACTTTTAGTAAATCATGACGAATAATGCTATCATTATTTGTGGTGGACTTGACCAGTGCACAACATTGTGTACCAATTCTCCTAGTCCTTCACTTGACTCTTTGTCAAGGAATTAGTCTTAATTTTCCAAATATGAAGGTTCTCATTCATCATACAATACAAGTTGTACGATTCCAAGTTTCTGTCCAATTGAAACTCGGGAGACAAGAATCTTTCCCTATTTGGTAAATTCTCGACATTACCAAAAATAACATAACTAAGAATCACATCCATTTCAACACTGCTAAAACTAGAAATACACAAACATCAATTTTCATTCATGCTATTGCAAGGAAATATATAAATAAGACAAAACCAAAATTTATTTTATTTCTAAAAGGTGTGGAAAAACTTGTTCTTACAATGCAAATCAAATGAAAACTATGCTATTACATATTCCTAAGCAATCTATCATAACTCTAAAAGTAGCAGCTCCAAATTTCGATCATCGAATCATGCGATCGAAATCCATTTCTTCGTGATCAGACTCAGCTCTTTTCTTGCTTTAAGCTTTCTCTATTTTCTTCGGTCCTACAAAACATCAAAATGCAATATTATCACACCATGTATTAGGAATCAAAAAATAGGAACTTATAGAGTTAGTTAATGGATTTTACCTGAAGTAGAGCCATACGTCTTGAGTCTCCCGTCTCTTAGATCTCTTAGGTAGACAAGGCAACTTCATCTCCAATTCCCCTTCTCTTGGCAATAAAAGCAATTTGACTCTTTTGGAACAGCACACAGAACTACCTCAGACTCAGCTTTCTCTTATGGTCAAACTTCTTGACCATGGCATGCCTTTCGTTGCCATTACCTATGTCCATGGAGGTTTGGAAGGTAGATCTACCAATCAACTTTGCATCTCTAGTGCGCCAAATCATTGTTGATTCAGCAGCAACAAGCAAATAGGTGAGATCGATGAGGGTCACGTCATGGTCTATCATATAGTACTCTTTTACAAACTCACTATATGACTCATAAAGTGATTGAAGAAACCAGTCAATAGCCAGCTTCTCACAGACAACGACACCCAACATTCTTAACCTGTCAATGTGCGACTTCATCTCTAAGATGTGTGCACATACTAACTTTCCTTCTTCATGTTTACTTGCCAAAAGGGCTTGAGTGAGCTTGAACTTTTCAAGCCTTCGAACTTGTGGGTTAGGGAGAACAATAAGAGGAGATGGAGGAAGTGAAGAATGATCTCCTTTTCTTCGATCGAATCGTGGAATATCATCTTCATGTGGAAAGCTTGTTCCAAAGGATTTGGGAAGACCATAGTTAGAATCAGACATCTACAAAATAGGAGAAAATTCAAGTCAGTTGATCGAGTCCTTAATAAAACACCCAAATGAGATATTAAGGCTAGGACCCAACACAATATTCTACAACTTGGAAGAGGGATTCCCTAATCCAAATTGCAGAACATTTGAAGGTAGGTAAATGACGATTTACAATTTCCACCATGAAAAATGAAAAGGAATTTTTAGTTTTAAATGAATTGAAACTCCTAGATCATTTGAGATTCATTGAACTTTTCAATGGCATGTTTAAATCTTGATTGTGCCCTTTATTTGTGACTGGGATGCCGAGGATCACAAACAAGTTGTGGATAACCACACAAATTAGCTTGGTACTCTCGATGTTACGAATCACCTAATCAATGTGTCGGTTAACCACACACGCTCCATTGATCTATGACAAACATCAAGCAACCCATTGCCATCTTTCATGGGTTCCATATTAGTGTGCCGGTTAACCACACACGCTCTACTAGTTAACCAATAAGGGTGTAATGTGCAATTTCATGGATTTACGCCAATTCCACATTTTCCTAAAGTAACTAAGATTTGGGAATTTATAAAAGTGTTTAGTTACTTATTAGTTCATTATACCTATAATGCAAAGTTGTGTCCTATCCCACCCATTCGGCTAACGATCCTCCATTAGTCAAGAGTGTGGTGGGTAAGAGTGGATACCCATTCAATCGTCATTTTATAGGCAATTTCCTTAAACGCCCTTTAGAGACCAGCTTCGTGAACGAGGCCATTAACGGTAAAACTGACATTTACTCATACATATATAATATTAGACTTTTAATTATATATAGTACAAGGGTGTATTTTACACTTTTAAAATACTAGCTAGTCTAAATTATACTTTTAATTTAATTAAATATAAACCATATCATTATGGATTTATTAACTCTCTTTTAATTATACATGTAATTAACTTAACAAAACCATAAGGGTGTAACTTGAACTTTTCAAAAACTAGGGTTTTAGAATTTAATATCTCAAAGTTAAACTTTTAATAAAAATTTTAAATTCCAAAACTTGAGGAAATGTTTTGAAACCTTTTCCAAAACATTAAGGTTTAGAAATTAAATATTTCAAAATTAACTTTTAATCAAAAATTTAAATTCCAAAACTTGAGGACAAGTTTTGAAACTTTTCAAAACTATCTTGATCAAATTACATATAATTAAATTATTCGAATAATTGGTAATTATCTAAATTTGACCTATAATAATTTTTTACAAGATAATTCAAAACAAAATTACAAATAATTAATATTTATCTTATAAAACAAGTAATTGTCTTAATTTTGACAATTATCTTCTATTTTGGTAAGGATAATCACCAAATATTGATAAAATTCAGATTTTATTAATGAAAAATGTTTTTGGTAATTATCCCAAGCCAAAATAGCTCAAAATCTTGAAATATCCTCTGTCTGACCCCTAGACTCGCCGAGTCAGGGATTGGACTTGCCGAGTCAGGCACACTCGCCGAGTTAATCCACTGACTCACCAAGTCAGGTCGGGCAGAGGGCAGAAAAACGATTTTCAGCAAGACGAACATACAAGACAACAATATAATAGAAACCAATCAAGGCTCTGATACCACTGATGGGTTTTATACAAAAGAACATCCTATGTGCTCAAACAAACCCTAAAGCTTGGATCTAGGTTTCTCTATTATACATGGAATTCATCCAACACTTATGAACCCTAAATCTAGCATGCATATTTTGAAATTATCATATAAGAATAGATCTAGATGATTACCTCTTACAGAAAAAGCTTAAATCTCTTCAAGAATGCTTAAATCTTCTTTCCTTTGAGCTTAGAGTCACAAATGTCACTCCTCTAATGGCTTACAAACACTACAAGCAAGAGGATGATATTTGAAAGAGGGGAGGAGCACCAAAAACGTCAAAGATTTGCTAGAGAATGTTTAGCCCTGTTTTTGGGAACCTAGGGGTCTATTTATACTTGTATAGGTTGCTAGGGTTTCAGGAGAAACTCTAATTCTCTTCTTAGGCCTTAAGCAAACCATGGAACCTTTCTAGAAGGCCCTTGGACGAAAATCATATGGGCTTCCCATAGATTCCGTCCAATCCCCTTCCCAAAAGGAATCCATAGCCCACAATGCAATTATCTTATAATTACAATATTAGTCCCTAAAGTTTAACTAATATATTTTACCCACAAAATTAATTTCTTAATTAATTCTTGTCCAATATTAATTAAACTATATGGTTTCTCTTTTAAAATATTTTTCTTATAATAAATTAATAAACCATAATTAACCTCTTTCTTCATAAATCATCCTATCTAGTTGATTTGATGAAGGCAACTCAAAAAGACCATGCACAACCGGGTCAAATACTTATCGAATATAGTTATGGGCTTAGCCACTAATCCAACTGTTATTTCTATATGTTATATGTTTGGTTGTTAATACTTTGGGGGAAACTCAGTAAGCTTCATGCTTGTAACAGCCCGGATTTCCAGGTATTATTTATTTATTTATTTTTGATGATTTGTGAGGAGACTCGGCGAGTAGGAGCCTAGACTCGCCGAGTATGATCGCGGATTTGGACACGGGTTCGCGTCTGGACTCGGCGAGTCCAAGGAATGGACTCGGCGAGTCCGCGCTGTTTAATGAAACCCTAATTTCTCGTGTTTGGAGCCTATTTAAAGGGCCT
Source organism: Lactuca sativa (assembly GCF_002870075.4). Lineage (NCBI taxonomy): Eukaryota > Viridiplantae > Streptophyta > Magnoliopsida > Asterales > Asteraceae > Lactuca > Lactuca sativa. Next base: position 67,800,519 of record NC_056630.2, read on the forward strand.
TATGGCCGTCATTTGTGCTCACCAGTCCCTTGAGAGAAACCCTAGTGAGCTTGAGCGTTTGGAGTAAGTCAAGGAGCCATTATTGACCTTGGAGGTGTTATCTAGCCAAGGGGAAAAAAGAGGAGCCACTTCCTGAAGATTTGAGGTCCAGAACATCACGTTTTAGGTACTATTTTCGAGCCATTCTCTGTTATGTTGATATTCATGTTGATTTAGGGCTTATTGAGCCCTTTTGTGGCTAGATCTAGTGCTTCCTTGGTCCCTTAAGCGAGTTAGGTTCTGGATCTGGACCCTTGGAGGTCCAGAGTGTCCCTTTGTCCAAGCTTTTTATGAATCCATGGGGGTTTTGGAGTGGGGTCTTTGTGCTTGAGGTCAAAACACCATTTATGAGGCATGGGGTGTGTTATGAGCACCAAGACATGAACTTTACGTGATGAATGTGCTTGGGAGGGCCAGATCTATGAGTTGTTGGAGCGGATCTAACCTCAGAAGTGAGATTGAGTTGGTGCATGGCATGGACTCGCCGATTCCGAAGAACAGACTCGTCGAGTAGCATGAAGTTTGTCCTTAACCACTCAGCGAGTGGTCTTACCGAGTTAAGGGTCGACTCAGTGATTCGGGGAGAGTTAGAGAGGGTTGACAGGCGGACTGAGTCGAGCTGGAACTCGCCGAGTTGTTCTTGAGAGTCGGCGAGTTGAGTCGTGGTGGCCCCGCGATTCATGCCAGGTGGAACTCGTCGAGTCAGGGGAGTACTCGACGTGTCAAAAGAGAATCCTAGAGAGTTGGTGAATACGTATAGACTCGCCGAGTCGCCCTAGTGCACTCGTCGAGTCCGGTCAAAGTTGACCGTTGACCGGTTACCGTTGACCAGAGTTGACCAGTGTTGACTTGATAGGGGTAGTCAACCTTAGTGGTAAAAGTGTTAATTAGAGATGTATGATGTTATAGCAGGATTATAGCTCGGAGGATCGAGCACGAGTGATTTCCAAGATTCGCGAGTTATCGAGATATACGAGGTGAGTCTTCTCACTATACTTTACCTTGAGTAGGTAATCAGAGTCATGTGACAAAGTATTTGTATGCTATATGTATGTTATGTGTTGTACTGCATTATTTCTATGTGATTTATGCTGTGCATGTTTATAGAGTTGGAACCAGAAGGTTCCCAGAGTTAGAACCAGTGGGTTCACAGAGTAGGGTCTACGGACCCACAGAGTTATAGCCTCGAGTGGCTAATATGTGTTATGTGTGGTATTTTGGGGAACTCACTAAGCTTTGTGCTTACAGTGTTAGTGTTGTTTGTTTCAGGTACTAGTGATGACCGTGGGAAGGCGCCGGCTTGATCTGTACACATGCAAGGAATTTTTATGTTATGTGATCTTGGGATTTTGTATGATGTGAATTGGAGATTTAAACTTGATGTTTTATGAAAATTAAATGAAAAATGTTTTTATATTTTGCGAAAAATTATTTTGAAATTCACGGTGTTACAATGCTTATAGTTTTAGTTTATGGTTTCAGGTACTTCAGTGGATCGTGGCAAAGTGAAGGCGTAACCATACATATCCTCCTGTTTTGGACTTATAATTTCTTGGAAACTCTGATAATGTGAATGTTTTGAAAACTATGTTTAAAGCGATTCTGATTTTTAAATAACGTTTTGGGAAACACATTTTTTTAAACACTTCTAAAGAAAAATGGTTGTTTTGAATAGTTTAAATTTTATGAAATTTTTATCGACGTTATATATATATATATATATATATATATATATATATATATATATATATATATATATATATATATATATAGTCACTGTGGTCCAACAATGTTTAATATATTGGTTTAAATCATCTCTCACAATTTTTTTTTTTTTTTTTTTTGTATTTGAATGGTAAGAACTTTGTATTTTATTGGTTAATTTTGGTACTTTTACCCATTTTTGAAGGTTACACTGCCTTGTCAACTACCAACTATACATGCGAATCAACAATGACTTAGTGGTGAATAGACGTATTGTTGCCACGCAAGCGAAGAATTATTACACCAATTTACTTCCACCAACCCTCCAACCACCCTTAGAGGAGGAGAAGCGGCACTAAAAAAATGTTATACAAGATTCAAAGAGGGAAATTGCATTTTTGGTGAGGAAATTTTCACCATTGCTAGGGTATAGTATCAGAGACGTTTTTAAGTCAAAATATGAGTTTTTTTGTAAAAACAATGCAAAAGCCATTGAAAAGGTGGTTGAGTATCCAAGATATTTTAAATACTCATTGGATAAGAAGATAAAAATTCATTTAAATCAATTACATATATGTAACGTCACAAAAATGCAAGGTAAAAAATTTATTTTTAAATTAGACAAAACAAACATCCATTCATTTAAATAAAACGATAATTAGAGTATGATAATGTATCCTTCAAGACATCAGTGATAAATCTAAAGATGATGTGAAATAAAACTACGGTGTATGCAATGCGATCATGTCGTTCTTTTCCCTTTGGAACCTGAAGTACTAGAAAATATTAAAACACAAAACTCTAAGCACACAGCTTAGTGAGTTCTCCCAAAATACCACATATTCATACGGCCCCGCTCAACATATAAACCGGTCTCATTCGTAGGCCTCACCCAACATATAAACGGGTCCCACCTACGGGCCTCCCCCAACATACAAACGGGTCCCACCTATGAGCCTCGCCCAACATATAAATGGGTCGCACCGAGCATAAAATCATATGCACGAGTCATAGAGACAATTTAGCATCCTACAAAGTATAGTGAGAAGACTCACCTCACAACGCTGCTCAAAAGTCAACTAACTCTCAAAATCCCGAAACAGGTGCTAAACGCCACCTGGATAACCACACAAGGGAAACCATTAATATTCCCTTCTAAAACTAGCAATTTGACCAAAAGTAAACAAGTTAAAAATCCAACCCACCAACTCAAGAATCAAAGTCAAGGTCAAAACCAAAAATCCTTATTAGATGGTCGGCATGACGTGGCCAGTCCTTAGCCGTGTCGTGGTAACTAACAGACAGAATATTCGTGACCCTCCTTTAGTCCCCATGTTGTGATGATGTTGTATTGATGTTCTTTAGCCATTCAGTCCTTAATCTACTAAGCCCTTAATCCATCATCTCCAGAATGCTTCTAAATGTTGGGGTGCAAAGTTATTCATGTTTGGCTTTGTAATGGTTTGACTTTTGTAGACCCACTTGCATGTGGTGCATTAGCCTTATGACTTATGATTTAGAGAGTGAAAGAGAGACATGTAAATACCTCTATATAAGGTGGGTTCATAACACTTGTAGAGGTGTGCTTGAGAGATGTAAACGTGAGTGTGTAAGTGTGTGTTATTTATGTAGACTAGATCTAGATCCCTTTTTGTAACACCATACATATTCAATACATCTCTTGAACACCCAAATCACCATGTTCATTGTGCAATCTTTAATTCTTCATGCCAAAGCATGTTCTTTTGTCACTATAATTGGTATCAGAGCAGGTCTTCAAGATCAACGTGATTTTTGAAGAACGATTCTCGGTTTGGCAACATTTGTCATAGTTGGAGCATTTTTGGTGAGTCTCTCTCTATGATCTCTCTTAATCTCATTGAATCGTGTGTTGCGTTTTTGATTTGTGATCATTTGACTCGTTGGATCGAATTTTTCTTGAAAAACCCCGTTGATGATCCAATAAATTTTTTAAGATCAAGTCCAACCAAAAATAAAATCAAATTTTCGTCACTCTTCAGTAAATCCAATATTTGAAGCCCAAAACAATTTTTGTTGTTTAACTGTTTATCTTTTGTGATTTGAGCCCAAAATTCCGATTGATTACTGTTCATCCTCCATGATTGAGCCCAATAGTCTTAATCTGTTACTGTTCATAAAGCGCAAAATGTATCTTATTCGCTGCTTCTTTTGATCCGAACTCAATTTTGAAGCCCAAAATATCTTTTAATCAGAATTAGAAACAATTCGTTTATTCTTCTTCACTCGCTTTCAGTTCTTGTATTCTCGATTGGTATTGTGTTCTAGCTTTCGTTTCTCGTATCGTTTAATCAGTCAATAATCTTTGATAGTCTGAGGTTATAAATCGATTTCATATGATTTGTGATATGATGATATCGATTGTATTTGAGCTTTATTTGAGAAATCGAAAATTCGATTTTTGATTTGGATAAATATGTTCAAGAACAGCATGAATATGGTGAAGAACAGCTATTTGAACACATTTTGATCGGAAATTGAACCTTACAATTATCAATTTTGTGTTTATGGCTCTTTAACTTTGATAAGTCAAACTGTGAAATATTTAAATTCGATTTTTGGAGCTGATTCAATATATTGGAGATTAATCTCGTTCGATATAAGTTGTATTGTGGCTGTGTATGTCGAATTTATGTCCAATTTGGAGGCTAATTTTGTAATCGGTTGGATCTAAGCTCTTAATGCCGAACACAGTTTATATCGGGAATTTTGTTTTGAACAAAATGGGTTTGAAACTAGTCATGATTTTGAAGGTTGTTCAAGCATAGGAAGTGATCGATTTTTGTTACGGGTTCGTTATCTTAGCGATGGAAATGGACTTTTCGCATCAATGGATGATAGTTCGCTTTTATGAGATTGATTTTGAGGAAACGAAGTTATTGGTTTTAAATGTTGATGAAAATTCGAAGATTTTTGGAACTGGGTTTGGAATCGAAGATTTTGATGTTGAGATGATCTTTGGAGTCGATTTTGGTGATGCTCGGGTATCAATAGTCAAATGGTCTGGCCTTGGGATTGTTCGAATGGTCTTGACTCTTGACAGATGGAACTCATTGGAGTCAAAAGTTTGATATTTGGTCTTTGATGAATCAGTCGAAAGGGTTATTGAACGAAGGAAAGTATGATTTTGTACAAAGGGATACAAGTTTTATACGAAGGGATACAAGTTTAATACGAAGAATTTGATTTCATACGAAGGGGTAATCAAATTCATACGAAGGGTACTTTTGTCAGTTCTTCGTATAAATTGAAGAAGAGAAGCAAAAGTTTCGAAAACAACCCTTGAACCTTCGAATATTTGGCAACTTTGACAAATAAATCAACTTTCGACAATTTGACAGTTTTCACCCCACTTCGAAAATTGACTGAAGGTTCGACTTTTGGGGGTGCATTTCGACAATTGGGTAATTCTCGAAAATAGTCCCTCAGGTTTCGAACATTTGGCAGTTCATACCTAAATTAGAAATAGGACTGTTTTTGCTGAAAATTGAAGAATATGCATTTTTAAGCCCCTACAGTTTGTGCAAATTGATGCTTTCTACCCAACTTTGGAAAAGGGCTAGAGTTTTGCATATTTGGCTGTTTTGGGCGCACCGGGTCATTGCAGAATTTTGAAATTGACAATTTCTACCCATTTTTGAGAAATTTTGTCAAAGCCGGTCCGTGAACGAAGCTAAAAATTGAATATTTTTTGGGTTTTCCGGATTAAAGCACAAAGTTTATGCCACATGTTAAGGGGTAGTTTTGACACGAAAATTCCGAATAGAACACGTTCTCTTTCCTTAAAAGTTTTATAATCAAATTTCTCTTATAAAAAGGGTGAGAAATTTATATGGAAATTCGAACATGAATTTCTCATATTACGCGGATTTAAAGATCGAAGTGATCTTGAATTTTTGAAGCTTACGAAATGATGCAATTGGAAGTTCGGAAATGATTTATTTTTTAAATGGGTTTGGTTTTATTGAAGATTTCCGGGGTGTGTTTTTATGCTCAACTTTTGGTGATCAATTTAGAGTTTGAGAAGCTCGTGATCATTCGTTGATGCTCGGTTTGTAGAGTCTCACATCTTAGAGCCCAAATTGAAGAATCATGGAAGAGTTGAAGATTGAAGTTTGTTTTGACATGTGTCATCTTTGAGGCTCGGATCGCGTAGTTGCTCGATTTTGGAAGATTTAAAGTGGGCCATCCATTCCTAACTTTGATGGGGAGAATGTTGGGGTGCAAAGTTATTAATGTTTGACTTTGTAATGGTTTGACTTTTTTAGACCCACTTGCATGTGGTGCATTAGCCTTATGACTTATGAGTTAGAGAGAGAGAGAGAGACATGTAAACACCTCTATATAAGGTGGGTTCATACCACTTGTAGATGTGTGCCTGAGAGATGTAAAAGTGAGTGTGCAAGTGTGTGTTATTTATGTAGACTAGATCTGGATCCCTTTTTGTAACACCATGCATATTCAATACATCTCTTGAACACCCAAATCACCATGTTCATTGTGCAATCTCTAATTTCGCATGCCAAACCATGTTCTTTTGTCACTACACTAGGACCCCTATTGGTCCATAAAAATCCTAACTTTATGGACTTGCATGACCCATGCATGCCCTTCCTAAGGTTAGGTCAAAATGAAGAAATATGACTTAAACCCATGCACGGCACACAAATCACCACAAGATCCTAGGTCACAAAGATATAATACTCAAGGGACACAAAGAAACCATAAATTTTTAAACTTTATCTCTTAAGACCATATTAGTTGGACCAAAAAATGCCATAAACCTAGATCTAAAGAGAAAACCATCAAAAGGTGGAAGCTTAAGGACTTACAAAGAGTCCAAAAAATGCACACAACCGAAGGAAAGGATTGCTTGTTGAACCAAGGTAACAACTTTTTTTCTTCTACCTTCAAAACTGCCACAAGCTTGGAAAAATGAAATGAAAAGCTCCAAGATGCTAGGTTTTGCTTCAAAGGTCATTTAGGAGATGATGTAGGATAAGGGTGGAGGAAACCCAAGCCCTCACTTCCATTAAATAGTGTACATGTCCGAAAAATAGGTTTTTGCCTAAAAGAGGTCACCATGTCATGGCCCAAAGAGTACCACGTCGTGGGATCTTAAATAAACCCACAGACATTCCGGCCACACGACGTTGTGGTGGTGTCTCCACCACGTCATGGCAACCCAATGATAAATAATTAACTTAACATAATTTCGTTGGTTAAACAAAAAAATAGACGAATGATGCACTTCTTAACTTACTATCAAATATTTACTTCTTATTTGATTATATATATATATATATATATATATATATATATATATATATATATATATATATATAGAGAGAGAGAGAGAGAGAGAGGAGGAGGAGGAGGGGGGGATGTCACAAATGCCCTACAATGTTTCCAATGTTTATCGATTCAATCCTTAGATTTACTCTTTTGCTTTATAGGGGCATAATTTCGAAAACAACCTATCTTTATAGTCACTAAGGCTTATTTTTGTAGGTTTCAATGAACACATCAATGTTTTTTACCACCACACTTTCTCTTCCCGTTGAAAACAGACAAATGTCATATCGAGATGGTTTTAAACAAGTTGAAGCAATCGATTTGTATAAACCTCAAAACTTCTTCTTGCTAGATGCTTACATCGGAATCCTTTGGATTGAACTGCAAAATATTCTAGTTCTAGTTTTACTTACCACCTTAAGCTCTTCTTCGATGATGGTTCATTGCATTACCCAAAATTTATATGTCGTCGCCTCAATTGGTAACCCGCGAACCGTCGAATGGTATTTCTTTTTGGCATTAATCGGTAAAAGATTAAAAAGGGATGTGATAATGCCAACAATAACAAAGACTGAGATGACCAGATGAATAAATTTAGGTCTTACAAGCTCACTCTTGAGGCTTTTGGGTTTAAACAATTACCCGGTGACACACACGAAGCAATCTTCAAAAGAGCTCCCAATAAATTACACCAAACCAATGGAAGATTTTTCTTATCTCTCTCTTAGCCGATATTTTTATTTGTTTTCTTAATCAAATGATTGAGAAGGATAGACATGGGATGCTTGGTTGTGATACTCCATTAAAAGTACTAAAAAGAGTTGACATAACATTAATTATGCTCCAAAATATCATCTTGCTTGTACAAATCTACACAAAAATAGCTTAAACGAGTAAAAATATTCAAAACAATATATTTAACGATTTAATGCAAAAAAGAATATTAAATATGCAAAATCTAAAAGAAAATGATTGCTAAAATATTTTTTAAAAAAAATCAAGCTATATGTGGACTTGTTTAAATTGTTGCGTTATGTTGGAAAATGTATAATTAGAAAGTAAAGTGTTCATTCAAGATTTCATAATATTAAGATTAAAACATTTTTTGTGCAGTGGTTGGTGTGAAATCAAGGTGGCGAGATGGAGGTGGAGGTGGGCAAGATAAATTTGATGCTCTCGACATTCTCTTGTAAGCATTATAAGTTTTATCTAGAGCTTCATTTTTTATGTCTTATCATTGTGAACCTTTTCAGTGTTTTAAAAAGATCATTTATTTATTTTATTTTATTTTATTTTTTTAATGAAAACTTTACATACTATAGTTGTTTTGAAAATGTTATCAGAAAGTAGGTTTTTATTGAAAACCACACTGTGATTGTTTTTGTTTGAAAAACCTAATAAGAAATATTTACTTAAATGTAGCGGGTAGGAGAGCAACAAGCTATGTTGCAACCCCTTTTTGGATGAAAAAACTAATTCTTTTAAAAACAACATATATAGATCTTTGAGTCATAATATTACTATGTATGACCCATTGAAATCTATTGAGCAGCTCTACAGCTTCTGACACAAGGAAACCAAAAGTATCAAATGCAAAGGGTATAAGCATGTGTTGATTTTCCATGCACGCTTTCTCATTTTTTGCCACTTTGCTTGATGCAACTTTATAGCAGCTTCCCTACAGTGAAAATTCCACTCCCTAAGCCCACAAGAGGGGAAATCCCTGTTAGACCCACAGATGCATGTTTTCCTCCATCCTATCCAAATACTAAAACATCAGTTGGTCTAAGTGTTGATCTTCCTTCCAATGGGCCAGTCAAAAAGTTCATATGTGCCTCTTTCTTGGAAGAAACCCCAACACATCTAAATTTGTCGAAAAGAACATCCCTAACTAGATCGTGTCGGTACTTGAAACCCGGGATCTCTTTACAATGAACTGCATGCTCCCCAAAGGAGTCCAAGAATGCCTTGCGACAAACAGGGCAAGTTTCGTCAATCGGAAATAAAGAGATCATAAGGCGATACTTGAGGATGACATGATACTCCATTGGCTACATATGTTGGCCAAGACTGTGAATATGAATAGTCATAAAAAAATCCTGAGCATGTGGGGCCATTAGACACTCAAAAATTTCTTTCCGCCTAATTGTCATGTCAAAGCGAACTTCCATGTCATGTCGAAGTGAACCTAGATACCGATCTAACTTATCACTAATGTAGCAACCATCCTATAACCAGGATACTTATCTAACTGATCTCTAACATAGCAACCATCCTAACTACCAGGATGTAAATCAATAAACATATCATGGAATAAACCTGGATGCAAATAAGATAAAGGCTGACATTGGTGCCGTCGGCCCTATTAGTATAGTGAGGACAGCTCACCTTGCAAATGTCAATATCAACTAATAAATCAAACTCCTGAATCGCTGTCTCACCACAACTCCCGAACTATCCAAAATAACGAATAGTAATTCAATAAATGGGAATACCAATCTTGAATAAGAATCCACATAGTCCATTTTGCCTTTTTCTCTAATTTGGGTCAAGGCCTAATATCAAATTCACTATCTAAAAGTCCATATACAAAAGCCCATTAATGGACCAATTTTCCAAATTGGGCCCCACTTTTTAATTGGGCCATAATCTAAGATCCATTACCAAAATTGGCCCAAAACATCATTGTTTAGAAAGTCTAGCAAGGCCCATGCTAAACTGGCCTAAGAGTGGCCCAAACCCGAAGCCCAAAATGTCAAAAGCCCAACAGAGGGCTACACTGGGCGTACTCCTCTAGTACGTTGGGCATATTTCCATTTGCGTTGACCACCATCAGGGTGTTTGACTCAGTACGTTGGGCGTATAGAAATTATGCGGGGGCGTACTTATGGCTTCACCAAAACTCTAATAAGTGCTTAATCGCTTAAGCACTTAAGCCCATATTTCAGATTCATCAACCAAAAGTGTCTTAGAACCATAAAGTCTCAAACTTTAAGACTTTGGATGTCCATAAAGCTCTTATTACATGGTCGTAATCCATTAGGACCTTTATACTACATGCATGGGACATATATATTAAGCCATTGGGACCTCATTTTTATCACTTAGGACCTTTTCAAGAGTCTAGAAGGACACCTTATTTCATCCAAATCATATCATGCACCAAATTGGGACTTTTGGGACAAGAAAGGGTTTCTTAAAGCTAAAATTGCAAGATCTATAACATACATGCATAAAGTTTGAAGCTTTTTACCTTCCGGAGCTTCTAGGGCACCAAACAACTTCAGATCTACTAGCTTGTTCTCTTTCTCCAACTCATAGATGTAACACCTTCTTTTCAAACTACTTAAAATACACACTATAACCTCACACACACTAGGAAATGATTAGGGTTTGGGGATAACGGCTCTAAACAGCGGAGGCTGAGGTAAAGGAAGGTTATGAGCTCATAAGGTTGTTGATATAGCCCCAACCCTAAATATTAGGGTTTTCTCCAGACATACGTACGCCCAGCATACTAAGGCGTACCTTACTACTCTCCCCCACTTGACCTAGACTTCGTCCTCAAAGTCTGCTGCGGCAAATAGATATGGGTAGTGCCCAAGTCCACTCGGATCCTTTCCATTGTTCCCACTATACCTTTACCGAAGGTATCTCCTTGTTTCGTAGAATCTTCACCTTCCTCTATAGAATGGCCACAGGTCTCTCCACATAATTTAGGCACTCATCTACCTGAATGTCATCTAATGATACCACTGCCTCCTCGTCAACAATACACTTTCGCAACAACGAAACATGGAAAGTGTTGTGTATCTGTCGGAACTCCTCTAGAAGATCCATTCTGTATGCAACCGTGCCAACCCTGGCAATAACCCGGAATGGTCCAATGTATCGGGGGCCCAACTTCCCCCTCTTTCTAAAGCAAATCACACCCTTCCAAGGTGAAACCTTCAGTAATACCATGTCACCCACCTGGATCTCCAACTCAGATCGGCGTCTGTCGGCGTAACTCTTCTGCCGACTCTGAGCAGTCTGCAGTTGCTGTCTAATATGATGAATATTCTCAGTAGTTTGCAAGATTACCTCCATCCATCCCATCACTCTATGACCAACCTCACTCCAACGGACCGGGGGTGTGACATCTCTACCTATACAACAGCTCAAAAGGTGGGGCACCAATATTGGAATGATAGTTGTTGTTGTAGGCGAACTCTGCCACGGGTATTTGGGAATCCCAACTCCCACCGAAATCAATGATATAATCCCTCAACATGTCCTTGAGGGTCAGTATAGTCCGCTCACTCTGGCCATTGGTCTGCGGATGATATGTTGTGCTAAAATGCAGCCGAGTGCCCAACTCCTCATGGAACTTCTTCCAGAAGCGGGAGGTGAATCAAACATTTCAGTCGGAAACAATAGAGACTGGAACTCCATGCTGAGCAACGATCTCACGGACATACACATCAGCCAGCTTCTCGACTGACGAACTCTCCCGATTAGCCAGGAAATGGGCACTCTTGGTGAATCGATCCACGGTGACCGATAGAGCATCATATCCCTTCGTCGTCCTCGGAAACTTGGTAATGAAGTCCATCGTGATTTGTTCTTATTTCCACATGGGAATCTCTAGATGTTGTAGCTTGCCATGCGGCCTTTGATGCTTGGCTTTGACCATCCTGCAGGTCAAACACCTCTCGATGTACCAAGCAATTTCTCGCTTCATGCACGACCATCAGTAGCTCAAACTCAAATCCCGGTACATCTTGGTGGCTCCTGGGGGAATAGAGAAATGAGACTTACGAGCCTCCTCCATAACCATATGTCTGACCTCACCAGACCCGACAGCATCGAGTCAATAATCCCCGGCTATCCTACACAAATTGGGTGTTCTCACCCCTAATCCTCTCTAGCTTCTAATTCTCCTGATGCATACCCTTTGCCTAGGCTTCCCTGATCAAGCCCACAAGTGGAGAATCCACTGATATTGTCATGCATATTGCCAAAGTGGATGATTCAGCTGGCTTACGGCTCAGAGCGTCCACAACCACGTTCGCTTTACTTGGGTGGTAAAGTACATACCAATTATAGTTATGGACTTAGACACTAATCCAATAGTCTCCCACTTGGATATGTCTAGAACTATTATTGCATATGACTTCAAAACCCGACTAGCAATCGTAGCTCTTGAAAGCTGTTGTATACTCTGAACAAATCAACGACACATCCATTAGATAGGGGATCATATATTCCTCCATTCTAGATATCATATGGACTGGGATCATTCTCTCTGTCCATTTGTTGTTTCTTGATTTCCGATTTATGATGATGACTAATTGAACAAATCAAATCAGTCTAGGCTTGGCCAAGCACTTCAGGGTGTCATCACTAAATCATCGAGGGGCCTACAGATATCGCTTTTATCCCTTTAAGTGTAATAGGAATGGATAAACTTCAACTCATATTCTTGTTCTACTACTTGTTGAATCATACACAAAGGCACATTTTATAACATCGAGTTACCAATGCGTTTTCGTACAACCAATGCATATCCAACTCATAGACAACAAGTCATATCTCTAGGTTTGAAGAATATTATATCTTATCGTCTCATGATCACTCGCGATAAAATCCATGAGGTGATCAATTGAGTGTGGGTTGAATCCAATACTCAGAACTTATGAGCACTCATGAATGTTGTAGTTACTCTTGCTATGTCTACTACCTTGGACATCTACAAACCCGATTCATGACTGTCTTGCCTTAATACCTACTTCCAACGTATTAGCAACTGTGGATGGTTTGAATAACTTAGTCATTCGGGAAGAACAACCTAGTTGTTCTGGAAGTCAAAACATGCAAAGTGAAACACAATAATAATTGAATCTAATATGGTCTCAGAACTTATGAATATAAATAGAACACCTTTTATTTATCACCATATTGATTACACATTATTCATTGCATATTGTTTCAAATTATCAATGTTATACTTGAATTAAAACAATAGTTGTCCCATGCTCCAAGCATGTACACCAAGTATAAACACTATGTTTGTCTATGATCATTACTTTGTGAAATAGATCGATTGTCCATAGTTCCAATGATTCTCATTTCACAATCCCAATTCCATACCGCAAATGCAAAAATTCCAAATCCTGCCATTTACCTAAATTTGTTAGATTGTAAACTTATATCCATTGATCCTTTTTGTAATGATTATGCACAAAGTCACATAGATTTGTCAACAAACATTACAGAGTAATCCAATGGAGATCAACTCCATGGAAACGAAGTCTCATATTCAAAGTACATTTCTTTGAACATCCTTCTTGCATTACGTTTTCTAATCTTACACAGATTGAATAAATTACACCTATGGAAAACATTTCCATATTCCAATTTTGACTATCACTTCTGAACACGGGTTGCCTCTTTTCAGAATATGTCAATATGGTCCTTTCAAAATTAACAGTATACTTCCAACTGTCCCTGAGAAACCAAAATTTGGTAAATCTTAGATTGTCCTCGACAATTGCTATAATATATCTATTTCTATTTGCCAAGTTCTCATATTTCAGATTATGAAAAGGGATGTCGTAATCATAATCGAATTTTAGAACGCAAATAATGTACCCATATATAGAATTTCCTTATGTTGAGCCATTCCAATATAAAATTCATATATATATATATATATATATATATATATATATATATATATATATATATATATATATATATATATATATATATATATATATATATATATCCTTGACTAAAGATGATTAAAACCTCAATTTAAGCTTTTAGACTTGAAATGAAATATAATTTCCTCTCCCTTACTTATAGCAAAACCACTTTTCCCAATTGAACTTTTGTTATTTTTTTTCTATAATTAACATTACTAACTTGCAACACTTATCATAATTTTCATGCTCCCACCAACATGATAATTGTTAGCATAACACTTATGTTTCCACTAGCTTTGACATGTACTCAGAAATCAGCTGGACTTCTAGAAATCAACACTATTGACTTTCTTACCAAAGTTCAGATTTCTGATACAAGATGCTTTCATAAAATTTTATCAAAATCATACATGTAACAACCCGAAACTTTGCTTCCTCGCCGTAACCGTTCCGTCAAAACTCTTCTTAAGCGAATTGTTCCGATTTCGTCCTGAACTAGGTCAATTAATTCAAAACCTTTATTTTGACTTGGTAAGTATCCAAACATGTTGGAAACATGCGAAAACGTCCCGAACTAGTAATTTGAAAAATTATAGTTTCGACCATATCGGGTAACGACAACTTAATCGGGTGGGACCTAAAGCATCGGTTAACGTCGGTATCGGGTAAAATTCCACCGTGTATCCAATTCAAACCATATTTAAAGTGGATTAAGCCTCATTTGAAGCTTTTTCACTCTCTCTCTAAGCTCTCTTCTCAAATCCATATTGTTAAGCCAAAATCAACCATTTTCAAGCCTTAAAACACCAAGGTAAGCATCCTAGCTCCTAGTATAACATCCTTAGCTTTCAATTTCGCGTTTAAATCATAGGATAAGACCATAAACATCTGTTTACGGCCCTGGATCAGCCTTAGGCCGTTAACACATGTAAATGGGGTTTTTGAGCCTTAAAACCCTTCCAAACCACAATTAGACTTTAGATATGGCTATATGACTTCATGAAATGGACTTAGAACACCTTAGACAATGATTTTGAGGGATTTGCATGAGTTTACGGACAAGGCATGTGCTTGGGCCGTAAACCCCTCAAACATGAGTGTAAACTCATTTCCAACATGTTAGAAAGCCATATAACTCCACCAAAAGCCTTGGAATAAATCCTAGAACCAACCAAAAATCATTTAGGGGTCTTAAACATATCAAAAAGCCTCTAATTGAGAGTTTACAGCCAGAGCATATGCTCCAGGGCCGTAAACTCCTAGATGGATGCC
Organism: Lactuca sativa; assembly: GCF_002870075.4. NCBI lineage: Eukaryota > Viridiplantae > Streptophyta > Magnoliopsida > Asterales > Asteraceae > Lactuca > Lactuca sativa. The sequence goes on from NC_056630.2 coordinate 67,815,557, forward strand.
ATTTGAAGCCTTAAACTCACCCTAAGCCTTGTAAAAATTAGTTGAATCACTTGTGATTAATCCTTGGCCTTCAAAATAATTAAGTTGGATGTGGGTGAGAGTTTACGGCCGTAAACTCTTAGTTTACTGCCCTAAACTCTTCTATTAATTCATATAATGATTTAATCCCTTTCAAATGTCCAAAAGCCAAACCTAGCAACACCTATTATTTGATTTAAGGCCTTTTAGCTCATAAAAGCACCCACCATGAGTAAACTCATGGGGATGTGGTGTTTAGGCCGTAAACACTCCCTAAGAGTTTACCCTTGAAGAGTAAACTCTATATCCTAGCCATTCATGTCCTGAAACGCCACCCGGGTCACTTCAAACGCTCATTTTGGAGTGTTTTCGCGTCTTAGAATGTTCAAGTGTATCTAATTAGTTATTTAAATCTAATTAGATATATATTGTGTATTATTTATTATTACATAGGATCATCGCTCGTATTCAAGCCTCGGTTCGACGTTTAGCATCCCATTCGACACTTTCTGCGTCCGGTGAGTTCATACCCCTACCCTTTTTCAATGGTTTTTCAATGTTTTCAGGGGGGGGGGGGAATACAAGCAAGAGTACAAGAATATCTTGTACTTAAACTTATGATTTTAGTTAAATGATTTCATACTTGTACATTTTTAAGGATTGAAAACCCTTTTAACAAACAATTTTAACTTGCAGAGTTATTTGTTTAAAAACCGATTTTCAATTCTTATTATATACTGTAATATTGTATACTTCACATTTGATTGTTCATACTTATATTGATAGAAAACATAAAACATTGTTAAATCTGTAATAAAATACCATAGGTACGAGTATAAAAGTCAGACACCATAAAGAACACATAAAACTTCGGTATGTCATTAATAATACACCTAGGCTCGAGTGTAAAGGACAACAGTCATTTGATAATATAGAACATTGTAATGTCTTTAATAATGCACCTCGGCTCGAGTGTAAATGGATATTCGTCATTAGAAAACATAGAACATTTGTAATGTCCTTAATAATAACACCTAGGCCCGAGTGTAAAGGACATGTACGTTAGAACCTAGTTAGTCATAGATACTACTTCCCCTAGACGAGAAGTAATGAGTAATCTTAAAGATTAGAGACACATCCTTTGTAACACGTCCCGTGGCACGAGAGTGGAGGACTACCCCTGTAACCAGAATCTCCGAACGTAGGAGAGCGTGACTTGAGTGTATAGATCTATACGGGACTGACAATCCCGCACCTGGCTGCTAGCTACAGCCGAACCGAAAGGTTCAAGGGTGACGAAAGTCATAAAAAGGATACTGGCCACGATTCGAGTCATATCTAGTCTGAGTACGGTTAAGGACTCGCAATCTAGATTATTAACGCTTTAGACTCATTTACTAGCTTTATGTACGTAGTAAAGCTAATGTACATTCACGGATGACAGGCACACACATACACACATTTAGGAAAACATGGGGTTTTCCTATGGATAACAATGAACATAATCAGAATCGGTAACAATTAGCATACACGGAATTGGTAATAGTACACACACACATTCAGGAAAACATGGGGTTTTCCTATGGATAATAATGAACATAATCGGAATCAGTATCAGTTAGCTCACATAGAATCAGAAATAGTTCACACTTACACATATAGGAAAGTATAGGATTTTCCTGAGTAACAGTAGTTTGTAACCAGATAAGTGTAATAAGTTAAATAACTAAACTTTACAAATCATAAGAACAATCATGTTTTCATTGTACATCTTTTACATTAAAATTCGGATTTGGTATCTTACACTTAAGAAAATATGGGATTTTCTTGGTTAACCACTTTTTCAGGAAACTAAAGGAACTCGTTCTTTTCATAAAATAAACCGCTTATGAACTCACCAGCTTTATGCTGATTTTCAAACCGCTTGTATTCTCAGGTCCACTTTAGACAGGTACCCGACAATCTCTTTTGGTGAAGACGAAGTGCGTAGAAGAATCGTCTTTCTTTTGTTTAAACTATATATCTATGAAACTTGTACTACTTTACTTTTCAACTGATGTAATGAAATCTATGTAATGTAATGTTTTGTGATTTACTTCTCTTACTATGTATATTGGTTATGATTCACATGAAGTCACCTCTGCCCCGAGACGTTTCCGCCTTCGGTTTCGGGGTGTGACAGATTGGTATCAAAGCCCTTGTTTATAGTGAACTAAGTATACCAAACTTTACATGGTATAAGACTATAAACATTAAGGGGCCTAAGTGCTCTGAACTAAAAGTATATCTCAAATATAAGTATTTTCAAAAAGTATATAAGTATACCTAACCGTCGAGAATCGTATCTATAAATAGAACAGAACATAAGTAAATGGGTGTTGTACGCTACAGTTAAACCTGGGCAGTTATGTAGTCGTGTCTAGGATCAATATAGCCTAATCAACTATATTCATTCGAGACACGGCCAACATGTGCTTGGGAGTGACTGTGGAATGCGGCATACCTAAAACTTACCCAAATACCACAAACAACGAATCGTCGTTGCGGTGAATCGTGAAATACTATGGGAGTATTTCTGGATCCAACCTTATAGTAGAAATTCCTCATTCAAGTATTGCCCCTCGATCATTCCATTAGCGATAAATGTCTGCTTTGATAATTCATTCCTGCTTATTTGCCTAATAGAACTATATGTCTGTCATAAAGAGATATCCTTTGTTTCATATCTCTTGATTTAGTTTAGAGGACTTATTATCCTCTTTTCCTAAACTTTTAGATCGAGATGTCTTCAAGGAAAGAACCCAGCTCGAAGAACAACGACCCTTCGTCCCCACCCTCATCTCGCTTCGACCATGTGATATTCCAGCTGGCTGTTTCTGCTGCAGTGACGGTTGCAATGACGATCTTGAACCCTAACAAGTCCATTGGTCCAGGATATAACCCCTACCCCCAAAATCGTGAAAATGTTCAGGATCATCAAAATGAGTTTGATGAGAGTAATAAGGTTATCTGGAAAAAGCGAAAGGGTCAGAGTTCCCAAGGACCCTCCAAGAAGCTCAAAAATGAGGTAGTCCAAGTTGCTACCAATCCTGCCGCTGTTCCTATAGTTCAAGCTACCACTACTCCTTTTATTTCGTCTAAGGCTCAAGCACCTGTCACTGGGTATGCTGGTAATCTCCCTTGGTGCAGCAGGTGTAGTTATCATCATTATATTCCTGGCCCATGTCGCAAGATGATTTGCAAACGCTGTGGCAAGAAAGGTCATCTTGCTAGAAGCTGCAGAACACTAGTTCAACACCTCGAACAAACTTTTGAATCAAGTATCGAACATGTCTGCTATAGTTGTGGATAAATTGGGCATTTCAAGCGAAACTGCCTAAAAGAATCAACCCCCCAACAATGTCAACAACGCCGGAATGGTCTTAGCTTTGAAGCAGGAGGAGGCATCCGCCAATCCCACTAACGTCGCTGGTATATTTCTTTCTGACTATCTTTATGCTCGCATCCTCTTCGAATCTAGTGTCAAGAAAGTTCAATTAGTCATTCATTCAATTATCTTGTTAAACATAGTCCTCGTTTGACAACCAAAAACATTTACTGTCAAGATAGTTGTCAGTGAGAATGAGTGTATAAACGACTTATATCTACGTTGTGTCCTTACCTTGAGTAATCATTCATTTCTCATTAACCCAATGTCAGTTTCAGTAAGAGCTTTGATGTTATCCTTATTATGTATCGATTGAGCCCCTACCGTGTTGATACACCTCGTTATAGAAAGCTATTCGTCTCAATCTTCCTTCTGATCAGACCCTCATAATTCATGGTGGCGAGTTTAGCCCAAATCTTCGCTTCGTTCAATGCGTCAAAACTCGAACGTTCCTGCGAAAGAAGTTTCAAGTATTCCTAGTCCATGTGATCAGCGAGAAACAAGGAGTTAAAGACCCCAAGAACTTCCCCGAGGACTATAATGTTCCTGATATCTTTCCGAATAGATCCCGAGAATTCCTTCCGAACGCCAAGTTGAGTTTCGTATCAACTTAATCCCTGGATCTATCCCTGTAGCTAAACCTCCGTATCGCTTTGCTCCAGCAGAAATTCAGGAGTTATCCAATCGGTTTAATGAGTTGACCGTCAAAACCGATATTCTCTTTTCTGAATAGACGATTTCTTCGATAACTTCAGGGAGCCAACTACTCCTCGAAGATATGCCTTAGGTCGAGACACCACCAGCTACGAGTTCATGTTTCAAAGACAACATTCAGGATTAGATATGATCACTGAGAGTTCCCATTGATACCCTTTGGTCAAACCATTTTCTTTCCGGTCATGTAGTAGACGATGAAGACGTACACGCAGATCCTCGTAAGATCGAAGCAATAGAGAATTGTTCGGCACCAAAGACACCCATAGTAAACTTGATAAGGCATGGAAAACTTAGTATGTGGTACATTAGACCCTTTGAGATCCCCATTCGGATTGATTCCTTAGCCTTCAGCTCCGAAATACCTTCAGTAATTAGCAGCGTTCATCTTGTACCTTGCACCTCTATCCTTAATGAATACCTGCCTAATAAAACCACAGAAATCCATTCTAGTGTGACCAAGAACCTTGATATACCCAAACTCTCTGGACGAGCAAACTAAGATCATAGACCAAGTAATCAAGCGTATGAAACCGAGCCACGTCCCATTAGTGAAGGTTCCAAGCGAGAACCTGGATTCGCATGGGAGCGCGAAGACCCGATACAACAGACACATTCACATCCTTTCTCCATAATCCTATATCTTAATTCTTGAATTTCGGGACGAAATTCCCTCTAACAGGGGGATAATGTAACAACCCGAAACTTTGCTTCCATGCCGTAACCGTTCCGTGAAAACTCGTCTTAAGCGAATTGTTCCGATTTCGTCCTTAACTAGGTCAATTAAGTCAAAACCTTTATTTTGACTTGGTAAGTATCCAAACATGTTGGAAACATGAGAAAACGTCCCGAAGCATCGGTTAACGTCGGTATCGGGTAAAATTCCACCGTGTATCCAATTCAAACCATATTTAAAGTGGATTAAGCCTCATTTGAATCTTTTTCACTCTCTCTCTCTCTAACCTCTCTCCTCAAATCCATATTGTTAAGCCAAAATCAACCATTTCAAGCCTTAAAACACCAAGGTAAGCATCCTAGCTCCTAGTATAACATCCTTAGCTTTCAATTTCGTGTTTAAATCATAGGATAAGACCATAAACATGTGTTTACGGCCCTGGATCAGCCTTAGGTCGTGAACACATGTAAATGGGGTTTTTGAGCCTTAAAACCCTTCCAAACCACAACTAGACTTTAGATATGGCTATATGACTTCATGAAATGGACTTAGAACACCTTAGACAATGATTTTGAGGGATTTGCATGAGTTTACGGACAAGGCATGTGCTTGGGCCGTAAACCCCTCAAACATGAGTGTAAACTCATTTCCAACATGTTAGAAAGCCATATAACTCCACCAAAAGCCTTGGAATAAATCACTTGTGATTAATCCTTGGCCTTCAAAATAATTAAGTTGGATGTGGGTGAGAGTTTACGGCCGTAAACTCTTAGTTTACTGCCCTAAACTCTTCTATTAATTCATATAATGATTTAATCCCTTTCAAATGTCCAAAAGCCAAACCTAGCAACACCTATTATTTGATTTAAGGCCTTTTAGCTCATAAAAGCACCCACCATGAGTAAACTCATGGGGATGTGGTGTTTAGGCCTTAAACACTCCCTAAGAGTTTACCCTTGAAGAGTAAACTCTATATCCTAGCCATTCATGTCCTGAAACGCCACCCGGGTCACTTCAAACGCTCATTTTGGAGTGTTTTCGCGTCTTAGAATGTTCAAGTGTATCTAATTAGTTATTTAAATATAATTAGATATATATTGTGTATTATTTATTATTACATAGGATCATCGCTCGTATTCAAGCCTCGGTTCGACGTTTAGCATCCCATTCGACACTTTCTGCGTCCGGTGAGTTCATACCCCTACCCTTTTTCAATGGTTTTTCAATGTTTTCAGGGGGGGGGGGGGGGAATACAAGCAAGAGTACAAGAATATCTTGTACTTAAACTTATGATTTTAGTTAAATGATTTCATACTTGTACATTTTTAAGGATTGAAAACCCTTTTAACAAACAGTTTTAACTTGCAGAGTTATTTGTTTAAAAACCGATTTTCAATTCTTATTATATACTGTAATATTGTATACTTCACATTTGATTGTTCATACTTATATTGATAGAAAACATAAAACATTGTTAAATCTGTAATAAAATACCATAGGTACGAGTATAAAAGTCAGACACCATAAAGAACACATAAAACTTCGGTATGTCATTAATAATACACCTAGGCTCGAGTGTAAAGGACAACAGTCATTTGATAATATAGAACATTGTAATGTCTTTAATAATGCACCTCGGCTCGAGTGTAAATGGATATTCGTCATTAGAAAACATAGAACATTTGTAATGTCCTTAATAATAACACCTAGGCCCGAGTGTAAAGGATAGGTACGTTAGAACCTAGTTAGTCATAGATACTACTTCCCCTAGGCGAGAAGTAATGAGTAATCTTAAAGATTGGAGACACGTCCTTTGTAACACGTCCCGTGGCACGAGAGTGGAGGACTACCCCTGTAACCAGAATCTCCGAACGTAGGAGAGCGTGACTTGAGTGTATAGATCTATACGGGACTGACAATCCCGCACCTGGCTGCTAGCTACAGCCGAACCGAAAGGTTCAAGGGTGACGAAAGTCATAAAAAGGATACTGGCCACGACTCGAGTCATATCTAGTCTGAGTATGGTTAAGGACTCGCAATCTAGATTATTAACGCTTTAGACTCATTTACTAGCTTTGTGTACGTAGTAAAGCTAATGTACATTCACGGATGACATGCACACACATACACACATTCAGGAAAACATGGGGTTTTCCTATGGATAATAATGAACATAATCAGAATCGGTAACAATTAGCATACACAGAATTGGTAATAGTACACACACACATTCAGGAAAACATGGGGTTTTCCTATGGATAATAATGAACATAATCGGAATCAGTACCAGTTAGCTCACATAGAATCAGAAATAGTTCACACTTACACATATAGGAAAGTATAGGATTTTCCTGAGTAACAGTAGTTTGTAACCAGATAAGTGTAATAAGTTAAATAACTAAACTTTACATATCATAAGAAAAATCATGTTTTCATTGTACATCTTTTACATTACAATTTGGATTTGGTATCTTACACTTAAGAAAATATGGGATTTTCTTGGTTAACCACTTTTTCAGGAAACTAAAGGAGCTCGTTCTTTTCATAAAATAAACCGCTTATGAACTCACCAGCTTTATGCTGATTTTCAAACCGCTTGTATTCTCAGGTCCACTTTAGACAGGTACCCGACAATCTCTTTTGGTGAAGACGAAGTGCGTAGAAGAATCGTCTTTCTTTTGTTTAAACTATATATCTATGAAACTTGTACTACTTTACTTTTCAACTGATGTAATGAAATCTATGTAATGTAATGTTTTGTGTTTTACTTCGCTTACTATGTACATTGGTTATGATTCACATGAAGTCACCTCTGCTCCGAGACGTTTCCGCCTTCGGTTTCGGGGTGTGACAATACACCTTTCCTTAGATAGCACACATGTATGTATAAACAATTTCAGAACTATGAAAAGGGATGCCGTAATCATAGTCTCAATTGTTTAGACCTTTTCCATTCCTCAGAAGTCCATGTTAGTGTGTCGGTTAACCACACATGCTCCACTAATGACTTTGAGAATGCAAATATCACAATTTCTATCTACTTAAAATCTACTTACTGAAAGCGTTTCCTCACCATCATTTTCATGAATTGGAGAGAAACCTTATGACACTTAGAACTTATGGTGTATGTGTTCCTATCCATGTGAATTTGTCAAAACCATAATCACAAGACAAGGTTAGCGACAAATCCAAACTCTTATGGATTGAACTTGTGCAGTCTTAACCACTTGCCACCTGGCAGCACAAGGTCGTGTCATTGCTTCCAAGTAGTTATGCAATCAATTGAGAACTCACCAGAACTTATATGCAAAGCCAACTTTAACTCGAATGGGCACAGAAATAGAAATATGTGAATACGATAGGTTATAAACCTCACGTCGTGTTCTAGTGATAAACTACAAGTTTTTTTTATTCTTGATTAGATCTTGAAGCCTTTTCAGGATCTTTAAGACTCCCACTGTCGTCCTGACATATAAGACTCTCTTGTCAAATACTCAAGTGATGGTGTGGATTCTTTATCAAGACAAACACTTCACACAATTTGGCCTTAGTTGGTCTCTGTTTAACTCAAAACATTAGAACTTACCAATTTAAAATGTACAAGAGTAGAACACATTTTACGCTTACATTGAAAAGTGTTAAAAACCTTCTTTAATATATGTCACTCAAGTTACAATCTTGGAGTACGACTCTAAGAATTGTTTTGGAACGATGTATGACTCATCTTCTTGATTTAACCATTCCAACAATTCATATCTCCTCTTCTTAGTCATAAGAATGCCTTAAGATGTCCTTAGATGATGAATTGTGACATGGTTTCCTAATCATTAAGATGATCACAAACATGATACTTAAAGTACTCTCCCATCTCTTCAGATTTGAGAAACTTTTATTTTTCTGCCTAATTTGATTCTTCTTATTCGTTTTGCCATACATCGAAACTTTTCCAATGTTTCAGAATTATACTTAAACTTGTAAGTATAGCCATATTTACTAAGCTTTAGTAAATCATGACAAATAGTGTTATCGATCTTTTGTAGCAGACTTGACCAATGCACAAGAATGTTTACTCGATCCCTTTAGTCCAGCACTTGACTCACTTAAACATGTGAACAAGGAATTAGTCTTAATTTTCCAAAGATAAAAAAATCTTCATTCATCATACAACTTGCATGATTCCAAGATTCTATCGAACTGAGACTTGGGTGATGAGAATATTTCCTTGTTTGGTAAATAACAAAAGAATCAAATTCATATTTTCACTCTTGCTATTAATGGAATCATATAAACAACAATTTTCACATATTCCATTTTAAAGATATTTAAAATAAATAAAATAAAAATTTTCTTTTCCTTTTATTTTAAAATTGCAGAAAACTTATCCTTACAATGCAAATACAAATGAAAATTATGTTATTATGCAATCCTAAGCAATTTTTCATAACTCTTAAGTAATAGCTGAAAATTTTGATCACCGAACCATGCGATTGAAATCCATCTTTGCGATCAGAATCAACATATACTTCCTTTAAGCTTCCTCTCTCTTCTTTGATTCTTAAAACATCAACTTGTGACCCAGTCACATCATGTAATAAGGATCTCCAAATCGGAACTTAATAGAGTTAGATAATGGACTTAACCTGAAGTAGAGTCAAACTTATTGACTTTACCAGCCTTATGATCTTTCAGGTAAATTTGGCAGCTTCGCAACCAATGCCCCTTCCTTTTGGCAATAGAAACATATGGACTCTTTGGTAATGGTACATGGGACAATCTCAGACTTAGCCTTTGTCTTTACCATTTGGTCAACCGAGTTGACTATCGTTGATCCCTTTCCATTGGGAAGAGAAATCTTTACTGGATATTCAATGTTACCAATTGTCAATGTCCATTGAAATCTGGGAAGTTGATCTTCTTAATCAAATTTGCTCTACCAGTGCTCCAAATCATTGCTGATTCAGCAGCACCAAGCAAATAGATAAGATCATTAAGGGTCATGTCATAGTCTTTTACATATTAGTCCTTAAAGAACTCACTATGTGACTTAGTAAGTGATTAATGAACATCCAACTTCCTCAAGACTTTGACACCAACCTCTCCCGTCTTGTCGATATGTGACTTCATCTCCTAGATGTGATCACACATAGACCTTACTTGCCAATAAGGCTTGAGTGACCTTGAACCATTCAAGAACTTGTGGGTTAGGGAGAATAATTGGAGGAGGTGGAGGAAGAGAAGTATGATTTGCATTATCCAACTATGGAACATCATCTTTATTTGGAAAGCTTGTTTGAAGAGTTTTTGGGAAGATCATAGATGTCTGAACCAGACATATTTCGGGAGATATTCAAGATAGTTGATTTAAAGTCCTTAATATAACACCCAATATGAAATATTAAGGCTAGGACCCAACACAATATTTTATAACTTAGAAGAGGGATGTCGTAATCCAAACTATAAAATATTTGAAGGTAGGTGAATGACGACTTACCAATTTCCACCATGAAAAACGAAATAATTTATTAGGTTTTAATTGGATTTGAAACTCCTAGATCTTTTGAGATTCATTAAACTTTTCAATGGCATGTTTCAATCTCGATTTACCCCTCAATCGATGTGTCGATTAACCACACGCGCTCCACCGATACTATGATAAACATTAAGTTACCCCTCGCCTACCTTGTTAAATCAAGCTAGTGTGCCGGTTACCCACACACGCTCTACTAACCGACTTAAGAAAAGTGCAAAGTGTAATTTCATGGGTTGGCACCAATTTCAAATTTTCCTAATTAACTAAGATTGGGAATTCATAAGTGTTTAGTTACTTAGTATTTATCATTAACACTTATAATGAAGGGAGAATTCTAGTCCTTGTCCTACCCGTTCGGCTAACGACCTTTCACCAGTCAAGGAAGTGGTGGGTGAGAGTGGACATCCATTAAACTGTCATTTTATAGGCAGTAACCTTATATCCCCCTTATAGACCGGCTTCGCGAATGGGGCCTACTAACGGTAAGACCGACTTGCTTTTATACATATACATACACATATATATATATATATATATATATATATATATATATATATATATATATATATATATATATATATTATTAACTTATAATACTATAAAGTATAAGGATTTAATTTTAACTTTTAAAATTCTAAGGGATTAACTTGGAATTAAAGTATTTATAATGTGAAACTTTACAAATTCCAAAACTTGAGGGAATGTTTTGAACAATTCAAAAACTGTTCAATTCCATAACTTATGAGCTTAAAGTAGTTCTAATTAAAAAACTCTTCAAGTTCCATAACTTGAGGACAAGTTATGGAAGACTTTAAAACATTAAAAGAATGTGACTCTTCATTATTCATAACTTATGGAAATCTTTATGACTTTTATGAATCTTAAATGTGACTTTTCATATAACTTAAGGACAAGTTACAAAAACACATTTTAGAATCAACTCTTAGATTAGTATGGATTGAAAACACATTATCACATAACTTTTCTATTAATCTAAGCAACTCATAAGAACAAGATAATTCGAACCAAAATTTTTCATGAAATTAGCCAAACCATTAAACTAATACAAAACATGAATATATTTACAATTATCTTTGAAATTAGATTAGCATGAACATCACCACATCAAAAATAGGTTTACAAGTCCAAAAATAGCTTAGGGTAATGTTCCTAGTCCAATTCCAACCAAAACAGTTGAAGATATGATGTCTGGGGGTCCAACTCGTCGAGTGCATGAACCAACTCGACGAGTTGGATGGTTTTACTCTTGGACTCATCGAGTACCTTCATGGACTCGATGAGTCTGCTATTCAGATAGCAACAAACTTCGATTTTTCAGCAATTTTAGCAAGTATAACGGGAGAACAAGCCTAGGCTCTAATACCACTTTTAGGTTTTGAGCATTCTAACACTCCTAGGTGTACATGCAACCGTAAATACCTTGGATTTATGTTTTCTCTATTATACATGCAAATATAAACATTCCAAGGTATCATCCTAACTAGCATACAAAAACATTGATTCATATGTAATAAAGCAAGTTAGAAGACATACCTTTTGATGTATCTTGATTCCATGGAGCTTAAGAGCCTAGTGCCTCAAGTGTGACATCTCAAATGGTTCACACAACATCACCAACATCTTAGAATAACTTGAGAGAAAAGGTTCCTATGCTCATATTGGCTATCCCTCATGTGTACACACACTAGTGTCTTGAGCCATGGGGTCCTTATATATGGTGGCTATTGGGGTTACACCATGTAACTCATGTCTTTCCATATTCTTCATGCTCCATGGGTCAAATCCTCCATGGAGTATCCATGGGTTACTCAATGGGTTTAGCCCAACATGAAGAACTATGGATCATAAGCCTACATATATAAGAATGAATGATATACACAATCAATCCCCATATATTTAATTAGTCTCCTTTTGATCACAATATTAATTCCAAATTAATTCTTGACCAATACTAATTAAATAGTATGATTTCATATTAATATATTAGAACTTATAATATATTAATACAAATCACTAGTATCCTTTTTCTCACAAAAGTCTATCCAAATTGTTTCGATGCCATGCAACCTAAATGGACCATGCCAATCGGGTCAAGTACATACCAATTATAGTTATGGACTTAGAAACTAATCCAACAGAACTACAATCTAAATTCATGAGATACAAACGATCGACTCGCCCCCGAGTCAAATAAAGCCAATGCAGACAAGGAGTTCACTAAAAATCTACCTAATCACAGGTACAACAGATAAGCATAACATATATATAATAAATAAGACAAAGGATAGAAAAATATCAGCAACCACATTTGGTGCTGTCCTGACCTCCTCGGTTGTAAGCTGGAAGGCGCGTCCCTGATCCCCCGGGGGCTCTGCTCTACCCTGCCTTCCATCAGTAATCTTCACGTGACCAACCTAATTACAATGATATCATATCCTCATATCTGGGGCAGGGGCCCTCTGGCGACCATCCCTAGCAAAATGCCCCTCCTAGCCGCGTTTGTGGCATCCACTAACCGATCTACAAACCCCTGAATGACCCTTCCTGTACCTCTACTCTGGAATTAGCGGTCTAAGACCGCTTCGGTGCCGGCTGTGACTGTGTCGGGGCCCACCACTTCTCCCTCAAATGGAGCTCAATCTCCAACTCACGTCGCCTAGCGGCCTCCTGTAGATCTAGCAAGATATCACACCACTGAGTAGCAACAAACTGACGGATGTCAGTCTTGAGCATGCTCAGATAATGAGTCATCTGAGCCTGCTCCAAAGAAAACTCAAGGAAAAACATATCCCTTATAGTGAACATGCGGGTGATCTCCATCACCGTCTCACCATCCTGTCTCAACTCCAAAAACTCCTGAGCCAATCGTTCCCGCTCGACCCGTGGAATGTAGCGAGCGCGAAACATATCCCGGAATTGCTCCCAAGTAACAACAACTCTCGGATTATCTGAATACGACCCAGTCATCAATCTCAACTAGTCCTTTGCCCCGGACGTCAGCATGTTCAGGGCACACCTGACCTTTTGGTCAGTAGGACACGACCACGTGAAGAAACATCCCTCCACATCAGACAGCCACCTCATGGCTTTGATGGGTCATGAGTCCCATTAAAAATAAAGGGCTTCGTGTTGTCGAAGTCCCGGTACAGAAAAACCCGTCCAGCTCCCAACCATGCCGCCGATACAGCTGTTGTGGCTGTTGCGGTAGCCGCCTCAGTGAGGGTTGCATATCGCTCATCGAAATACTCCACCATAGCGGTCTTCATAGACCCAAACATCTCCGGAAACTGAGCCTGGAACATAGCAGCATCTTCATCATGCAGGATCTCCCGGATCCTGTCGTCCATCTCGTCAGGCCTCATCTGGCCGATAGTCTCGGGTGCTGTCGGCACCTCCTGTCTGCCCTCCCCTGATCCTAACCCGGATCCAGTCACGAATCGTCGTGTAACCACCATGCTGTGAACATACCAAACAAATATCAGATATTCTAGATAACAATCCGGGAACCAACTCCCAACCAAAACCCTAAGGGTTGTGACTTCCTTGCTACGCGTATGGGTCCTGTGATTTCAGTAGTACGGGCCAATACTACCTTCCACATCTACCCATATTTGTCTCAAGTATCATCACAATGCCCTAAAAGTATACATAAGCATGGCATGTGCTTAGTCCTCACTCCTAGAGGAAGGCTACATATCTCATAACTGGCGGACTCATCCCAAACAAGCCATACATTCATGAAACTTCCACCTACTCTGCAACACTTGCGTATGCTAACCATACATAACGATGTACCCTATAGACTTTCGAATACCTGATCCTACCCTAAGCCCTTCATCAAACAAGAATAGGAAATAAGGCCAAATCAAACATTCTCAGGCTATAAGATCTCAACTATGCATGGCTGTGATGCATACACTAAGTAACTACAGTAATGATGTCAATCTCATACAAGGAAAAACCCTAGGCTACCAGGCATCATATAATCAAGCAATTCTATTATGCAATTTCTGTAGATCCCAAGCCTAGTACTAGCATGCTATTCTAACATATCATATAAATCAAATAATCCGCAAGGTGTTTTGGGGTCTATCCGCAAGCTCCAGTTGATCGTACACTTGCATCCTCCTTTAATATTTTGAAAACATTTTAAGAAAATCATTTAATAATCTTGTTCTAAATTTGAGACTGGACACATGCGAGTGTTTCCTCCAATTCTCTCAAACCAAGGCTCTGATACCAACATGTAACATCCATAAATATCATGCCAAATTCGAACTTTTTAAAACATTTAAAAATCATTAAGTTATTAAAATTCGTTTTTAAAATATTGTCATATTAGAGTTCCCAGGAATCATAAACATAAAATCGAGGAAGTGTACGGTTACGCCTCACCTTCAAGAGATCATCTAAAGTACCTGAAACAATAATCGAATAATGTAAGCTCGAAGGCTTAGTGAGTTACCCCCAAAATACCAACGTCATATAGATATGACCATATCATATAAACATATATGCAAACAGCATGCATAATGAGCCATCAGTCTGACTGGACCGACTGCCGGTCCTCAGTCTATCCGGATCGCTCTCCGAGCCTTTGGCACGTCTGGACAGCCCTCTTCAGGGCCTTTAGCCTATTCGGACTGCTCGATGGGCCTTCGGCTTGAATAGATTTGCTCGACCCGGGGCTACAGTCTACCCAGTCCACCCAGGGTGTCTTGGCCTACTGCACACAACAGGACCCGTCTCAACCCTTTGCCAAACCAACAAACATGTATAGATACATATAAACAAATAAACATGCAGTTCTAACCGATCACTAATCATGGCAACCATCCTATAACCAGGAAACTGACCTAATCGATCACTAACATAGCAACCATCATATAACCAGGATACTGATCTAACCGATCTCTAACATAGCAACCATCCTAACTACCAGGATGTAAATCAATAAACATATCATGTAATAAACCTGAATGCAAATCAGATAAGGGCCGACATTGGTGCCTTCGACCCTATTAGTATAGTGAGGACAACTCACCTTGCAAATGTCGATCTCAACTAATGAATCAAACTCTCGAGTCGTTGTCTCACCACAACTCCCAAACTATCCAAAATAATGAATATTAAGTCAATAAATGGGAATATCAATCTTGAATAAGAATCCACATAGTCCATTTCTCCTTTTTCTCTAATTTGGGCCAAGGCCCAATATCAAATTCACCATCTAAAAGTCCATACACAAAAGCCCATTAATGGACCAATTTTCCAAATTGGGCCCAACTTTTTGATTGGGCCTTAATCTAAGATCCATTAACAAAACTAGCCCAAAACATCATTGTTCAGAAAGTCTAGCAAGGCCCATGCCAAACTGGCCCAAGGGTGGCCCAAACCCGAAGCCCAAAATGTCAAAAGCCCAACAGAGGGCGTGTGTGGGGCATACTCCTCTGGTACACTGGGCCTACTTCCATTTGCGTTGACCACCATCGGGGTGGTTGACTCAATACGCTGGGCGTACAGAAATTACGTGGGGCGTACACAGGGCTTCACCAAAACTCTAATAAGTGTTTAATGGCTTAAGCACTTAAGCAGTTAAGCCCATATTTCAGATCCAGCAATCAAAAGTGTCTTAGAACCATAAAGTCTCAAACTTTAAGACTTTGGAAATCCAAAAAGCTCTTAATACATGGTCTTAATCTATTAAGACCTTTCTACTACATCCATGGGACAACTTAAGCCATTGGGACCTCATATTTATCACTTAGGACCTCTTCAAGAGTCTAGAAGGACAACTTATTTCGTCTAAATGATATCATGCACCAACTTCGGATTTTAGGAGAAGAAAGGGTTTCTTAAAGCTAAAATGGCAAGATCTATAACATACATGCATAAATTTTGAAGCTTTTTACCTTCTGGAGCTTCTAGGGCACCAAACAACTTCAAATCTACCAACTTTTTCTCCTTCCCCAACTCCTAGATGCAACCTATTCTTCTCAAAGTACTCAAAATACAAACTATAAGCTCACACACACAAGGAACTGATTAGGGTTTGGGGAAAACGTCTCTAAACATTGGAGGCTGAGGTAAGGGAGGGTTATGAGCTCGTAAGGTTGTTTAAATAGCCCCCAACACCAAATATTAGGGTTTTCTCCTGACATACGTACGCCCAACGTACTAAGGCGTACCTTAATATGCTTAGCGTACTCTTATGTACGCTCAACATACTCCTTCCTGATCCAAGGTTGCAACCTTGGCCTTTAGACTTATCTTGGCTCTACACTTCTAACCCCAAGCACTACAAGTGACAAAATAATGATATAAGAGAGGATTCAGAAATACCTGTAAAATCTCGCGATGTTACACATGCATATAGAGTCTTCAGTATGACTTGACCTCCCTCATTGGGCCTTCAGTCTATCTGGCCCACTCTTAGAACCTTCAACATGTCTAGTCTGCCCTCTCGGGCCTTCAGCCTTTTTGGATCGTTCATTGGTCCTTCGGACTGATTGATATGCCCTAATGGGTATGTAGTCTATCCATTCTGCCCTATGTCTATTGGCCTTCAGCAAAAAAGCAGGTCTGCCTCAACCCAACCACACATATATAATCAACACGTAAAAATCTTAAACTAGCTAGCATGCATACAAAGTCAAATTGATCTAACAGATAATGAATCATAGCATCATCCTATATACCAGGATTCCGACCAAACATGTCACTAACATAGAATCATTCTATATACCAGGAGACCGACCGAACAGGTCACTAACATATCATCATGCAATCACTATGATAACAATCCAAAAAGCATCGACATTGGTGGCTTCGACCCTGTTTGTATGGTGAGGACAACTCACCTCACAATGTGGATCAGAACTGAAATGTCAAACCCTCAAAACATGGCTCTAAACACTAACACCTACAACCACCATTGATCCCATTTAATAAATACCCAATTTACCAAAATACCCTCAGAAGCCAAACTGGTCACCCTTGGTCAAAGTCAAGGTCAATAGTCCATGTTGACCCAAGTCGTTGAATGCAGTCTACTAACTTGTCGAGTTCCTTTAGAACTCCGCAAGTAATGAATTCCCCTGTCAACTCATCGAGTTTCCAGACAACTCGTCGAGTCCATGCTATGTCCAAAATGTTGGGAAAACCCTAACTAACTCATCGAGTCATCTTACTGATTATGCAACTCATCGAGTCCATTTAGTCCTCTTCTGATTCAGACACTTTTAAGTGAAACCAAAGATCCAAACTGTAGATCTAGGCTCCTAGGGTGTTGTTATGATGTAAAGTTTCTAACTTTATGTGCATGCAAGGCTCCATGAAGCTAAAACAGTCATAACTATCCTTAGAAGAAGGTTTTGGGCATGGAGTAGGTCTAAAACTTCATAAAGCTTGAGGGTTTATGTCCATAACGGCCTAGAGGAGGCCATATATGAAACTATGCCCTTGTGACAAGCTCAAATCCGAAGGTGACTCCATTTTGCACCCAAATGCCCATATTCTCACATAAAACAAGATCCAACAAATGGAAGGTCAAGGTAAAGACTTTTTACCTTCAAATGCAATCCAAGTCGATGTAGATACTGGATCTACAAGCTTCTTCTTGTTCCAACCTTCTTAATCTTCAAGCTTCTTCAACAAATGCACCAAAACACACTTTTAACCTCACACACACACACACACACACACTCAAGAATAGGGTTTAGATCGATTAGGGTTGCTTCTGGCCATCAAAAGGTTGTAAGGATATTGGAAGAAAGGACTTAAGGTCCTTTAAATAGGGTGAAAATAGTAAAAACTAGGGTTTTCATGCACAAACTACACTCGTTGAGTTGGGGTCCTCCAACTTGTCGAGTAGAAGTCATAAGCCATGCAGGCTGACCAGGTTCGACACGACAAGTTGGTGCCTCTAACTCGTCGAGTTCCCTCAATAAAATGAATACAAATCTTTTAAAAATTACATCTGGGAGTCGGGATGCTACACGTCGATTTGTGACTAGATCCGGGTTAGGATCAGGAGCTGGCAGTTCGGATGGACCAGCACCGCCGGAGATTATCGGTCAGATGAGACCGGATGAGTTGGATGCCAGGATTTGGGAGATCCTGCAGGATGAGGTTGCTACACTATTCCGAGCACAGTTGCCAGATTTGTTTGGGTCTATTAAGACCATCATGGTTGAGTACTTTGATGAGCGCTATGTAGCCGTTGCTGAGACGGCTGCTGATGTAGCCTCTGCTGCCGCTGGTGGTGTGGCCAGTCAGGCTTTTCAGTACTGGGACTTCGAAAACGCGAAGCCCCCAAATTTTGATTGGATTCAGGACCCGATCATAGCCATGAGGTGGCTATCTGACGTGGAGGGATGCTTCTTCACATGCTCATGTCCTATTGACCAGAAGATAAGGTGTGCTCTGAACCTGCTAAGGTCTGGAGAAAAGGACCGGTGGAGATTGATGACAGGACGCTATGTTGAAGATCAGAGAGTTGCGGTTTCTTTGGATCAGTTTAGGGAGATGTTCCGTGCTCGCTATATTTGGTGGTTTGAGCGCGAGCGGCTGGCACATGAGTTTTTGGATCTGCGGCAGGTTATAGAGTCGGTGATGGAGATCACCCGTATGTTTACTGAGAGGGAGATGTTTTTCTTGGAGTTTACTTCTGAGCAGGCTCGGATGACACGCTATCTGAGCGTGTTAAATACTGACGTTCATCAATTTGTTGCTACCCAGCGTTGTGATACATTGTTGGAGTTATAGGAGGCCGCTAGGCGACGTGAGCTGGAGATTGAGTTAGAGCTGTGGGAGCAGATGCATGCTCCGTCCTAGTTGTAGCCTGCGCCAAAGTGGTCCAAGACCGCTGATTCTAGGTCTGGGGGCTAATGCGGCCACACTTGTGGAAAGTGCGGGAATGGTCATTCAGGAGTTTGTAGATCGGGTAGTGTGTGCCGCAAATACGACAAAGAGGGGCACTTTGCAAGGGATTGGCGCTAGCCAAACCTGGTTCAGGATATGAGTATTTGCTATCACTGCGATCGGGTTGGTCAAGTTAAGATCAACTGTCCACAGTACACTGCTAGGTCGACGCAGGCTCCAGCATTGGCTACACTAAGGATTACTGACAGGGGGTCAGCATAGAGCAAAGCCTCTGAAGGCTCGGGGATGCACTATTCAGCTTACAGCCGAGGAAGCCAGGAAAGCACCAGATGTGTTGGCTAGTATGCTTACATCCTTTTATCTTATTGATTATATATGTTTTATGCTTATGTGTTGTACCTGTGGTAGTTACATTTTTAGTGAACTCCTTACCTGCATTGATATTATTAGACTCCGGGGCAAGTCGGTCATTTGTTTCTCAATCATTCAGTAGGGAGTTTAGTTTGCCTACGGGAGAGCTTAAGTGTCCGTTGTGAGTCTCTATCGCCAACAAACATAGGATTTCTGCTTCTTCAGTCTAGCAGGGCTGCATTCTGGAGATCTTTGGAGTATCCTTCCCGATAGACTTAATTTCGATTCCCATGGGGGATGTATGTGTGATAGTGGGTACGGAGTGCTTGAGTTGCTTCAGTGCCATGATTGACTGTGAGGGTCAGCGGGTGGTAGTTCGAACTGCAAGTGGGGGAGAATTGATTATCTACGGTGAGGGCACCAGATTGGGTTTAGGGTTTTGTTCAGCTGCCAGGGCTCGACAGTATATTGAGCACGGGCGTACGGGCTACTTGGTGTATGTGGTGGATACGCAGGTCAAGGATCAGGTTTCAGTTTTGGATGTTCTGGTTGTCCGAGAGTTTGTTGACGTGTTTCCGGAGGAGTTACCCAGAGTGCCTCCTAAGAGGCAGGTCGAGTTCAGGATCAACCTAGTGCCAGGCACGGCCCGTATTGCTAAGACAACATACCGATTGGCACCACCCAAGATGCAGGAGATGTCATCTCAGTTCCAAGAACTGTTAGGAAAGCAGTTCATCTATCTGTGCAGTTCTCCGTGGGGAGCGCCGATCCTCACCGTCAGGAAGAAGGATGATTCATACCGGATGTGCATTGACTACCGGGAATTGAACAAGTTAACGGTGAGGAACCATTATCCACTCCCGAGGATATATGATCTTTTCGATCAGTTGCAGGGAGCATCTTGGTTCTCCAAGATAGACCTGTGGTCCATCTACCATCAGGTCAATGTTAGGGAGGAGGATGTGGAGAATAACGCGTTTTAGACACGTTACGAACATTACGTGTTCGTGGTGATGTCGTTTGGGCTCACCAACGTGCCGACAGTATTTATGGACCTGATAAATCGGGTATGCAGACCGATGCTCGATCACTCAGTCATTGTGTTTATAAATGACATCTTGGTATATTCCAAGACCAGGGAGCAGCATGAGGAGTATCTCCATGAGCTATTATGAGTTTTGAGGCGAGAATGGTTGTATGCCAAGTTCTTAAAGTGCGAATTTTGGTTACGAGAGGTTCATTTCCTTGGACACCTCGTTAACCAGGAAGGGATTTTGGTCGATCTGGCCAAGATCAAGGCGATTATACAGTGGGAGGTTCCGAAATCTCCCTCGAATATTAGTACCTTTTGGGATTGGCGGGGTACTACCGGAGATTCATACAGGATTTCTCCAAGATTGCAGTACCCTCACTCGTCTGACAAGGAAGGGGGTGGATTTCCAGTAGGGCCCTGAGCAGCAGACTGCCTTTGAGACTCTGCGACAGGGACTTTGCGAAGCACCGGTTTTGACACTCCTTCAGGGAGTTGAGGATTTTGTGGTGTTCTTTGATGCATCGATCACCGGATTGGGAGCAGTCCTTATGCATAGAGGATGGGTGATAGCCTATGCATTGCGGCAGCTGAAGTCGCATGAGACGAGATACCCTACACACAATTTGGAGCTGGGAGCGGTGATATTCGCTCTCAATATTTGGAGACACTATCTCTATGGGGTCCACTATACCATATACACGAACCACAAGAGAAGGAGGCGCATCATGAATCAACCGAACCTGAACATGAGACGGCGCAGGTGGCTTGACATAGTCAATGATTATGACTGCGAGATCCTTTACCATCCTGGTAAATCAAGTGTGCTTCTGGACACTCTGAGCCGCAAGTCATCTAGTTCTTCTTCTCTAGCTGGATGTATGAGGATATATGTAGATTCTCCACTCGTGAGCTTGATTAGGAAAGCTCAGGGTGAGGATATGCGACAGGAGAAGTGGAAGCTTGATCGGATCAGGGGAGAGAACACCTGATTTGTGCAGGATAGACAGGGATTATTGACCCGATGTGGTTGGTTATGGATACCGATGTTTGGTGGGTTCAAACATATGGTTTTGGAGGAGGCTCAAAATTATCACTTATTTACTCACCCGGGGGCCACCAAGATGTACAGGGTTTTGAGTTTGAGTTACTGGTGGCCGTGCATAAAGCGAGAAATCGCTTGGTATGTCAAGAGGTGCTTGACCTGTAGGATGGTCAAGGTCGAGCATCAAAGGCCGCATGAAAAGCTGCAGCCTCTAGAGATTCCCATGTCGAAATGGGAGCAGATCATGATGGACTTCATTACCATGTTGCCGAGGACGGAGAAGGGATTTAATGCTATATGGGTCATTGTGGATCGATTGACCAAGAGTTCCCATTTCCTACCCATTCGGGAGAGCTCCTCGGCCGAGAAGCTGACCGACGTTTATGTACGCGAGATCGTTGCTCGTCATGGGGTTCCGGTCCCTATTGTTTCCGACCGTAATGTTAGGTTCACCTCCCGCTTCTGGCAGAAGTTCCACGAGGAGTTGGGCATGCGACTGCACTTCAGTACAGCTTATCATCCGTAGATGGACAGCCATAATGAGCGGACCATACAGACCCTCGAGGACATGTTGAGGGCCTGCGTTATTGACTTCGGTGGGAGCTGGGACTCCCACCTAGCCCATGCAGAGTTCGCCCACAACAACAGTTATCATTCCAACATTAGTGCTCAACATTTCGAGCTGTTGTACGGGCGGAGGCGTTGTACCCTGGTCTATTGGGGCGAGGTTGGCCACAGGGTCATGAGTCAGACCGAGGTAGTTCTATAGACTACTGAGAAGATTCGGCAGATAAGGAAGTGGTTGCAGACTGCTCAGAGTCATCAGAAGTGTTATGCCGACTGACGCGATCCGAGTTAGAGCTCTATGTTAGTGACATGGTATTGCTGAAGGTCTTACCCTGGAAGGGTGTGACCCGCTTCAGGAAGAGGGGAAAGTTATGTCCCCGATACATTAGTCCCTTTCGGGTTATTGCCAGGGTTGGAAAAGTTGCATATAGACTGGATCTCCCAGAGGAGCTCAGTCAGATTCATAACAATTTTCACGTCTCCCAGTTACGGAAGTGCATACTTGATAAGGAGGCGGTAGTGTCATTAGACGACCTTCAGGTCGATGAGCGCCTGAATTACGTGGAGAAGCCTGTGGAAGTTGTGGAGAGAAAAAGTGAAGGTTCTACAGAACAAGGAGGTACCTTTGGTAAAGGTACTATGGGAGCACTAGCGGGGATATGAGTGGGCTTGGGAGTCATAAGCTGAAATGCACGAGCATTACCCGGACTTGTTTGTTGCAGCAGACTTCGAGGATGAAGTCTAGTCCAAGTGGGGGAGAATTGTAACATCATGACTCCTAGGTATAAATTTTAAAGTTTTATATTCATTATTAGAGACCTACTCGAGGAGTTGGCTGCCCCAACTCGTCGTGTAGAGATGGATATGGCTGCATGGTTTATGGAACCTACTCGACGAGTTGGAGGACCCCAACTCGACGTGTAGAAGCTGTTCATGAGAACCCTAATTTTTAGGGTTTGTATCTATTTAAAGGACCTTAGGTCCTTCCTTCCAGCCTCCTTACCACCTTTTCATGTCCAGAAGCAAACCCTAATGATCTAACCCTATTTTGAGTGTGTGTGTGTGTGTGTGTTTGAGGCTAAAAGTGTGGGTGCATTTCGTGAAGAGGTTTGAAGAGCCAGGAGCTTGGAACGAGAAGGGGCTTGTAGATCCAACCTCTGCATCATTTTGACATCAATTTGAAGTTAAAAAGTCATTACCTTGATCATTCTATTACTAGATCTATTCATCCAAGAGTTTAGGGTTATTTCTACCTTATATTTGAAGCATTTTTTATTTTGAGCACGATTTGAAGTTGTAACTTCAGATATGGATTCCTCTAGGCCCTCTTCGAGATAAAGCCTCAAGCTTTATGAAGCTTTGGCCCTTCTCCTTACCCTAAACCTCTTCCTCAGGCTAGTTTTGTGTGTTTTGGCTTCTTGAAGCCATACATGCACGTAAAGTTAGCAACTTTATGTGATAAATACACCATAGGAGTTTAGATCTACAGTTTGGAGCCTTGGTTTCACTTAGAAACGTATAGATGAGAAAAGGACTGAAGGAACTCGACGAGTTGCATAGTCAACTCGACGAATTGAATGAAGGTTTCCCGCTTTCTGGATTCTGCATGAACTCGGCGGGTTAGCGAAATGACTCGCGAGTTGGTTAAGGTTTTCCTGATATTCTGGATTCTGCATGGACTCGACGAGTTACTTGGTAAGACGGTGAGTTGACTTGGGTTTTAACGACTTTTAGAGTTCTAAAGGAACTCGACGAGTCTGTAAGCTGCACTTGATGAGTTGGATCAATATGGACTGTTGACCTTGACCGTTGACTTTGAATTTGACTAAGGGTTGACCAATTTGACTTCTAAGGGTGTTTTGGTAATTTAGGTATTTATGGAAGTGGATAATTAGTGGTTGTAGGTGTTAGTGTTTGGAGCCGTGTTTCAGGAGTTTGATATTTCAGTTCCGATTAACATTGTGAGGTGAGTTGTCCTCACTATACTAAGAGGGTCGAAGGCACCAATGCTGACCCTCTTTTTTGATTGATATCCTGGTTATTGCATGATGATATGCTTAGTGTCCTGTTAGGTCGGTATCCTGATATATAGGATGATGCTATGTTAGTGACCGGTTAGGTTGCCATCTTGGTATATAGGATGATCCTATATTAGTGACTGGTTAGGTTGGTATCCTGGTATAATACTATGATTAGTGATCTATTAGATCGGTCTGACTGTTTGTATATGCTAGCATTTGTTATCTATGTGTTGATTGGGTGATTGGGGGTGGGTTCAGGCAGACATGATTTGTGATGTAGGCCAACATACACAAGGTGGCCTGGATAGACTGCAGGCCATGGGGGCATATCAGTCATGCCGAAGGCCTGGAGAACGGTCCAGACAGATTGAAGGCCCGGTGAGGCGGACCAGACATGCTAAAGGTTCTGAGAGTGGGCCAGACAGACTGAAGGCCCGGTGAGGGTGGTCCAGTCATATTGTAGACTCTATATGCATGTTGTTTGTTATTATATGGTTATGGTTTGTATGGCGTTGATATTTTGGGGAAACTCACTAAGCTTCGGGCTTACAGTTTTGGATTTTGTTTCAGGTACTTCGGATGATCTCGGAAAGGCTAAGGCGTGATCGTGCACCTCCTCCGCATTTTTATGAATTGATTTATGGGATACTCTGATATGAAACTATTTTGAAAACATTTTGTAATAAATGACGGTTTTTGAATGCTTGAAAAAGTTTTAAAATTTCATGAATTTTATGGATATTACATGTACTCTGATCCACATTAAGTGATAGCAAACTCATGATGATTTAGGGGTTGAACAATAGGGATCGCTACGAGTTAGTTATAGACATTGGCTCTGGTAAATCTGGGGTGGCGAGGTTGATGAGCGATAAACATACTAACGAGCTTGTTGCTATCAAATACATCGAGAGAGGTGAGAAGGCCAGTGTTAAAAATCGAGTATCTATCTTCCATAGATTTATGTTCCTCTGTTATTCCCCTTTCCTCTTTTGATTTAGTGAATAGTTTGAAATCGAATCTTGCTATTTGAAGCTGAAACATGGGTAAAACATAATTGATAAACAAAGCTTATTGAAGTTGTAACTCTTGTGTTCAACAGATTGACAAAAATGTACGGATGGAAATCATTAACCATAGATCACTAAGGCATCCCAATATCGTTATATTCAAAGAGCTTTGTAATTGTTCATATTCTTCTATAATAACAACTTAAACTACGTTTTTAATTATGAGGTTCATTTCACTTACTCTTCAGGTGATTTTAACACCAACACGTCTCATTGTAATGGAATATGCATCTGGAGGAGAACTGTTTGAACGTATCTGCAATGTTGGAAGGTCTCTGATCAACTCGTATCGCCAGGGGTGTTGTGTCAACGAATAGAAAGAAAAAAAAACGGCTCGTATTTAATAGTCTAAATTTGTTCTCAAATGTTATGAAATTTAGAATTATTCTCATGATAATATATATATATATATATATATATATATATATATATATATATATATATATATATATATATATATATATATATATATATATATATATATATATCAAATAAGAGTAGTATAATATAGATTTCTAGTTAAAATATAAGCATCGTAGAAAAAAAATCATATAATGGTCAAGATTGGTCACAAGTCTTAATCAGTTCTTCATTAAACGCCCATATAGTGTTGATGTTTGATCTGTCTCTATCCTTCTTAATTGTTTTTTTTCTCTGTGTCCTTCCTAACTACCATATGAATGACTCAACCACCACAAAGGATAGAAAAGGTCTTGGATTACAAATCTCTTATGAAGGTTTACTTTAAGGGCGACTGGGCGTGGTGAAGGCTAGCTCGGCTATTTAGTTCATACATCAAAGACGAAAATATTCGCTGATCATCGAAAATAACAAAGTTGGTCGTGTCCGTTTCAAGCAAGGCATTTAGAATAAATGCCTCATGTAAATGTTGAGATGTATATCGTTGAGTTTAGCTGGTTTGAGCCCCAAAATCTTGGCCAACCGATTAGCTCATTTTGACAAATTTTCAAACTAAAACAGTGAAAACTTTTGTCCTCTTCATTTTATCTTAAGCACTGATGTTAAGAAATACGCATCTAATAGTTCATTTCAAGAACACATCAAACCATTTATTGTTTGAGCAACAAAACATATGAAACGATTCATTATTTACAAAAATATGTACCTAGCTATATATCCTGCAAACCATAATAAACACTCCCAATAAAAAAAAGTGTACAACTACATTTTGATCCGTATAAGATGGTGTGTGAAAAAGGAATATATATATATATATATATATATATATATATATATATATATATATATATATATATATATATATATATATATATATATATATATATATATATATATATATATATATATATATATATATATATATATATATATATATATATATATATATATATATATATATATATATATGAGGAGTTTCTAGGGAATCCTTCTATTTTTAGCTTGCTTCACTTTGGAGAACCTAGCTTTTACAAACACTTTAATGGCATCTCTTTGCTGCGAAGACGCACAAAAGTTAAAATTCGAAGATAAAATAAAAGATTTAAAAATAAGAATAATAATAAAAAGATGGTCAAACAATAACAATTAACTAGCTCAAATGATTATTGTCAAGCAATATACATGTTCCAAATAAAAAGTATAACGATGTATGTTTATTAACATAATTGTTTTAAAATTAAAACATGTACCTCTCTTTTTGTAGATAATAATACCAGCAACGATACCAGTGATCAAAGAAGCCCCTCCAACCGAGGCACCAATTGTAATCGCCAGTTTCTTCACTCGTTTTGATTTCTTTCTTTCTTTCAATCCATCATAATTATAATCATAGTTATAATTATTATCATTAAAATTATAGTTATTATTATCATTACCTGCATTCATGCAAATTATCCATGTTAATCTTACTACTTAGTTCCAATAACTAACCATAATAATTTAATCCATGCAGAGATTGAACAAGCGCATACCTTTTTCAGGTTTGAACCCATGATCAGCATATCGAATATAACATTTTCCAAGATACATATCACCCCAAGACGAAGTCTCACACTCAGATCTCAACCGTCCACGTGCCTCCAAGATGCAATCTTCACACTCGCTTAGACTCAAATCTTCTACGCATTGTGCTACACCCTGCACACTGCCAGACCCTCCAGCACGAAAGTATTGTCCATTGCCAACAATTAGATATGCGAGGGCATCATCTATAAGGTTCATAGTAACCGAAGTATAACCAGTTATCGGAGGGCCACAACTTTTCGTCACCTCCATCTTGTCTTCAACTCCAAAAAACGATGTATTATCGTATTTTAGAAAGCACCCATCTAACTGTATGGCTCCACTGGTTGACCGAGGACATGTGCTCGCTACTTGATTCACAGAGCTGATTATACAGTCTCTGCAATCTGAGTTGCTAAGGTCGCCTTGACACTGAAAGAGGCCGTAAACAACATCGCTTGCTGAGCATCCAGGAGGAGAGATTGTGAATTGGTTGAAGTTGGAGACGGAGGCTGAGTTGACTATCGATTTGAAAAGTGAGTTGACATTTAACTCGTAAGGTGTCCTCGTGGTGAAGCAAAGCTTAGAGCATTTAACATATATTATGGAATTTTTGGCGGAAACGGATAAAAGACCGAAGATGAGAGAAGAGAAAATGAGAGCTCGTTGTAGCATTTTTAGAGGATATAATTTCAAACCTCCAATGTTTAAACATATAGATATATAAGCACAGATAGATACATGAAAATTTAGTATTTAGTTTGCATATAAAGCACATTAAACTACGATGGTACGTAAAGTATTAAAATATATTTGGTGTTCCGGTTGGTGTGTCCTTTGCGTTTGTGATAGGCTTAAGTTCTTTAAAATCAATTGCGGTCAAATTTGCTGTAATAGAAAAAGGATATTTTCCTATTTGTTTCCTTGTCCTCTTGTTATTTGGCATCTTTTTATCTAAAAGAAGGTAGATGTACATGGCTATTGACGTTGGTTGCAGCAATGTCCACCCTAGTTAATTAGTTGATATTTGTTTATGCATTCTATCGAGTTTTACAAACCTTTAATTAGATCTTCATAAAAAGGATTTAACGTTATTTGCATAAATCGCTTTACATAATCACCTAATTAACTTCAAACGTAGTATGTATTTTAATCACTTGCTAGACCACGACCTTAATATGAACAAATTAACTCTCAAGCTACGGAAAATGTGTAGGTAAAAAAAATAAATTTTTAGTATATAGTAGGTGTAAAACTCATGTATTACATGAGTTCATTTTAAATATATATATATATATATATATATATATATATATATATATATATATATATATATATATATATATATATATATATATATATATATATATATATATATATATATATATGAAATTCTAAACATTTGAGAAGTTTGAATTTATAAAAAAAAATAAATAAATATTGAACTATTAAAATTAAATTATTTGTTTTTCTTTTAAATTAAACAAATAATTTAGATAAATAAATAAAGGAAACTTATGAAACTTTAATTTAGAAATTTGAAATTATAAAGAAATCAATTAATGAAATTGATATGCATTTATTATTATATTTATTGCAATTAATAAAATAAAAAAAACTCACAAAATACCATGTGGAAAAAAAATTAATTGAAAATAATCACAAAATGACATGTGACCAAATCAATAAGAGTGTGACATGTGGCAAAAAATTATTTATTTATTAGAGATGATTTTCTCAAATATTGATTTATTTTAAAGGATTATGAAATGATTGATTCTTTTATGAATGAAATCGGTAAGACAAAATTTCATAATTGGTCCCTGTCGTTTTCAAAATATCTCATTTTGAAGAATTTTATGAAAAAAGTCACGTCATTGGTGCTTATGGCATGCAAAATTTCATTAATGTTCCTCCTGCCGTTAAATCTAATTTATCATCCGTTAGATTTTTATGAAAAATACAATCTTACCATTGTACTAAATTTACAATATATAACAAACCTCAAGGACCATATATATATATATATATATATATATATATATATATATATATATATATATATATATATATATATATATATATATATATATATATATATATATATATATAAACCTTTTTATTCTCGTGCCTTAAAAATTAAATTCATGCTGTTCCAAATAGGCCACGACCTGCCTTTCTGACCGACACAACATACCGAAACGTCTCTTCTTCAACGTTTCTCCTTCTCTAGATTGCAAGACCGACAGACTTAGCGATTGTCCTTCTCCTCCAAACATCACTCCGATTTCCTCCCTAAGAATACCGATAGGTTTGTGAAAAAAACGGATGTTGTCTTCACATCCACCGTTTCCCAACGTTTCCACCGCTTTCTGAAACGATGCATCGGTTCCGGTATGATCACATCCATTAAAACTGCTCTCCCCCGACCCCTCCTCTCTATTTATTTCCTTCTCTTTGTCTTCTACTACTGGATCATCCCCTTTCTATTTTTCCATTTACGTATCCTTCTTTCATCCTTTTAGGGTTCTGTTGAGGTTGGGATTTTTATAATATTTTATTTCTTTGAATCAAAGAAGAAACTCGAACTATAATCATATTTCACTGTGAGATACACTCTTCAGCACTTCAAAGGTACAAGAACCAACTTTTGTTTTACTGCGTAAACTCTAAATTGATTCCCAATTTCATTTTATGATGGTGATTTTGGTGTAAATTCATAATCATATTCGATTTTCTTCTGTTTTATTTATTTAATTTTAAATAATATTTTAATGTCTTCGTTTGAAATTCCCAGTTTTTGTTGATTTAAAGTCATGAATATCCAAGTAATTTGAAGATGTCGGCCTCTTTTTGTTGTTTGTTGCCTTCTATTCACGTTTATGGGTGGTTGCTGGTCGATGTTCGTTAAAATTTCAGGGGGGCGATTTTCTGGAAAAAAGGTGGCTTATTTATCACCCATTTTGGATCCTGTGGAGTACAAGGCACAACACTCGTGGAACCCAAACTAAGAAGAGATTGGGATGAAATCAAAAATTTTCAGACAATTGGAGGTATGTATGTTTAATTTCTTGAGAAAATTGTGTTATTTGGATCATTCTTAATGAAAGTGATGATCTGTTTGCTTTTCTTTACCTGATATGCTTAATATTCTTTGTAGGACATGGGCTTCTTAAATATTCAAATAAAAATGTCAAAGTGGCAGCTACAAAAGCTCTTAATGGAATATACATGTGACATCCCCAAAATCTCGGCCAGAAAAGACCGATTTTCATTTATGCTTTTACAATATTTTCAGAGTAAATCCTTTTGATTTGAAAGAGTTGCGGAATTTGTTCCCAAAAACAAAACATGATAAAACAATGTTTACCAAAGCATTTCATAAAGGAAATGTATTTTTCATTATAATCAAAACTCGGGGTGTCATGTTCCGATACAGATCAATAAGCATAAACGATAACATTACAAGTCATTCAACAAATATAAACATATACAGACTTGTAAACAAAACTCGGTCATTCTTTTCAGAAGCTTCGCTTTGAGCCTTCTTTATACTTTCCACAATGGTCGAGACAACTTCAATTCTCAACGCTCTTGGCCTTTTCCTTTCAAGATTGACTTTCCGACTGAGAGCATCAGCAACAACATTAGCTTTACCGGGGTGGTAAAGTATCTCGCAGTCGTAGTCCTTGAGTAATTCTAGCCAGCGTCGTTGCCTCATATTCAATTCCTTCTGATTAAAGAGATATTGGAGACTCTTATGATCAGTAAAAAGTTTGCACTTCGTGCAATAGAGGTAATGCCTCCATATTTTCAGAGCGAAAACTACCGCTGCGAACTCCAAATCATGAGTCGGGTAGTTCCTTTCATCGCTATAAACAGCGAAGTCTTCGACTCCATCGGGTAGAGAAAGTATCGGTGCCTCGCATAGCTTCTTCTTTAGCTTCTCGAATGCTTCTTTATGCTTATCACTCCAAGCATAAGTAGCTCCTTTGTGGGTCAAAGCTGTCAATGGAGTAGCGATCGAAGAAAAGCCTTGGATAAACCTTCGGTAATATCCGGCTAATCCTAAAAAGTTTCGAATCTCCGTGGGACTTTTCGGTTGTTCCCACTTCATCACAGCTTCGATCTTTGCTGGATCAACCATTATCCCTTCTTGGTTGACCACATGACCCAAGAAATGGACTTCACGAATCCAAAAATCACACTTAGAGAACTTTGCATACAGCTTCTCCTTCTTCAAGACTTCTAACACTTCTCGCAAGTGTCTGCCATGCTCCTCCTGGGTTTTCGAGTAAATCGGAATGTCGTCTATGAACACTATCACGGATTTATCAAGGAAAGGATTACAAACCCTATTCATCAAATCCATGAATGCTGCCGGAGCATTGGTTAGTCCAAACGACATAACGAAGAACTCGTAGTGTCCATATCTAGTTCTGAATACAGTCTTCTCGATATCTTGCTCTCTTACTTTTAGCTGATGATATCCTGACCTTAGATCGATCTTCGAGAAATAGCTCGAACCTTGCAATTGATGAAACAGGTCATCAATCCTCGACAACGGATATCTATTCTTTATTGTTGCCTTGTTCAGCTCTCTGTAATCGATGCACATTCTCATACTTCCATCTTTCTTCTTCACAAATAACACCGGAGCTCCCCAGGGCGTTGAACTAGGTCTAATGAAACCTTTGTCCAATAACTCCTGAAGTTGCATCATCAGCTCCTTCATCTCTGTCGGTGCTAGTCGGTAAGGTGCTTTTGCTATTGGCGTGGTTCCTGGTAACAAGTCAATATGGAATTCCACTTGTCGATCAGGCGGTAATTCAGGAAGATCTTCGGGAAATACTTCCGGATAATCACACACCACTGGAATGCTCTGCATCACCTTCTTTTCTTTCTTAGCATCAATCACAAATGCTAAATATGATGTACATCCCTTAGTCAAACACTTTCTGGCTTTCATTAGAGAAATGATTCTAGAATTCACTCGCCGTTTGTCCCCGTACACCATAAACGAATCTTTCCCAGGTGGGTTTACTTTAACTATCTTCTTCTTGTATAAAATTTCGGCATCATTGGCGCTAAGCCAATCCATTCCCAACACGATGTCGAAACCATTAAGATCGATGGGCAATAATTCCTCGCGAAACTTATTCCCATTAAGGTCAATTAAGATGTCTTTCATACGATGGCTAACAGGTACAAACTTGCCACTAGCTACTTCGACTAATAAAGCATTATCTAGTCTATCAACAGGCAAGGCTAGCTTTCTACCAAACTCATGCGAAATACAGGAGTAGTTGGCTCCAGAATCAAACAATATTTGAGCAGGTAATTCGTTTACGAGAAAGGTACCTGAAGCGACATCAGCTTCATCTTTCGCAGCCTCAAGTGTCATCTGGAAGGCTCTCGCCTTCGGCTTTGGTGGAATGTTGGGCCTAGCTACCTCCTTCTTCTTCGGACAGTCTTTCAAAATATGCCCCTCTTCATTGCAACCAAAACACATCCTTTTGTTGTTCGGACATTCGTTGGCAAAATGTCCAACCTTTCCACACTTGTAGCAGGTTACATCCTCGCTACATTTCCCAAAGTGCTTTTTCTTACACTTATCACACCATTTCGCTTCGCCTCCCTTTCCTCCAAACTTTTTCGAATCAGATTTCGAAAATTTGCCTCTCTTACCAGAACCAGATGTTCCCTCAAACTTTCTTTTCTCACCAACCTCAACCTTGACGGTGGTTCTCCCCTTAATCATGTTCTCAACAGACTTGGCAGCCCAGATAGCTGCCTCTAGAGTATGTGCCTGACGTACTGGCACCTCATACTCCCATGGGAGTCCCTTCGTATATCGGTCCACCTTTGTCAGCTCATCTGGAACGATACGCAAGGCAAAATCCATCTTATCGGTGAAGTTATTGGTGTATTCATCAACTGACATGCTGCCTTTCGTCAATGTCAGAAACTTGTTCTCCAATTCCAATAAATTTTGAGCCGAACAGAACTTACGCTTGAACTGCACCAAGAACTCTGCCCATGTCAATTGCAGTGGCTCATTAGGGCTCAACATCTTCCCTAGAGTGTTCCACCAACGAACGGCTCCACCTCGGAATTGACGCACTGCATAGATAGTCTGCAACTTGCCTCTGCAGCCACAAGTCATAAAGGCTAACTCCATTTCGTAGATCCAATCTATAACCCCAATCGGATCCTCTTTTCCATTGAAGGTCGATGGTTAGCAAGTCAAAAAGTCCTTGTACTTGCATCCCATTCCATCATTCCTTCCATCACGGTTATCTTGCCTAACTATCGGTGGGTTGGCTTGACCAATAGACCCACTGAAGTTTCCACCTTCCGAGTGCCCTTCATTTAATTCAGGCTCTTCCACACGAATTGACAGTTCTTCACGATTCTGTTGAAGCAACCGTCTAGTTTCATCCATCTGACGATCCAACATTGTCTGAATCATCATTTGCACACCATCCATGGTTATTGGCTCAGGTGCTGCTGCTACGACAGGTACTTGTTCAATCACTGGTGGTTGATTCCTGTTTTCATCAGCATTTCCAACTCCACTTCTTGTTCTCACCATTTTGATCTACACACCGAATAAGGTGAAATTCGATCCTCAATCACGATAGATATTCAAATCATCCTTATTGCTCCGAAACGTTTACATGCTAGTTCTAATATCGTAGACGTACGCTTAGAATCCTACACACATAAGGTTTCTAGATCCGGTCGGCAACAGACCATAGATCCGAACAAATAATATCATATATGGCAACATATAACATTTAGCACACAAAAGCATTTTAGGCAACTTTCCTAAAATAAACCAGTGCTCGTGTCTAAAATATCACAGACACACATCCCAAAATTTCACTTAGCATTCTAAGTTTAAGTCTAGAAATCCTACAAATTCCTAGTTCGCTTAAACTAAGGCTCTGATACCAACTGTGACATCCCCAAAATCTCGGCCAGAAAAGACCGATTTTCATTTATGCTTTTAAAATATTTTCAGAGTAAATCCTTTTGATTTGAAAGAGTGCAGAATTTGTTCCCAAAAACAAAACATGATAAAACAATGTTTACCAAAGCATTTCATAAAAGAAATGTATCTTTCATTATATAATCAAAACTCGGGGTGTCATGTTCCGATACAGACCAATAAGCATAAACGATAACATTACAAGTCATTCAACAAATATATACATATACAGACTTGTAAACAAAACAACTTGATGGTTCATCCATCTTATGCCCTCGCGCCACTTCCTGTAATACAAATAAAACTGAGTGGGTCAGGCTTGGGAGCCTGGTGAGCATATAGGGTTTTCAACCCACAATAAATAATCATATTTAATTTCCACCAACCAACAATAACCCAATTACCCATTCCTGTTATTCTCACTTTATGTCCCTAAAACAACTAACATAAGGGACCTAGTCTAAGAATATTTCATCGGGGCGACAACACATGCTTCGGGGGTTCCTCAGCAATATAAGTCAAATAAGGCAACCATGAGGGGGATGGAGTACAGCGAATGAACACCCAAGTTCGTTAACACCTACAGGTGGCGAACCTGCTAATGTTTCCACAAGACTATCTAGAAAAGTCCGTGGTCATCATCTAAACTCCACTGGATGACTAAATCAAACAACAACGAGGCCTTTCATCTGTTTTATTACACACCAACTATCTACCCATGTTCTACCCAACATATTAGTAGATAAAATATACATTTTTATACATAGTTTTGAAATCCTGTATAGCATGCTTTAATCAATACATATTCCACATAACAGATGAGGCACACACACACATAACACGTATTTCATAGAGAATAAATCATATCTATCAGATAGAAGAAAGTGTATACACATTCACACATATAAACAACAATATACTTAATACACTCAAACCATACTTGTATTATTATCGTGTTTATGAAAGGTAGTATACACTCATTTGATCAGAAGATGATCGGACAGCACTACGACTTGCAGAAGTAGTAATCCTCAGCAGATCTGGAAGATCTTCACAAAAATCAAACTTCTCGCGGGCAGAGCTTCGGCTCGGGAACCGCACTTCCCGGGATCTTCGGGATCTCGGGACTTGCTTCGGGGCTCGAGTATAATACCGGGGCTTCGGGGTATTTCTGGCACGCAAATCGATGCAAAACGGGATAGAGAAGACAGAAAATAGCAAAAGAACTCGGCTGCCCTCGCATCCTATTTATAGGAGGCTGGAGCCTCGGAGTACGCGGGGTGTACGCCTGTACGCGGGGCGTACAGGTCCGAAATTGTCACTGCTTACGTATCCAAAGTGCTCGAGTGCGAGTATCGACATCCCTCGGTGTACGCGGGGGGTACTTCGGATGAGTCCGATAACTCCACTTCGGATAATGCCGGAATTTCCATTTAAAATTAAATACAAAATATTTAATAAACTTCGGAAATTCATATCTTCTTCATACAAACTCCGTTTTCGACGCTCTTTATATCCACGCGAAGGTGAGACTACGCTCTACAACTTTCGTTTAGACTCCGTCGGCTAATTTTAAATTTATTTTTATTATTTATTTTTAATAGGCCGGGACAGAAAAACTTCGTTATAAATTCATAACTTCTTCGTTTGACGTCCGTTCTCGCCCAACTTTTTATCGCTTCAATACCAACAACGAGACCTTCTATCCTCATTTAGATTGCTTCGGCTCAAAACCGCTCGATCTCAAATCGAGTATTTCGGGCTGCACACCGCTAAGCCGAAACTTCGATAAATCATAACTTCCTCATACGAAGTCAGATTTGGGCGTTCTTTATATATTCGGAAACCTCGTTTCAACTACTACAACATTAACCAAAGATATCAAGTTTATTTTACACTTAAATTTTGACGCTTATTTTTATTCTTAATTAATCAGACCATATAATTAAGCAATTAAGCACAAATCACATAATACTCAAATAATACAATCTTATTATTTCAAAACGGGTTACAAAGGTTAACCTAGACTATTACATTGCTAAAAATGGCAAGCCCGGAAACACAGGCGTTACAGCAATTCATTGAAAAACTATGCTAATACATTTTTCTTAGCAATCTAATTCTAACTCTAAGTAGTAGTTCAAGAATCTAATCTTCTAGAAATGCAATCGAAATCCATTCCTTCACGGTTAGATTCTGCTCACTTCTTCCCTTAAGCTTCCTTTCTTTTCTTCGATCCTAAAAAAATCAATTGTAATCTTATCACATTATGTATTAAGAATCTAGAATAGAAGCTTAAAAGAGTTAGTTAATGGATTTTACCTATATTAGAGCCATACGTTTCTACTCTCCCATCTCTTAGATCTCTTAGGTAAAGGGGGCAGCTTCGTTTCCAATGCCCTTTCTCTTGGCAATAAAAGCAAATTGACTCTTTTGGAACATGGCATGGAACTACTTTAGACATTGCCTTTCTCTTATGATCAAACTTTTCGATCATAGCATGTCTTTCGTTGCCGTTGTCTATATCCATAGAGGTCTTGAAGGCAGATTCACCAATCAGCTTTGCTTTTCTATTGCGCCAAACCATTGCTGATTCAACAGCAGTAAGCATATAGGTGAGATTTATAAGGGTCACGTCGCAGTTCATCATATAGTACTCTCTTACGAACTCACTATATGAGTTAGGAAGTGACTGAAGAACCCAATCAACAGCCATTTCCTCACAGACAACGGATCCCAACATTCTTAACCTATCAATGTGTGACTTCATCCCTAGGACATGTGCACACACCGACTTTCCTTCTTTATGTTTACTTGCCAAAAGGGCTTGAGTGATCTTGAACTTTTCAAGCCTTTGAACTTGTGGGTTAGACAGAATAATTTGAGGAGGAGGAGCATGATCTCTTGTTCCTCGATCGAATCGTGGAATATCATCTTCATGTGGAATGCTTGTTCCACGGGATTTGAGAAGACCATAGTTGTTAAACTTTGACATCTACAAAACGGGAGAAAACGAATTCAAGTTAGTTGATTGATTGAGTCCTTAGTAAATCACCCAAATGAGATAGTAACGCTAGGACCCAACACAATATTCTACAACTTGGGAGAGGGATGACGTAACCCTAATTGCAGAATATTTGAAGGTAAGTGAATGACGATTCACTAATTTCCACCACGAAAAACGAAAAAGAAATTAAAGTTTTAAATCTATGAAAACTCCTAGATCCTTTGAGATTCATTGAACTTTCAATGGCATGTTTAAATCTCGATATGCCCCTCTAGTTTGTGACTGGGATGCCGAGGATCACAAAGCGGGTGTGAATAACCATGCAAACTTACATGGTGCCCTCACATGTTACAGTCACCTATTCGATGTGCCGGTAAACCACACACGCTCCACCGAACTATGACAAACATTGAGTCACCCTTTGCTACCTTTGCTTAGAACCATTTAGTGTGCCGGTAAACCACACACGCTCCACTAACGTCTTCACAAGGACACAAAGTGTAATTTCATGGAATTGCATCAATTCACTTTTGCCTAAGTAACTAAGATTGGGAATTTGTAAAACATTTAGTTACTTTAGTAATTCATTATACTTATAATGGAAGGTTTCGTCCTATCCTACCCGTTCGGCTAACGACCCTCCACTTGTCAAGAGTGCGGTGGGTAAGAGTGGATACCCATTCAATCGCCATTTTATAGGCAATTTTCTTAAACACCCCTCATAGACCAGCTTCGTGAATGAGGCCTACTAACGGTAAGACTGACTTTTACTCATACATATATATAATGTTAGACTTTTAATGTTATATATAGTATAGGGTGTATTTTATACTTTTTAAAATATTAGGTGGTCAAATTTAACAATTATACCTTTAATTCAATTAAATTGTAAACCAAAACTTTGATGGATTTATTAAACCTCTATTAATTATATACCTTAATTAATTAATAAAACCATAAGGGTGTGATTTGAACTTTTTCAAAACTATACTAGAGTTTTAGAATTTAACATTCCTAATTAAACTTTTAATCAACTTTTAAATTCCAAAACTTGAGGGCAAGTTTTGAAACATTTCAACACATTAGGGTTTAGAATTTAAATATTCATCAAAATTAAACCATTTAATCAAAATTTAAATTCCAAAACTTGAGGGCAAGTTTTGAAACCTTTTTTTCAAAACATTAGGGTTTCAACTATTTAAATTTCAAAACAACAAGACTTTTGGGTTCAAATTTAAACTATAAAACCTAAAGGGCAAAATATGAAACTTTTCATAACAACAAGGATCAAATAACAAATAATTCAAATTAACATTTAATCACATAATTATCCATATTTGATTTATTTAATGATTTCTTGCAAAACAATTTATCAATTTACTCAAAATAATTAATCAATTATCACATAAGGAAACAATTATCTTATTAATTGATAAATATCTTCAATTAGATCAAAATCATAGTCAAATATATCATGTAATCGGATTAATATTGATCTAACATGATAAGGTAATAATCCATAAGCAAAAACAGCAAGAAAACCCGAGAAACCCTCCATCTGACGAGTTGACTCGTCGAGTCAAGCCTGGACTCGTCGAGTCAGCATGGAGGTATAAGGAGAGAGGGGAGGTATTGAATTCGTTTCTAGGACCACTTGAGAAGGCTAAGACGAATTCACGAGCCTTGGGGTCTTTATATAGGGTAAGGATTAGGGTTTTAGTCCTTATCCTTATCTAGTTACTTGCCCATCAAGCAACCATAAGATAAGCCTTGAAAATCCCTATCTTTTGGACCTTGGACGATTTTAAGGATATCCTTATCCTTGAATTCGTCCATCCTTTAACAAGGATAACCATTGCCCTATTTTGTAACTATCACATAATTACAATTCAGCCCCTCTAGTTTAATTAATTACACTTGATCACAAAATTAATTCTTAATTAATTATTGACCAATATTAATTAAACAAATATGATTTCTCCTTTAATATATTATTCTTATAACAAATTAGTAAATCATAATAACCTCTCTCTTTATTTATTTCTCCAATCAAGTTGCTTTCGTGAAGGCAACCCAAAAGGACCATGCACCATCGGGTCAAGTACATAGCAAAATAGTTATGGACTTAGACACTAATCCAACATGTAACACTTGTGTTCCAAGTACCTTTCATTTTGACTCTAAGTATTAAAACTTTTTAAAAAAAGTCGTTACTTAAGGCGTACCTCATGGTACGCAGAGCGTAGCTCTTTAATGGGTGGCGAAGATTCTTTTGCGTAGGCTAGGCGTATGTAAGAGTACATTGGTCATACTCACAAAGATTCCAAACCTTAATTTTTTAGGTTCAAACCCTATTTAAATGACATTATGACCTTGAGCCTTCCCTTACCTCCATTTCGAAACCCTAACTCTTGTGTGAGAGTTTTGAAGCTTTAGTGACATTTTGGTGCTCTTAGTGATGAAGGAAGACGATTGAAGTTGTGGTGTTGCACTCAAGCTCTTAGATCCAACATCTACTCCTCTTTGTGCATCTTATAAAGCTCAAATCTTGATGTTTTCCTTGCTAGATCTTGTTAGGTTGCAAGTTATGACCTTTTTATCCCAAAAACCTTGGTCTCATGAGTATTGTCTACTCCAGACCATTTGAGTAGCCCTTTCAAGCATTTTTGAGTGTTTAGTGAAATAAAAATGCAAGCTTGGTCCTTGGTATTCATCCATGAAAGCGTTATGGAGTTTTAGATGGTAATATAAGTTAGGGTTTTGGTTTTGCGCTTCCTTTTGCCATGCAAAGGCATAAAGGTTACAACTTTATGACTTTAAACATTCAATAGGATTATATATGAAGTTTATGATGGGTTTTGGTCATAAGAACATCCTATGTGCTCATACAAACCCTAATGTTTGGATCTAGGTTTCTCTATTATACATGCAAGTTATCCAA
This sequence comes from Lactuca sativa, assembly GCF_002870075.4. Classification (NCBI taxonomy): domain Eukaryota; kingdom Viridiplantae; phylum Streptophyta; class Magnoliopsida; order Asterales; family Asteraceae; genus Lactuca; species Lactuca sativa. The sequence continues at coordinate 67,855,835 of NC_056630.2, forward strand.
GACTATAAACCTTAATTCTAGCATTCAAGTAATCATATTAACATGAGAATAGGTTTAACATGTTACCTTGATTGTTATGTAGCAATAACAATCCCAAATCTCCTTGTATTGACTTTAGAAAGCTTAGAGTCACAATTGTCACTCCTCTAATGGTTCACAAACACCATAAGCAAGAGGATGAAGAGGAGAGAGGATGGAGGCTGCCCAAAACGTGTTCTTACCCTAGAATAATGATTCCCCACGTTTTTGGGTCATAAGGGTCTTATATATAGTAAGGCTATTAGGGTTATCTAACAAGGAAACCCTAATTTGGATGCTTAAGCCCTAAGCAACCCATGGACTCCTTTAATTAGGGCCTTGGATGATTTCCTTATGGGCTTCCCATAGAATTCGTCCACACCTTAATTTAAGGCAATCCATGGCCCAAATTGCAATTATCTTATAATTACAATTCCAGTCCCTTACGTTTAATTAATCTCTTTTAGTCACAAAACTAATTACCAATTAATTATTGACTAATATTAATTAAACAATATGATCTCTCCTTTAATATATTATTCTCATAATATATTAATAAATCATATTTAATCCTTTCTCTCCATAATTCATCCTATCAAGTTGCTTTGGTGAAGGCAACCCAAAAGGATCATGCACCATCGGGTTAAGTACATACCAAAATAGTTATGGACTTAGACACTAATCCAACAGTCTCCTACTTGGATAAGTCTAATAACTTTTATGCGTATGACTTCAGATCCTGATCTGCAATTGTAGCTTTCCAAAGCCGCTGTCAACTCTGATCCTATCAGATACGCGTGTCCTTAGATAAGGGATCATATATTCCTCCATTCTAGATATCATATGAGATATGATTTCAAATCATTCTCTTTGTACTATATCTCGATTCCCGATTTATGACGACTAACTAATTGAAAAAATCAAATTAGCCCTAGCCCGGCCGAGCATTTATGTTTGTCATCACTAAACCATCGAGGGGCCCAAAGATATCGCTTTTATTCTACTTTGAATAAAAGGAATGGATAAACTTGGATACAATGCTCGCTTGCACTCACTAACCAAATCACACACAACAATATGTTTTATAACACCAAGTTACTAGTGCGTTTACATATTATCAATGTGCAACCGATTCGCATGATACAACTCACACATCTCGGTTTCAAGAATATAAAATGTTATCGTCTCACCAATCACTCGTGATACAATTCATGGAGCGATCCAAGTGAGTGTGGGTTTAATCTAATGCTCAAATCATATTCATAAGCACTCATGAACGTTGCAGCAAACATTTGCTTATGTCTAATGCTCTTTAGACAATCTACACACCAATTCATGACAGTCTTCATTCATATCTACTTCCAACATATGAACAACTGTGGCCCGTTCGAATAATTCGATTATTCTTAATAAACTCAATTATTCTAGAAGTCAAAACATGCAAATGTGAAACACAAGAATAATACTAATCCCATATGGCCTCAAACCTTTGAGTATAAATAAAACGCCTTTTATTTATCACCATATTGATTACTCATTATTTGTCGTTTCGGGTAATCAACTTCTTACTTGAATTCCAACACTTGTCCCATGCTCCTAGCATGCACACAATGTTTACCTATGGTTCTTACTTTGTGAAATGGATCACATTGACCACATTTCCAATCCTTCTCATTTCACAACTCCAAATCCGTTTTTCATAAGTTAAAGAATATCAAATTCTTGTTACTTATAGAATATGCTAGATTCTAACATTCTATGCAATGGTCCTTTTGTAATGTCACTGCACCAAAGTCACAAAGACTATTGCCAATGATATTACAAAGTCCTCTATCGGAGATTGTTACAAGACAATTCCTTAGATATGATGTCTCTCACTCAAAGTACTTTCCTTTGAACATCCTTTTGCATAAAAGTTTCTAATCTTAGACATAGATTTTCAATATTCAATTCCCAATATGGACACATTTCCATATTTTCCATATGACAACTTATTCTTAATAGAATCTTATCTATTCGTAATAATGTCGATATGGTCCATCCAATATCATGCTTCCAACTACTCACAAGCAACCAATCCTCGTCGAACTTTGGATTGTCCTTTGATAGTTGTTTAACTATTTTAGTCAAAACCGATTCTAGTCCCTTTTCCCTCTAAATGCACTAGAAATTTGGAAAATTTTAGAATGGTTAAACATTAAAGCATTTGCAATTGATCCTATACCCAAAGCATATGGGACACGATGCATAAAGATTTGATACTTCATCAATCTTCTGCCAAAATATTTTATTTGCTATGTTCTCAAAATTCGAATTGTGAAGAAGAATGCCGTAATCATAATCGAAATTTTAAGAACACACTATATACCTTTGACTAAATTTATTAACATTCCACAACCTAAGCCTTTAGATTTGAAATGAAGCATAATATTCTCTTCCTTAATTATAGCAAAACAACTATTTCATCCTTACGACTTTGCAAAGAATGAATCTTGTTTTCTATAATTAATATTGCCAACTTGCAATACTTTCCTTAATAATCATACAATCATAACTTTTATGCTCCCACTATCTTTGACATGTATTCACAAACAGCTTAACTTTCAGAAAAACTTTGAATTTCTTAAGTTCATGTTTCTAATACTTAGTGCTTTGATAATCTTTTATCAATGCTTCTTGAACTTATACACCTTTGCCTTAGATAATTCATATGTTTGTCTAAACAATTAAGACTAATTGCCAAACCTCACAATTCAAATCATGGAAAGGGATACCGTAACCATGATCGAATTCAAGAATGCAATTTTACAATCACTATCTTCTTAAAATCTTTCTTAGTGAAATCATTTCCTCACAATCATTTTTATGAAGGAGGAAATCTTATGACACTTAGATTTAAATGGTGTATTTGTTCCTATCCATGTGAATTTGTCAAAACCAAAGTTTACGACAAATTCAAACTTATATGGATCGAACTTTCTTAATCTCGATTTCTTGCCTTATGGTAGCACAGCTGCCCACCACGTCTTCCAAGTAGTTAAGCAACTCACCATTTCCTATCAATGTACCTTTCATTGATTAAGGTGCCTTGCCTTTTATGCATTCAAAATGAGAACTCATAGAACTCACATGCATAATTAACTTAATTGGAACATCATAGAAACAAAAATAATGTCAACACAATAGGTTGTAAACCTCAACTCGTGTGCTAGTGATGATCAATAAGGTCTATTTTGATTTGTTCTTGAAACCTTTCAAGACCATTTAGACTCCCACTGACTCCTTGACATATAAGATTCTCTTGTCAATAAACGTTTCTTGACAAACAAATATTCAAGAGATAGTGTAGTTTTTATCAAAACACTTCATAAATTGGTCCTAGTTGGTCTTTGTCTTATCCAAGACATCACAACTTTCCACATTTGATGAATGTTATAAACCTTCTTATTACTTATCACTCAATGTTATAATCTTAACTCTAAGACTTGTTTTGGAACGAAGTATGATTGACTTCTTGATTTAACCATTTCTTCAATCCTTGATTCCTCTTCTTAAACATACAATTGTACTAAGACTCACTTAGAGGATCAATTGAGATATGGTTCTTAATCATTAAGACTTATCATAAAACATAAAAGCTACTCTCCCTTCTTCTTAGAATGGAGAAACCTTTATCTTTCTGTCTACTTGATTCTTGTTATTCGTTTTGCTATTGATTTAAACCTTTTTAATCAATTCCGAATTACACTTAATCTTATAAGTATAATCATATTTACTAAACCTTTAGTAAATCATGACGAATATCTTTGTTACTCTTATGGTGAACTTGATCAACACACAACTTTATGTGCTTGATCTCCTAGTCCTTTACTTGACACTTTGTCAATGAATTAGTCTAATTTCAAAAATATGACATTTATCATTCATCGTGCAACCAAGTTGCATGATTCCAAGTTTCTGTCCAATTAAAACATGGGCGATGAGAAACTCTCCCTATTTGGTAAATTCTTGACTTTCCATAAATAACATAATAAGAGCCAAATCCATTATTGCTAATAATAGAAACATTCAAACATCAATTTTTGATACATGCCATTGCAAGGATAAATAAATAATATAAATCAAAATTTATTTTATTGCGGAAAAATTTTGTCCTTACAATGCAATTCATTGAAAAACTATGCTAATACATCTTTCTTAGAAATCCTAGCTCAATAATCTAATCTTCAAGAAATGCGATCGAAATCCATTTCTTCACAATTAGATTTTGCTCACTTCTTCCCTTAAGCTTCATTTCTTTTCTTCAATCCTACAAAACATCAATTGTAATCTTATCACATTATGTATTAAGAATCTAGAATAGAAGCTTAAAAGAGTTAGTTAATGGATTTTACCTATATTAGAGCCATACGTTTCTACTCTCCCATCTCTTAGATCTCTTAGGTAAAGGGGGCAGTTTCATCTCCAATGCCCTTTCTCTTGGCAATAAAAGCAAATTGACTCTCTTGGAACAGGACATGGAACTACTTCAGACATTGCTTTTCTCTTATGATCAAACTTTTTGACCATAGCAAGTCTTTTGTTGCCATTGTCTATATCCATAGAGGTCTTGAAGGCAGATTCACCAATCAACTTTGCTTTTCTATTGCACCAAACCATTGCTGATTCAGCAGCAATAAGCATATAGGTGAGATCTATAAGGGTCACGTCGCAGTTCATCATATAGTACTCTCTTACGAACTCACTATATGAGTTAGGAAGTGACTGAAGAACCCAATCAACAGCTATTTCCTCACAGACAACGGATCCCAACATTCTTAACCTATCAATGTGTGACTTCATCCCTAGGACGTGTGCACACACCGACTTTCCTTCTTTATGTTTACTTGCCAAAAGGGCTTGAGTGATCTTGAACTTTTCAAGCCTTTGAACTTGTGGGTTAGGGAGAATAATTGGAGGAGGTAGAGGAAGTGAAGCATGATTTCTTGTTCCTCGATCGAATCGTGGAATACCATCTTCATGTGGAATGCTTGTTCCACGGGATTTGAGAAGACCACAGTTGTCAAACTTTGACATCTACAAAACGGGAGAAAGTGAATTCAAGTTAGTTGATTGATTGAGTCCTTAGTAAATCACCCAAATGAGATACTAAGTCTAGGACCCAACACAATATTCTACAACTCGGGAGAGGGATGCTGTAACCTAAATTGCAGAACATTTGAAGGTAAGTGAATGACGATTCACTAATTTCCACCATGAAAAACGAAAAAGAAATTTAAGTTTTAAATCTATGAAAACTCCTAGATCCTTTGATATTCATTGAACATTTCAATGGCATGTTTAAATCTTGATATGCCCCTCTTGTTTGTGACTGGGATGCCGAGGATCACAAAGCAGGTGTGAATAACCATGCAAACTTACATGGTGCCCTCACATGTTACAGTCACCTATTCGATGTGCCGGTAAACCACACACGCTCCACCGAACTATGACAAACATTGAGTCACCCTTTGCTACCTTTGCTTAGAACCATTTAGTGTGACGGTAAACCACACACGCTCCACTAACATCTTTGCAAGGGCACAAAGTGTAATTTCATGGAATTGCATCAATTCACTTTTGCCTAAGTAACTAAGATTGGGAATTTGAAAAACATTTAGTTACTTTAATAATTCATTATACTTATAATGGAAGGTTTCGTCCTATCCTACCCGTTCGGCTAACGACCCTCCACTAGTCAAGAGTGCGGTGGGTAAGAGTGGATACCCATTCAATCGCCATTTTATAGTCAATTTCCTTAAACACCCCTTATAGATCAGCTTCGTGAATGAGGCCTACTAACGGTAAGACTGACTTTTACTCATACATGTATATAATGTTAGACTTTTAATGTTATATATAGTATAGGGTAAATTTTACACTTTTAAAATACTAGGTGGTCAAATTTAATAACTATACCTTTAATTCAATTAAATTGTAAACCAAAACTTTTATGGATTTATTAAACCTCTTTTAATTATACACCTTAATTAATTAATAAAACCATAAGGGTGTGATTTGAACTTTTTCAAAACAATACTACGGTTTTAGAATTTAACATTCCTAATTAAACTTTTAATCAACTTTTAAATTCCAAAACTTGAGGGCAAGTTTTGAAACCTATTTCAAAACATTAGGGTTTTAACTATTTAAATTTCAAAACAACAAAACTTTTGGGTTCAATTTAAACTATAAAACCTACAGGGAAAATATGAAACTTTTCAAAGCACAAGGATCAAATAAAAAATAATCTAAATTAACATTTAATCACATAATTATCCATATTTGATTCATTTAATGATTTCTTGCAAAATAATTTACCAATTTAATCAAAATAATTAATCAATTATCACATAAGGAAACAAATATTTTATTAATTGATAAATATCTTCAATTAGATCAACAATATAGTCATATATATCAAAAAATCGGATTTATATTGATCTAATATGATAAGGCAAGTATCTTCAAGCAAAAACAGCAAGAAATCCCGGTTTTCCCTCTCACTGACCAGCCGACTCGTCGAGTCAGACATGGACTCGTCGAGTTCATCATGAACTCGGCGAGTTCATCTAAGAAACTCGACGAGTTCTGACCCCAGAAGCACAAAAATCGAATTTTTTCAACATACAAAGCATCAATATAATAGAAACCAATCTAGGCTCGGATACCACTGATGGGTTTTGGTCATAAGAACATCCTATGTGCCCATACAAACCCTAATGCTTGGATCTAGGTTTCTCTATTGTACATGCAAGTTATCCAAGACTATAAACCTTAATTCTAGCATTCAAGTAATCATATTAACATGAGAATAGGTTTAAGATGTTACCTTGATTGTTATGTAGCAATAACAAGCCCAAATCTCCTTGTATTGACTTTAGAAAGCTTAGCGTCACAATTGTCACTCCTTTAATGGTTCACAAACACTATAAGCAAGAGGATGAAGAGGAGAGAGGATGGAGGCTGCCCAAAACGTATTCTAACCCTAGAATAATGATTCCCCACGTTTTGGGTCATAAGGGTCTTATATATAGTAAGGCTATTAGGGTTATCTAACAAGGAAACCCTAATTTGGATGCTTAAGCCCTAAGCAACCCATGGACTCCTTTAATTAGGGCCTTGGAAGATTTCCTTATGGGCTTCCCATAGAATTCGTCCACACCTTAATTTAAGGCAATCCATGGCCCAAATTGCAATTATCTTATAATTACAATTCCAGTCCCTTAAGTTTAATTAATCTCTTTTAGTCACAAAACTAATTACCAATTAATTATTGACTAATATTAATTAAACAATATGATCTCTCCTTTAATATATTATTCTCATAATATATTAATAAATCATATTTAATCCTTTCTCTCCATAATTCATCCTATCAAGTTGCTTTGGTGAAGGCAACCCAAAAGGATCATGCACCATCGGGTCAAGTACATACCAAAATAGTTATGGACTTAGACACTAATCCAACAGTTTAAATGTTAAGTATTAAAGCATTAAGACCTTAATAGAGGTTCTGTACTTCTGATGGGTACGCTAGGTGTAACCTTGAGTACACTGAGCGTATTGGGTTACTGCGTCATAATCCTTTCGAGTCAAAAATTGTACGCTTGGCGTAATAAGTTATATGCAGAGCGTACTCCCTGAAAACCCACTTGAGTCGTTAGGGCTTTTTCGCCTTGTATTTTGTGTCATGCATGGGAAGGGAACAATGGTATTTTGTCCTAGGTAAGATTATATATGATTTGGACCATGTATTATGGGTTAAAATCATAATTATTAATTAGGGCTATCTTTGAGTTTTGATTAATGTTAGGAGTCATGATATTAACAGCTCATGTGTCCGATTTAGTTATCTTAAGTTAGAGGTAAGTCTTCTCACTACACTAGTGGGTCGAAGGTACCTATGTCGGCCCACTGATTTGTAAGTGTAGGAAGTATATGGCTATTTGACTATCAATGATAAGATTGTATGATATATGCATTGAGCCAATTTGGACTCATAATCATTATGGACTCAGGGTTGATATGGACCTAACATATCTACTAGCTACTACATGGGTAAATACGGACTCGGGGGTTGATACGGACCCAACACAGCTACGTGTTGTTATATATATATATATATATATATATATATATATATATATATATATATATAACAACACGTAGTTGTGTTGGGTCTGTGTGTGTATGTATGTTGCATGTGGTATTTTGGGGAAGCTCACTAAACTTTGTTCTTACAGTTATGTGTATGGTTTCAGGTACTTCCGGTATGAAAGGTAAGGGCCCGACGTGATACAATTTATATATTTGTGTGATGCTTTATTACCTAGGACGATTGGTTGTTATGTGTTACTTGAAATTGACATTGACTCGGTTATTTGTTAAGTGTATGTTTTAAAAGCTCTATACGATTAGGTTCATATAGCCTTAGAATGATCAGTTTAGCCTCATTTCCTATTCCTTGTTTGGTTGTGGATTTAGGGTAGAGTCATTATTCGACAGTCCATGTGATCTAATTTTTTATACAACTTGCATGTATAAGGTAACCAACAGTCTTGATTAAGGTTCTCGGTATTATAGGGTAGTTGAGTTGAGAATTCCTAGGAGAGCCTAGGACATGTAATAATAGGATATGTATGTTGTTTAGCATAGGGATGGTTTGTATAGATTTAGGGTGGCAAATTAGAGGGTTCGGGATGGTTCTTGAGGAAAGTACATATAGGTGTGGAAGGTAGTATTGGGCCCGTACTACTGAACGCACATGATCTATATTTGAGACAAGAACGGTCTTGGAACTTCTAAGGGTCGTATAGAGAGGAAGTTTCCTCGATATTTTGCTGATAGTTTTTATGTTTGTTTTTTAGTCAATGTTTATCATGTTGACCACTCGAGGAGGAGATTCCGGATCTGGTTCAGGCGTTGGTGCCTCATCGTTCTATATTAATAGCACAATAAATTGTATTAAGAATTGATGTGTGAATACCCAAGAATGGCACTGATTTTATGGAATGTTGAACATTATGTATAGGTAATTATATAATCTAAAAGTTGGTGGAACCTGCAAGAAGGAATGAGCAAAAGAAAGCTAACAAACATGGGAGACGAATCGCCAAATTAACTAAGAAAAATGTTGTTGGTGAAATTGACCACTCTTCGATGTTTTGGTCATATCTCAATATCTAGAGCTCTGATTGAACTGACTCAAGAAACTTCGGAAATTAGAGACAATTTCCCACAACTTTCATGTTTTGTGGATTTACTGATACTACAATTTTCATCACCAAAACCTGCCCAGAAGACGAAGGACTCGGATAAGGCGTTTATGACGCCCTGTAGGACGCCAAGGTCAAAGAGGTCAACATCTCTATAGATTGCGGAGCAAGGAAAAAGAGGAGACATGGTATCCCCTGATGAGCCACTTATGTTATGATGTTTTCTATTATGCTCAAGACTATCCAAGGATGCTCTGAAGTTGAAGATGCTCAAGATTTATTAGATGATATGCCATAATGATGGTTAATGAGCCATGGTGATCTTGATGTGCCACAATTGCATCATAACAATTATAACAATTATATGACAAACAAGTTGTATCAGAAGCAACGTTTGTATACTCTTAGGATGTCAGAAATTACCCAAGTGAATGTAAATACTAAATATGAAGATCATGCTCTTATCCTCTTATGTTCACTGCTGAATTTTTATGAGAGTTTCCCTCATACCATATTATATGGTAGGATAATGAGCATTATGAATGATGTAAAGGATTCTTTGATGTCAAAGGAACAAAAAATGAGGATTTTAGTTGGAGAAGAAGTTTCCAGTTTTGGTTTGTTCACAGGTAGAGGAAGAACATCAAATAGAGGTAAAGGTAACAATGGAAAGTAAAGTTCCAAATTGTATCGCCCGTAGATCCGGGCTAGTCAATTTAGAGATAATAGGGGTCGAAAACGACTTTTCGACAAAATATTATTTAGAATAAATAATCTTAACCTAGTTGTAGAAGACGTCTCAAGGGTTTCGTACATATAAAGAACGCCGAAATCCGAGTTATAACGAAGAAGTTATGGTCTGTCGAAGCTTTACGGCAAAACCGGCACAACACCGGGAGACGTAAATAGTGAATTTAGGATGGAGGACTTATTAGCCATATAAATCTAAACAATATTTGTAGTATACGTTAAACCGAGAACATACAAAAAAAGAACGCCCAAATCTGACTTTGTATGAGGAAGTTATGAATTTTCTAAGATTTGGCTTAGTAGTGCACAACCCGAAACTTGAATTTTAGATCGAGCGGTTTTTGGCCTACGCGCCCTAAATGAGAATTGAATATCTCATTAATAGGAACTCAACATTAAAAATACAGACAAAAACAGAGTCTATATGTAGAAGTTATGAATTTTACGCGTACATTTAACAGTATAATCTCCTCGTACTATTAAATTTAAGATCTGTCGAGAATTAGCCGACGGAGTCAAAATGAAAGTTGTAGATCTTATTTTTACCTACGCGTGGATATAAATAAAATCAAAAATGGAGGTCATTTGTGAAAGTTACGGATTTTAGAATTCGGAAGTGTGTTGTGCGAAAATTGGTGATGTGGCACAATCTTGGCCATTGCTTTCTCCCCAAGTCTTGCCACTAGATGGTGACATGTTGTAACGACCGAAAAATTCCAACCAATTTAAAATTTTCAAAAACAACCCGATTTCATTAAATTATTACAAAAAGGTTTTCAATACAGTTAAATTAAAGTATTCCCAAAATCACATCACAACATAAACATGAGGAGCGGTACGATCACGCCTTTGCCTTTGCCACGGTCTCCTGAAGAACAAGAAAAACATAAAACCACAATTGTAAGCCCGAAAGCTTAGTGAGATATCCCCAAAATACCAACCACATATACCATACACGCATAACATGCCATATCATATCCGATAACAGAACAGCCATGCACTTCGGGTCTACTGTGTGACTGGTCCGCCGCACCGGCCAACAGTCCACCTGGTCCACCCTCCGAGTCTAGCCATATACCTCGAGTCTGCAGTGTGATTGGTCTGACCGCACCTGGCCTTCAATCTACCTGGTCCACTCTCTGAATCTAGCCACATACATCGAGTCTGCAGTGTGATTGGTCCGCCCGCACCGGACCTTCAATCCACCTGGTCCACTCTTTGAGTCTACAGTATGACTGGTCAGCCCGCACCGGTCCTTCAGTCGGCCTGGTCCAGTCTCCGAGCCTCGGCATGTCTGGTCCGCCCTCTTGGGGCCTACAGCCTATCCGGACCGCTCGCTGGGCCTTCGGGACAACCAGTCCGCCCTGGGTATCTTGGCCTACAGCACAAAGCAGGACCCGCCTCAACCCAAATCCAGTCCAACAACCATGTGCACATAAACATACAATCATATAAAAATTCACAGTCAACAAACCGATCAAACAGATCACATAACATATCATCATCCTAACCAGGATACTGACCTAACCGGTCACTAGCATAGCATCACCCTACATCTCAGGATACCGACCTCAGCCAGGTCTCTAACATATACCACCCTAGCTACCAGGATGCAACATATCAAAGCAATATCATAACAACAAATACTCGGATCTCAATCCGATAAAGGGCCGGCCTTGGTGCCTTAGACCCTGTTGATATAGTGAGGATAACTCACCTCGAAACTGCCGACTGAACAGATAACCCAAGCTGCTCCAATCACTGATACGATCTCCACCACTGGCTAACCACCAAAACACTGAACTCAAAACAATATCCAACAATTAACAAATAGCCCCTGGAAGTCAACTAGACAACCCTTGGTCAAAGTCAAAGTCAACCCCTGACTGACTCTACTCGCCGAGTCAACCCGATGACTCGCCGAGTCCCCATGCTCAGAACTTTCCCCAATCCGCGACTCAACTCGCCGAGTCACCCCGAGACTCGCCGAGTCCAACAACTCTGAGTCCTTTCACACTCGACTCACCGAGTCATCCCTTGACTCACTGATTCACGGCTCAACCAGAAGAAAAGGATAGGACCTTACGACCAGACTCGCCGAGTCCAAAAATAGACTCGCCGGGTCCAAGGCTATCTTCAACCTACTCGCCGAGTTGTTCTTCCAACTCGCCGAGTTCCAGACCATCTTCAAGCAACTCGTCGAGTACACCTTTGTGACTCGCCGAGTACTACCAAATCTGAATCCATACAGAGGCTTTCCAAGCCATGCAGATTTTCTAAACCATAGATCTATCCTTCCTTAAGCTATCCATCACGTAAAGTGGCAAACTTTACGTGAATCCAAGTAGATCTAGGCATTTTACACTTTAGGGTTTGGGTTTGGGACAAGATAGCTTCACCAATCACTTATCAACAAGGACTTTATGCGATTTTGGATCATCACTACTCCAGATCTGAGGTAGCATCCTCAGATCCATCTTCAAATCCCGAAATGACTCATGAAATCCTCCAAAAACCCCAAAACAACCACCATGGATGACAATAACGGAAAAAGGGTTCAAGACAGAGGATTCTTACCCCAAAGATGAGCCTAAACTGATGTAGACTTCAGATCCACAAGCCCTCTTGGTTCTATCCTCGAATTCCTCCAACTTCTCTTCACAAATTCCTTCTTCCAAGCTTCAATCCTCTCAATAATGGAGTTTCTCACGATTAGGGTTTTCTCTGGAACTCTCAGGGTAAATAGAGGCTGAAGAGAAGGCATAACATCCTTTAAATAGGGGCAAACCCCGAAGATTAGGGTTTTCTTCACCCAGCACCAACTCGCCGAGTTGGCCACTTAACACGCGACCAGAGTCTCGACTCTACTCGCCGAGTCCACCAATGGACTCGCCGCGTTGCCCTTATACATTTTCACTTTGAACCCTGAACTTGCACTCCTGAACTCGGGATGTTACAATTCTCCCCTACTTAAATTAGGCTTCGTCCTCGAAGCCTGCGGCAACTCAACTCCAAAAATACTCCCGCAACACACCACCTGGCATTAACCAAACCAGGTTCCTCAAAGCACAACCATAAAAACCCGAAACTCACTTTTCCTTCCCGCGGTGTTCCGACCACCGTTTCAAGCCGGCCACCGGCTTCGACCTCTGATAACCCCACTTATCAACCGAGTACTACCCATAATGCAACACTGCTCCGAATCACAACAATCATTCAACCCATATGAGCTAGATATAACCCTGAACCATCGGGTTCCCGATCCGAGTCCAACTCTATCCACTCCATGCTGACAGAATGACACATTCTTCAGCCTCAGAGCAACTCCCATGAGTTCTCCTCTAGCAATCACATGCACATGCTAAATTAGTTCTAGTACCCTCGGAATGGGAAAACCCGCCACACTAACGACACCTCTAAACATCCCCCCAGGAAGAATCACCACTACATACACAATTCCTTGATCAGAATCAAACTGGAAATCCAAGACTCCCTCCCAGCATCCTTTCCGAGCCTCTTGGCTCTACCCTCGCGGAAATCCTTCCGCAACCTCAGCAGACATCCCATCCGGATGTGATTCCATACCACTGCCGTAATCATGATGCTCAAAGACCCTAATTGGATCACTCCAATCACAACTCTGCACTGCCGCTTTCACTTCCGTGAATTTACACTCCCTCTTGGAGCTACATTCCTCTCTCTTTCCCTACCAAGGAAATCCACTTGGCCGCCTTGTCACCGCGACAAGTGCCAAGGTGCTCACTCAGCGCTACATCACTCCTTTATAGCGTAACCGCTATCCATGCAACACACATGCTCTGAATCTGCTCGCAAGGACTCTCGAGTCCATGCACCAATTCCACTAATCAAAATCAATACCCGGGGCCAGACCTTCTAATGCTAACACATCGCAACAAACAAAATCCCTTTCCTCGAACCGGTCTAACGGTACCTGTAGAGTCTTCAGCATGGCCGGACTGCCTTACCAGGCCTTCAGTCAATCTGGACCACTCTCAGGACCTTCAGCCAATCTGCACCGCCCTGCAGTGCCTTAAGTCTGGCTGGACCGCTCTCCGAGCCTTCGGCCTGATTGGTACACCTACCGGCCTTCAGTCTATCCGGACTGCTCAACTAACATTCATTATTCCGAGTTATCTCTCCGGGAAACCCTCCTATGCGTACTGTTCTAGCCCTCTAGGGGTTCCGAACTCTATCTCCATCACACAAACTCAAACCCGGCCTGATCCCAGGCCCTCCCCAATCAGGTACCTTAGGTCTGTATCTCACCCCGCATGCCTGCCATTTACTCATACCAGCCTATGCTCTTGGCTGACAAAACACTACTGAATCCCATACAGCTAAACAACCTTACATGCTCATCGATCTTCCAGAGAATTTTCCAATCCTCCCCCACTTATAGCACTGACTATCAATCACCGGTCGCTATCACCGACCTCCCAAAACAACCCTGCACAAAACCAACACTTACACGCGGACTGATTCCCACTATCACTAGGAACTTTCACAAAAATCACATTTCCACACTGATCATCCTGCTCGAAAGAAACTCAATCTTCAGCTAACCACTCCTCAGACTGCAGATGCTACCCGACATTCAGACCAACGCCAGATTTCCACTAATAACCCTCATGAATGATAACCAACGAAATTCCAAACACTAACCCATAACCAAACCATAACCCTCAAAGAACAACGAATACCACATCAAAACCACGAAATGAAACTAGCAGATAAACGATGCTCTACAATAAACAAAAGATAACAGGACATCAAGAAAGAAACATACCCGCAGTTGCATCTGGCACTGCTCTGACCTCCTCTGCTGTAAGCTGAAAAGCACGACCCTGAGCCCTTGGGGGCTCCACTCCACCCTGACCTCCACCCGTGATCCTCAAAGTGGCCGGTGCTGGAGCCTGCACCGGTCCTGCAGCAAGCTGTAGACAGTTGACCCTCAAGTGTCCAACCTGATGACAATGATAACAAATCCTCAAATCCCGAACTGGCGCTGACTGCCGAAAATCCCTCGCATAGTGCCCCTCCTTTCCGCACTTGCGGCATGCACCACCGGACCTACAAACTCCGGTGTGACTCCTCCCACACTTCCCAGAAGTGTGGCTACTCAGATCTCCCATTCTAGAATCAACGGTCTTGGACCGTTTTGGCGCCAACTGCGACTGCACCGGAGCCTGCCTCAGCTCACGAAACTGCAACTCAGTCTCTAACTCACGCCGCCTGGCGGCCTCCTGCAACTCCAACAAAGTGTCGCACCTCTGCGTAGACACAAATTGTCTGATATCCTTCTTGAGCATGCTCAGATATCGAGACATTTGAGCCTGCTCCGAAGCGAACTCAGGGCAGAACATCGCCCTCTCAGTGAACATCCTGGTGATCTCAGTCACCGACTCCGAACCCTGCTTCAGCTCAAGGAACTCCTGAGCCAATCTTTCTCTCTCAACTAGCGGAACATAACGAGTGCTGAACATCTCTCTGAACTGATCCGATGAAACCGCAGCCCTCTGCGCATCCGAATATGATCCCCTGGTCAATCCCCACCAATCCTTCACCCCGAGCCTCAACAGGTTCAGAGCACACCTCACCCTCTGATCAGCAGGGCATGAACACGTGAAGAAACACCCCTCCACGTCCAATAACCATCTCATAGCAACAATCGGGGCCTGAACTCCATCAAACGTGGGAGGCTTCGTATTATCGAAGTCCCGATACTGAAAACCCCGACCAGCTCCTCCCCATGCCGCTGCTACAGCCGCTGTAGCCGCTGCGGCAGCCGTCTCTGTGAGAGCTGCATAGCGCTCATCAAAATACTCAACCATGGCGGTCTTGATCGACCCAAACAGTTCCGATAACTCAGCCCGGAACAACGCATCAATCTCATCATGCAAGATCTCACGAATCCTCACATCCAACTCGCATGTGCTCATCTGACCAATAACCTCGGGCGACAATGACCCGCCCGGAACTCCCTCTCCTGCTCCCGATCCTGACCCGGATCCACTCCCAGCATGCCTCGGAATCTCCATACTGAAAAACACCACAAAATCTCAGACACTTCCCACTAACCCGGGAACCAACTCTCAACCCAACCCTAGAGGTCATGGTTTCCCTGATACGCGTATGGGTCCTGTGCTTTCAGTAGTACGGGCCCATACTACCTTCCACACCTACCCATATTTGTATGAAGTACTACCACAACACCCTAGTGAAAACATGCATAACAAACGCTCAAACCTCGCTACTAGAGGAACACTGGAAATCTCCCACAAGGAAATCCTAGGCTAACAGGCATCAAAAATCAGGCAACACTATCATGAAATCCTGAAGATCCCTAGCCTAGCACTAGCATGCTGTTCTATCAAAGCTCAAAAACAAATATCATGTATGGTATTTTGGGGTTACTTACTGGCTCCGGCTGATCGTACCTCCGCGTCCTCATTTACTCATTTTGAAAACCATTTTAAATTCTCTTTTGAAAACTCTCCTTGATTTGAGACTGGAGTCACACGAGTGTTCCTCCAATTCACTCAAACCAAGGCTCTGATACCAACTTGTAACGACCGAAAAATTCCAAAAGATTTAAACTTTTCAAAAACAACCCGATTTCATTAAATTATTACAAAAAGGTTTTCAATACAGTTAAATTAAAGTATTCCCAGAATCACATCACAACATAAACATGAGAAGCGGTACGATCACGCCTTTGCCTTGCCACGGTCTCCTGAAGAACCTGAAAAACATAAAACCACAATTGTAAGCCCGAAAGCTTAGTGAGATATCCCCAAAATAACAACCACATATACCATACACGCATAACATGACATATCATATCCGATCACAGAACAGCCATGCACTTCAGGTCTACTATGTGACTGGTCCACCGCACCGGCCAACAGTCCACCTGGTCCACCATCCGAGTCTAGCCATATACCTCGAGTCTGCAAGCTGATTGGTCCGACCGCACCTGGCCTTCAATCTACCTGGTCCACTCTCCGAATCTAGCCACATACATCGAGTCTGTAGTGTGATTGGTCCACCTGCACCGGGCCTTCAATCTACCTGGTCCACTCTCTGAGTCTACAGTATGACTGGTCCACCCGCACCGGGCCTTCAATCGGCCTGGTCCACTCTCCGAGCCTCGGCACGTCTGGTCCGCCCTCTTGGGGCCTACAGCCTATCCGGACCGCTCGCTGGGCCTTCGGGACAACCGGTCCGCCCTGGGTATCTTGGCCTACAGCACAAAGCAGGACCCGCCTCAACCCAACTCCAGTCCAACAACCATGTGCACATAAACATACAATCATATAAAAATTCACAGTCAACAAACCGATCAAACAGATCACATAACATATCATCATCCTAACCAGGATACCGACCTAACCGGTCACTAGCATAGCATCACCCTACATCTCAGGATATCGACCTCAACCAGGTCTCTAACATATACCACCCTAGCTACCAGGATGCAACATATCAAAGTAATATCATAACAACAAATACTCGAATCTCAATCCGATAAAGGGTCGGCCCTGGTGCCTTAGACCCTGTTGATATAGTGAGGATAACTCACCTCGAAACTGCCGACTGAACAGATAACCCAAGCTGCTCCAATCACTGATACGATCTCCACCACTGGTTAACCACCAAAACACTGAACTCAAAACAATATCCAACAATTAACAAATAGCCCCTGGAAGTCAACTAGACAACCCTTGGTCAAAGTCAAAGTCAACCCCTGACTGACTCTACTCGCCGAGTCAACCCGATGACTCGCCGAGTCCCCATGCTCAGAACTTTCCCCAATCCGCGACTCAACTCGCCGAGTCACCCCGAGACTCGCCGAGTCCAAAAACTCTGAGTCCTTTCACACTCGACTCACAGAGTCATCCCTTGACTCACTGATTCACAGCTCAACCAAAAGAAAAGGATAGGACCTTACGACCAGACTCGCTGAGTCCAAAAATAGACTCGCCGGGTCCAAGGCTATCTTCAACCTACTCGCCGATTTGTTCTTCCAACTCGCCGAGTTCCAGACCATCTTCAAGCAACTCGTCGAGTACACCTTTGTGACTCGTCGAGTGCTACCAAATCTGAATCCATACAGAGGCTTTCCAAGCCATGCAGATGTTCTAAACCATAGATCTATCCTTCCTTAAGCTATCCATCAAGTGGCAAACTTTATGTGAATCCAAGTAGATCTAGGCATTTTACACTTTACGGTTTGGGTTTGGGACAAGATAGCTTCACCAATCACTTATCAACAGGGACTTTATGCGATTTTGGATCATCACTACTCCAGATCTGAGGTAGCATCCTCAGATCCATCTTCAAATCCCGAAATGACTCATGAAATCCTCCAAAAACCCCAAAACAACCACCATGGATGACAATAAGGGAAAAAGGGTTCAAGACAAAGGATTCTTACCCCAAAGATGAGCCTAAACTGATGTAGACTTCAGATCCACAAGCCCTCTTGGTGCTATCCTCGAATTCCTCCAACTTCTCTTTACAAATTCCTTCTTCCAAGCTTCAATCCTCTCAATAATGGAGTTTCTCACGATTAGGGTTTTCTCTGGAACTCTCAGGGTAAATAGAGGCTGAAGAGTCCAGCCGAGTCCTGCCGCCGACTCGCCGAGTTGCCCTTTCACATTTTCACTTTGAACCCTGAACTTGCACTCCTGAACTCGGGATGTTACACATGTGGTACCAAGTTCAGCCATTTTTCACCCTATAAATAGAACCTCTCCCACCCTCATTTTCTTCACACCTTTCCCATTCTTTCTTCTCTTTACTCTCTCTCTCTAGAACCTCTCTCTAGCCCCCCGAAACTCCCCCGAAAAGCCTAGGGAACCTCCCTAGCATGAGGTGGAAGCCCCATAGTGCTCGACGGCTCCAAGAAGAATAGCTTTTCGGCTCGGGAACGCTACTCCAAGCAAAGCTTGTTTTCTATAAAACCCGCTGTAAGTGAGCTACGCCTACGTTATTTTTAATATAACTCTTATTTAATTATAGTAACGTTATTACGAACTTATAATAAGTACTTGGGCTATTATTATGGGTTATATAAGTTTGTTTAATGCATATATAATAGTAATAATAGCTAGACTAGTAATTAGTCTTGGCGAATAATAGACTAAACTCTAGTGGTAATAATACTAGATTTCGTCGAAGGAAATTTTTTTTAAGAAGCGAAGCGTTTTTTGAGTTCGGAATCATCACCTTATCAAAATGAAAGTTGTAGATCTTACACATAGATATGAAGTATTTAATATAAATTACATGATGTGAGTGCATAGTTACTTTCATCTTACACATAGATATGAAGTATTTTATATAAACTACGTGTTATATGTGCATATTATCTGTACAATTGCTATCTATGCTGGATGAACGATTTTATACAAGTTTTATATGATTTAAACTGTATATGTATTTATATCTACATAATATGTTGGGTAAAACATGGGTAGATGAAATATGAGTTGGATGATGATTTGAGAGGTGATATAGACCATGAGGTAAGGGTGAGAGGTGGACGATGTGAGAAGCCTTGTACCTAAATGCTAGCCCCGTCATCTAGCAGAGTATACATGACAACCATGACTATTCT
Organism: Lactuca sativa; assembly: GCF_002870075.4. Classification (NCBI taxonomy): domain Eukaryota; kingdom Viridiplantae; phylum Streptophyta; class Magnoliopsida; order Asterales; family Asteraceae; genus Lactuca; species Lactuca sativa. Next base: position 67,875,503 of record NC_056630.2, read on the forward strand.
AGACAGTCCAGTGGAACACTAGCAGGCTCGCAACCTGTAGGTGTTGTGAACGATGTGTTCATCGGTGTACTCTAAAAACCCATTGACATGTATTGTGAGTGGATTATCGGAAACAATATTGTCGATAAATGAGATAACCCTGGCAGCTGCGCCTAAAGGACAATACCGGCAGATGCGCCTCATAGAGAATGTAACAATTTTGGCAGATGCGCCTAAGTGATAGAACTAGCAACTGTGCTTGATAGATGTGTCATTCACAATGATGAAATTCGTACCTATTCCTTAGGATAATCCTTAGGAATGAATGAACAAGAAATAGTTGATTCTTAGGGTAGATCCTTAAGACTAAAGAAGATAATGGGGATGGGTAATTGGGTTAACTGTTTTATGATTAAACATAATAATTATATTATTGTGGGTTGAAAACCCTATCTACTCACCAGGTTTCCCAACCTGACCCACTCAGTTTATTTGTATCACAGGTGTCGATATGAAGTTACATTACATTGAGAGATTAAGGAGATATAGATCACTAGTGTAAATGAATGTAAGTTCTATTTATGCTTATGTTTCTGTATTGACGATGACATCCCAAATGTTTTAAAATGAATAAAATACGTTTCTTCGGAAAGGATTTGGGAACACATTTATCGTGTTTTTCTAGGAACAAATTCCGCAACATTTTTATTAAAGGAGGTACTCTAATTTTTATAAAGCCTAAACAAAATCGGTCTTTTCTGGGCGTGAAAATGGGGAGGTCACACAAATCTAAGGCCAACATCAAATGTTATAACTAAAATGAAAAGGGTCATTTCAGAAGAGAATGTCTGTTGCTGAAGAAATTGAATGATGGTATTCAATCAATCAACAACAATGTTGTTGTGGTTCATCAAATTCTGATAAAGGGGATGATGGTGAAGTTTTGACTGCATGTACAACTAGTTCTGATGATGCTTGGGTCTTGGCTACTGGAGCATCCTATCACATGACGTACAATCACTACTAGTGTGACTCCTTTAAAGAGTGGAATAACATAATCAAGATGGGTGATGATTAGAAGAGCAGTGTAAAGGGTAGTGACACATTGTATGTGAAGATGCACGATGGTATGTTCAACAAATTAGATTGCTAGTTCGTCCTGAAGCTTCGAAAGAATCAGATTTATCTTGGAACTTTGGTGAAGGATGGATTGAAGTATTATGGAGAGGGTAACTAGGTAAGAGTCTCCAAAGGTGTTCTTCTTGTTATGAAGGAAAATATGAATCATCATGGGATTTATAACTTGGAAGACTATATGGTTAGAGGAATGGTATCTCTATCTAAATCCTTGGATCAGTAACATGATGAAAAAAATTTGAGGCATCATAAGTTGGGACATGTGAGTAGGAAGGGTGTGTTTGGTGGAGATGCAACTAGAAATGCTAAACCAGGTGAAGCTTGTGTTCAATAGATACAACACAGGGTGAAGTTCAGTTCAGTTCAACACTCAAGCAAGGACATCCTTGAGTGTGTACTCAAATCTATGGGTTCCCTTTCGCGTGAAGTCTCATAGTGGATGTAAATATTTTGTGACTTTTATTGATGATTACTCATGGAAGACATGGGTGTACTTTATGAAGACAAAGGACAAAGATGAAGTGTTTGGGTGGATCAAGGAGTGGAAGACTATGGTTGAAACACATACCAGGAACCAAGTCAATTCACTCAGAACATAGAATGGGTTGGAATTCTGCAAGGCTTCGTTTGACAAATTCTGCAAAATAAAAGGTATAGTGAGACATCGCACTATAAGGCTAAGAGCACAGCAAAGTGGAGTGGCAAAACAGATGAACCAAAAACTGGTAGAGCATGCTTAGTGCATACGATTATCTGTTGATTTATTGAAGCAATTATGGGGTGAAGCACTCAACACTGTTTGTTATCAAGCAAATTGATCTCCATCTACTATAAATAACTGTAAGAGTCTTTAAGAGGTGTGGTATAGGAAACCCTCTGATAATTCTAGTTTATGAGTGTTTGAAATCGCTGCTTACGCTCATGCTAATGATGGTAAACTGGAGCCAAGGGTAATGAAGTGCATATTTCTAGGATATGCATCTGGAGGGAGCGGTCATCTTCTATGGTGTACAGAAGAAGAAAAGACTCCAAAATTCGTTATTAGCGGAGATATGACATTTCAATTTGCTATGTATAACCAAAGAGGAGGTGATAAAAGTGTAGCGGGGAAAGATCAAGGTGCTAGCCAGAAGGTGGAGCTTGAAATAGAAACTCCACACACTGTTGTGATAAATAAGGAACATCATAGACATGAGGAATCCGTTGAACAACCCAAGGAAGAAGTGTAAAGTGATGTTGATGTCAAGAAAGACAACTTCAAGAAGCTTATGGAGAATTAGCTAGTGATGAATGATTTAGTAGCTGAAAATAAGATAACAAGCATGGAGATTCGGAGGGATATAAGAGCAGGATGGTTAAACATTTCTCACTACATTGAGAAAGTCTTGGAGTCGTTTTATGGTGATCAGTCCAAAAGTGTTGGCAATTCTTTGGCTGTTTGAGGCGATTAGAGGAAAGCTTATTGGGAAGTGGTCAAATAGATCCTGCAACACTTCATGGGAACGCATGATGTTTTTTTGGTGTATGTTGCCAATTCATGGCATATGGACTTGGTTGGATTGATAGACTCTGACCATGAAAGTGATATGGAGATAAGAAGATCATTAATAGTTGGTCTCGTTCATACTCCTCTTTTGAAGGTGGAGAAACTTATCAGGTTCTATAACGGGTTATGTATTCAAAAGTCTGGTGCCAAGGAGAATCTAAAAGACATATTGTTAAGGAATTTTCCATGAGAGAGGTTCAAACTTTTCTTGGACTTGGTTGATGTTCGTAGGAGGTAAGCCCATTCGGGGCTTGATGGTAGGAAGGGAGAGGAAGTTCTTTTTTATGGTGGAGTTCAAAGGACGCTTATGTAAAGATGGAGATTGTTAAACTTGAGCATTTGGAGAATTTAAGTTCAATTGAGCACTTGGAACTCAATAGGGAACTTGGGGTTCATGGAGCATATGATAAAGGATTGAATCATTTGAGAAGGGAATGGATTATGTTACAAAGGAAAATATCATGTAACGAAGGAACGAATCATCATACGGGGAGAATTGAGCACCTATGAAAGGAATGGAGTATATGAGAAGGGTATGGAGCACCAAAGAAGGGAATGGAGCATCCTTAATGAGCCATGAAACAAGCATGCACTATTTTAGAGAGAGTGCACCATTTGTGAAGGAGAATGTGCCATGTTGAAGAGGATGCAACACTTTTGAAAGAGGACGACCCACCTTGAAGCTAGATACACCATGTTGAAGGAAAATGCACCACTTTGGGCATAAGGTGAGCCATCCATGCAGAAGGGGTGCCACCTTAGTACAAGGTGTGCTACTCTGGTGTGTCATGGTGTACTCCGAAATATTCATGTCTATTGATGTGTTGTTGAATTGGGATGCACCTGATCCTACACCGGCTTGGAAGGAGAACTAAACACGCCTTATAAGGGGTATGGATACATTCTTTGTCACAATGTGTTTTAAAGTCATGAGGGCAGTAGATCCCATAAGAACTCTGAATGGTGAGATTTAAAAAAAAAATTTAAAAAGTTTTGTGATCTCTAATTATTTTTTTTATTCATTTTTATGATTTTTATGATTTTTTGTTTTTCCATAGAACCTAAACCTGTATATATATATAAATATATATATATATATATATATATATATATATATATATGTATTTATATATACATACATATATATATATATATATATATATATATATATATATAATTTACTATACAAAGGGACCCCCCCCCCTCTCTCTCTCTAACTTTCTAAGAATTTTTTTGAAAGGTTTATCCAACAAGGGAAGGGCAAGAATTATGAGTTTATCTACATCAACAAACATTTTAAAATGAAGGGTGGTCTTTCGTAGGAAAAATGTAACGCCCGTGTTTTGGGGCTAAGCATTACCAGATGATGTAATAGTCTAGGTCACCTATTGTAACTCTTTTTGAAGTAATAAAGATGAAATATTTGAGTGTTATGTGAATTATGTGCTTAATTATTTGTTTATAAAGATATAATAAAAATAAGCGTCAAAATTAAAGTTTTGAATAAACCCGATATCAATACATGAAGTGGTAGTGGTCGTGACAAGGATTCCGGACATATAAAGAACGCCGAAATCCGAGTTATAACGAAGGAGTTATGACCTATCGAAGTTTTACGACAGAACCGACACGACATCGTGAAGCGTAAATAGTGAATCTATGATAGAGAGACTTTTAGCCTTCATGATCCAAACGGAAGTCGTAGAATACGTTAAACCGAGAACGTCCATAAAAAGAATGGCCAGATCTGACTTCGTATGAGGAAGTTATGATTTTTCGAAGTTTCAGCTTAGCCGTGTACAACCCGGAGTTCGAATATTATATCGAGCGGTTTTTATCCAACACAACCTAAACGAAAATCGAATATCTCGCTAATAGTAGCGTAACGATAAAAAAACAGACAAAAACGGACGTCGAACGAAGAAGTTATGGATTTTTAATGGACCAACCCTGTCCCGGCCTGTTAAAAATATAACTTTTAGATTAAATTCAAAACTAGCCGACGGAGTCTAAATGAAAGTTGTAGAGTATGTTCCCGCCTACATGTAGATATAAAAAACGTTAAAAATAGAGCTCGTATGCGAGAGATACAAATTTTTGAAGTCGGAGTATGAATTTATGAAGCCAGATGCGAACTCGATAATGTGGCCGAATCTCAGCCGTCCGTTGCTGATCTTAGAGCTCGCTGCGGATCGTGACATGTCACCTTCGCATACGCCCAGCATCCGAGCTCGGAACGCGCCGTGTACGCCTGACTTCCTCGGTCCAGCATCGTCCACGTCGCCCCACCGAAGCCGCGCCACCTTTCATCCTTATCCGAGACTACACCCCGCGCAGAGCTGCTGAATGCCCAACGTTCCGAGGAGGTCTCGCCCTATAAAAGGGCTACGAGGGCTACCGAGTTTCATGCACCAAATCCTTCTTCCTTCTCTCTCTACTTTCTCTCACTACCCCTAACACCCCCTAAGCCTAAGTAAACCCCTTAGCAACCGAAGGAAGCCTCGAGGCTCCCGGAGTCCCGAGAAAAAGGGTCTTTCGGTTCGGAAACGCGGCTCCAAGCGAAGCCCGATTTTCGAGAAAACCCGCTGTAAGTGAGGTACGCCTACGCTATTTTTAATATAACTTTTAATTAATTATATTAACGTTATTAGGTGTAACACCCGAATTTCCAGGTATGAGATTTTGTTCCTTTATTTTTTGGGTTTTGTGGGGGAACTCGGCGAGTTGGCGTATAGACTCGCCGAGTATGGTCGCGGATTCGTATGCGAGCTCACAGCTGGACTCGGCAAGTTCATGAGTGGACTCGGCGAGTCCACGCTGTTTAATGAAACCCTAATTTCTAGGGTTTGAGACCTATTTAAAGGCCCTTATGGTCGTCCATTGCGGCTACCACACCCCAGAGAGAGTCCTAGATCGCTTGTGAGGTGAAGAGAGGCCATTGTTGATCATTTGTTGGTGAAATTTTGAAGGAGAAGGTGACCAAGGCAAAAGAAAGCTGAAGGAAGTGCAAATCTAGTGTCTTTAGAGATCGAAGGCTTCATATTAAGGTATTCCTTCGGACCTTCTCCAGTTTTGGGTGTTGATTCATAGAGTTAGGGTTTTTAAACCCTTTAGAAGAAGAATATGTAGAGTATCTAGTCCCCTCTCGAGTTTGTGCTTTGGATCTGGACTCAAAGAGGTCCAGAGACTTTATCCCATGGAGCTTTATGAGTCATTTTGGGATTATTGGACTTAGGTTGCCGTTTTTGGGACTAAATCACCATTGGATGCCATTATGTTGATATGTAAGCATCAAGTTTCGAGCTTTACGTGACTTTCGTGCTTGGGAAGGCCAGATCTGTGGATTAGGGGTAGAGATCTGACCCGATGAGGTCAATAGAGATGGTGTATGGCATGAACTCGCCGAGTTGTTCTTGAGACTCGGCGAGTAGGGTTAGGGTTTCACGAGAATAGCTCTGTGAGTAGACTTATCGAGTTGGGGGATAACTCAGCGAGTCAGAAAGGGATTAGAGGATTGGGGTTCAAGGTGGTACTCGTCGAGTTGTTCTTGAGACTCAGCGAGTTAAGTCGGGGTGGCCCCGCGATTCATGCCAGGTGTGACTCGTCGAGTAAAGAGAAGGACTCGACGTGCCAAGAAAGGGACTAAGAGGGTCAGTGGACACGTGTAGACTCGCCGAGTCGCCCAAGTGCACTCGACGAGTCGGGTCAAAGTTTGACAGTTGACTTTTGTTGACTTTAGGGTTTGGTCAACAATAAGGCCTTTGAGCCAGGAGAGGGGTAAAATGGTCTTTTACCCTTCTGAGGATGTTAAGAAAGGTTGGAGTATACTTATATTTATGGGAGTATTTGCTTTATGTGATTAGGCGGAGGCTAGATCACGTTTCTACCGAGACAGAGACTTACCGAGATATCAGAGGTGAGTCTTCTCATTATACTGTACCTGGAAAGGTACCAATGTGTGACCGGAAGGTCTTGTATGTTATGAGATGCATGTTTTGTATGATATGCGTTATGTATGTGATATGTATGCTATGTATGATATGGGCCGGAAGGCATTATGACGTGGACCGGAAGGTCAGGTAGTCATGGACCGGAAGGTCGATACGAGTAGGACCGAAAGGTCTACTGGGACTGGGACGGAAGTCCCCTGAGACACATGGACTGGAAGGTCGTGTTGAGTATGGCCTGGAAAGGCGTATGTGTGTAACGGTATTTTGGGGAACTCACTAAGCATTTATGCTTACAGTTGTTGTGTTATGTGTTTCGGGTACTAGCGAGGACCGTAGAAAGGCGCCGGCGTGACTCATACACACTAGAGAGAGGATTTGATTTTTGTGATCTTGGGAAAACGATATGTTTTGATAATTAATGTTGGATATTTTATAAAATATTTTATATGAAAATGGTTGAGACAAAAATGAATTTTTGCTTCGAAATTTACGTTGTTACATTAAGAATGTATAATAATTATTTGGGCTATTATTATGAATTATATAAGAGTCGTTATAATATCTTTTTAACCACTTGCGGTACGGGGAATCTGGTTTAAAGGGTCGCATAGGGTTGTTGGATTTCAGAAGTGCTATATGCCAAAATGGTCGTGCCCTCCGGTGTTTTATGTCTGCCGTTGTCTGTACATAGTGGGTGAAGAGTATTGTTTAACGCCTATATAATAGTAATAATAGCTAGACTATTATTTAGTCTTGGTGAATGTTAGACTAAACCCTAGTGGTAATGATACTAGGTTCCGTCAAAAGAAATTATTTTAAGAGTAACGAACCGCTGACTGAGTTCAGAATCACCACCTTAACAAGTGAGTGCATAGTTACTTTCATCTTACACATAGATATGAAGTATTTTATATAATTACGTGTTATGTGTGCATATTGTCTGAATACTTGCTGTCTATGTTGGATGAAAGATTTTATACATGTTTTAAATGATTTAAACTGTATATGTATTTTATATCTACAAAATATGATGAGTAAAACATGGGTAGATATAATAGGTGGGTGTGATGAAATAAAATGATGTGAGACCTCGATGTTGACGATGTTTCCAGTCATCTAACGGAGTATAGATGACGATCACAGACTCTTCTAGACAGTCCAGTAGATCGCTAGCAGGCTCGCAACCTGTAGGTGTTTGTGAACGATGTGTTCACCGGTATACTTTATCCCCCTCATGGTTGCCTTAAGGACATTTATTGTTGAGGAATCCCCTTAGCAGTAGTGTCCATCCCGATGATGATCCTTAGGTTAGGTCCCTTATGATAGGTGTTTAGGGACGTGAAGCGAGGATAACGGGAACATGTAATCGGGTTATTGTTGGTTGATGAAATTAAA